>NW_027277936.1:0-365713 GCF_030028105.1 Mobula birostris
GCACATCCCATAGCTTCCACTATATTGTCCTGTTTTTGCGCACCTCTCATGTATTCCACTACATAGCTGTGTTTTCTGGCACCTCTGATGCATTCCCCTGTAACGCCAAGTTTTCGCGCAACTCTCATACCTCCCCCTATATCGCCATGTTTTTATGCACATCTCATACCGTCTCCTATATCGCTGTGTTTTCGCGCACCTCCCATAGCATCCCCTATATCGCTGTGCCTTCGTGCACCTCTCATACCTTCCCCTATATCGCTGTGTTTTCACGCACCTCTCTTAACTTCTCCTATATCGCTGTGTTTTTGCACACCTCTCATACCTTCCCCTATATTGCTGTGTTTTCAGGCACCTCTCATGGCTTCCCCAATATCGCCGTGTATTCATGCACATCTCACACCGTCCCCTATATCGCTGTGTTTTCGCGCACCTCCCATAGCTTCGCCTACATCGCTGTTTTCGCGCACATCCCATAGCTTCACCTTGATCGCTGTGTTATTGCTCACCTCTCATAGCTTACCTTATATCGCCGTGATTTCGCGCACCTCGCATGTCTTCACCTATATCGCTATGTTTTCGCTCCTATCATTACTTCCCCTATATCGCTGTGCTTTCTCGCACCTCTGATACGTTCTCCTGTATTGCCATGTTTTCGCGCACCTCTTACAATTTCCCCTATATCGCCGTGTTCTCACACACCTCTCATACCTTCCCATATATCACTGTTTTTTTGCGCATGTCCCATAGCGTCCCCTATATCGCTGTGTTTTCTCGCACCTCTGATACATTCCCCTGTATCGCCGTGGTTTCGCGCACATCCCATAGGTTCCACTATATTGCCCTGTTTTTGCGCACCTCTCATGTCTTCCCCTATATCACGGTGTTTTCGCGCACCTCTCATAGCATCCCCTATATAGCTGTGCCTTCGCGCACCTCTCATAACTTCCCCTCTATCGCCCTGTTTTCGCGCACCTCCCATACCTTCCCCAATATCGCTGCTTTCGTGCACCTCTCATACCTTCCCTTATCTCGCTGTGTTTTCACGCACCTATCATAACTTCTCCTATATCACTGTATTTTTGTGCAGCTCTTATACCTTCCCCTATATTGCCGTGTTTTCATGCACATCTCATAACGTCCCCATATCGCTTTGCATTCACGCACCTCCCATAGCATCCCTTATATTGCTGTGCCTTCGCGCACCTCTCATACCTTCCCCTATATCGCCCTGTTTTCGCGCACATCCCAGAGATTCACCTTTATCGCTGTGTATTCGCGCACCTCTCATAGCTTCCCCTATATCGCCGTGTTTTCGCGCACCTCTCATGTCTTCACCTATATCGCTGTTTCCGCTCCTCTCATTACTTCCCCTACATCTCTCTGTGTTCTCGCACTTCTGATACAGTTCCCTGTATCAACCTGTTTTCGCGCACCTCTCATAATTTCACCTATATCGCCGTGTTCTCGCACATCTCTCATATCTTCCCCTATATCACTGTGTTTTCGCGCACGTCCAATAGCGTCCCCTATATCGCTGTGTATTCACGCACCTCTCATGTCTTCCCCTATATCACTGCGTTTTCGTTCACCTCCCATACCATCCCCTATATTGCTGTGCCTTCGCACACCTCTCATACCTTTCCCTATATTGCCCTGTTTTCGAGCACCTCCCATACCTTCCCTGTATCGCTGTGTTTTCGTGTACCTCTCATACCTCCCTCTATATCGCTGTGTTTTCACGCACCACTCATAGCTTCTCCTATATTGCTGTACTTTTGCACACCTCTCATAACTTCCCTTATATCGCCGTGTTTTTATGCACATCTCAAAACGTCCCCAAAACCGCTGTGTATTCGCACACCTCCCATAGCATCCCCTATATCGCTGTGCCTTCGTGCACCTCTCATACCTTCCCCTATATCGCCCTGTTTCCGCGCACCTCCGATTCCTTCCCCGATATCGCTGTGTTTTCACACACCTCTCATAACTTCTACTTTATCACTGAGTTTTTGTGCACCTCTCATACCTGCCCTAATATTGCTGAGTTTTCATACACATCTCATCACGTCCCCTATATCGCTGTGTATTCGCGCACCTCTCATAGCATCCCCTATATCGCTGTGCCTTGCGCACCTCTCATAGCTTCCCCTATATCGCTGTCTTTTCGCGCACATCCCATAGATTCGCCTTTATCGCTGTTATTGCTCACCTCTCATAGCTTCCCCTATATCGCCGTGTTTTCGCGCACCTCTCCTGTCTTCTCCTAGATCGCTATGTTTTCACTCCTCTCAATACTTCTCCTATATCGCTGTGTTTTCTCGCACATCTGATACATTCTCCCGTATCGCCGTTTTTTTCGCACACCTCTCATAATTTCCCCTATATCGCCGTGTTCTCGCACACCTCACATACCTTCCCCTATATCGCTGTGTTTTTATGCACATCTCATACCGTCTCCTATATCGCTGTGTTTTTGCGCACCTCCCATAGCATCTGCTATATCGCTGTGCCTTCGTGCACCTCTCATACCTTCCCCTATATCGCTGTGTTTTCACGCACCTCTCATAACTTCTCCTCTATCGCTGTGTTTTTGCACACCTCTCATACCTTCCCCTATATCGCTGTGTTTTCAGGCACCTCTCATGGCTTCCCCAATATCGCCTTGTAGTCATGCACATCTCATACCATCACCTATATCGCTGTGTTTTTGCGCACTTCCCATAGCTTCGCCTACATCGCTGTTATCGCGCACATCCCATAGCTTCACCTTGATCGCTGTGTTATTGCTCACCTCTCATAGTTTACCCTATATCGCCGTGTTTTCGCACACCTCGCATGTCTTAACCTATATCGCTTTGTTTTCGCTCCTATCATTACTTCCCCATATCGCTGTGTTTTCTCGCACCTCTGATACATTCTCCTGTATTGCCATGTTTTCGAGCACCTCTTACAATTTCCCCTATACCGCCGTGTTCTCGCACACCTCTCATACCTTCCCCTATATCACTGTGTTCTCGCGCACATCCCATTGCGTCCTCTATATCGCTGTGTTTTCGCGCACCTCTCATAGCTTCCCCTATATCGCCCTGTTTTCGTGCACATCCCATAGCTTCCACTATATTGTCCTGCTTTTGCGCACCTCTCATGTATTCCACTACATAGCTGTGTTTTCTGGCACCTCTGATACATTCCCCTGTAACGCCAAGTTTTCGCGCAACTCTCATACCTCCCCCTATATCGCCATGTTTTTATGCACATCTCATACCGTCTCCTATATCGCTGTGTTTTCGCGCACCTCCCATAGCATCCCCTATATCGCTGTGCCTTCGTGCACCTCTCATACCTTCCCCTATATCGCTGTGTTTTCACGCACCTTTCTTAACTTCTCCTATATCGCTGTGTTTTTGCACACCTCTCATACCTTCCCCTATATTGCTGTGTTTTCAGGCACCTCTCATGGCTTCCCCAGTATCGCCGTGTATTCATGCACATCTCACACCGTCCCCTATATCGCTGTGTTTTCGCGCACCTCCCATAGCTTCGCCTACATCGCTGTTTTCGCGCACATCCCATAGCTTCACCTTGATCGCTGTGTTATTGCTCACCTCTCATAGCTTACCTTATATCGCCGTGATTTCGCGCACCTCGCATGTCTTCACCTATATCACTATGTTTTCGCTCCTATCATTACTTCCCCTATATCGCTGTGCTTTCTCGCACCTCTGATACATTCTCCTGTATTGCCATGTTTTCGCGCACCTCTTACAATTTCCCCTATATCGCCGTGTTCTCACACACCTCTCATACCTTCCCGTATATCACTGTTTTTTTGCGCATGTCCCATAGCGTCCCCTATATCGCTGTGTTTTCTCGCACCTCTGATACATTCCCCTGTATCGCCGTGGTTTCGCGCACATCCCATAGGTTCCACTATATTGCCCTGTTTTTGCGCACCTCTCATGTCTTCCCCTATATCGCGGTGTTTTCGCGCACCTCTCATAGCATCCCCTATATAGCTGTGCCTTCGCGCACCTCTCATAACTTCCTCTCTATCGCCCTGTTTTCGCGCACCTCCCATACCTTCCCCAATATCGCTGTTTTTTCATGCACCTCTCATAGCCACCCTTATCTCGCTGTGTTTTCACGCACCTATCATAACTTCTCCTATATCACTGTATTTTTGTGCAGCTCTTATACCTTCCCCTATATCGCCGTGTTTTCATGCACATCTCATAACGTCCCCATATCGTTTTGCATTCGCGCACCTCCCATAGCATCCCTTATATTGCTGTGCCTTCGCGCACCTCTCATACCTTCCCCTATATCGACCTGTTTTCGCGCACCTTCCATACCTTCCCCTATATTGCTGTGTTTTCATGCACCTCTCATACCTCCCCCTATATCGCTGTGTTTTCACGCACCTCTCATAATTTCTCCTATATCGCCGTATTTTTGCGCACCTCTCATGGCATCCCCAATATCGCCGCGTTTTCATGCACATCTCTTAACGTCCCATATATCGCTGTGTATTCGCGCAACTGCCATAACATCCCCTGTATCGCTGTGCCTTGCGCACCTCTCATACCTCCCCCATATTGCTGTGTTTTCACACACCTCTCATAACGTCTCCTATATCGCTGTGTTTTTGTGCACCTCTCATACCTTCCCTAATATTACTGCGTTTTCATGCATATCTCATCACATCCCCTATATCGCTGTGTTTTCATGCACCTCTCATACCCCCCCCATATCGCTGTGCCTTGCGCATCTCTCATACCTTCCTCTATATCGCAGCCTTTTCGCGCACATCCCATAGATTCACCTTTATCGCTGTGTATTCGCGCACCTCTCATAGCATCCCTTATATCGCTGTGCCTTGTGCACCTCTCATAGATTCCCCTATATCGCTGTCTTTTCGCGCACATCCCATAGATTCACCTTTATCCATGTGTTATTACTCACCTCTCATAGGTTCCCCTGTATCACCGTGTTTTTGCTCACCTCTCATAGCTTCCTCTATATCGCTGTGTTTTCGCGCACCTCTCATGTCTTCACCTAGATCGCTATGTTTTCGCTCCTCTCAATACTTCCCCTATATCGCTGTGTTTTCTTGTACATCTGATAGATTTTGCCGTATCGCCGTGTTTTCGCATACCTGTCATAATTTTCCCTATATCGCCGTGTTCTCGCACACCTCTCATACTTTCCCCTATATCACTGTGTTTTCGCGCACATCCTATTGCGTCCCCTATATCGCTGTGTTTTCGCGCACCTCTCATAGCTTCCCCTATATCGTCCTGTTTTCGTGCACATCCCAGAGCTTCCACTATATTGCCCTGTTTTTGCGCACCTCTCATGTATTCCACTACATAGCTGTGTTTTCTGGCACCTCTGATGCATTCCCCTGTAACGCCAAGTTTTCGCGCAACTCTCATACCTCCCCATATATCGCCATGTTTTTATGCACATCTCATACCATCTCCTATATCGCTGAGTTTTCGCGCACCTCCCATAGCATCCCCTATATCGCTGTGCCTTTACGCACCGCTCATACCTTCCCCAATATTGCCCTGTTTCCCGCGCGCCTCCCATAGCTTCGCCTACATCGCTGTGTTTTTGCGCACCTCTCATACCTTCCGCTATAGCGCCCTGTTTTTGCAGACATCCCATAACTTCACCTTTATCGCTGTGTTATTGTTTACCTCTCATAGCTTCCCCTATATCGCCTTGTTTTCGCGCACCTCTCATGTCTTCACCTATATCACTGTGTTTTCACGCACGTCCAATAGCGTCCCCTATATCGCTGTGTTTTCACGCACCTCTCCTGTCTTCCCCTATATCACTGTGTTATCGTGCACCTCCCATACCTTCCCCTATATCGCTGTGTTTTCGTGTACCTCTCATACCTCCCCCTACATCGCTGTGTTTTCACGCACCTCTCATAGCGTCCCCTATATCGCTGTGTATTCGCGCACCTCCCTTAGCATCCCCTATATCGCTGTGCATTCGCGCACCTCACATACCTTCCCCTATATCGCCCTGTTTTCGCGCAGCTCCCATAACTTCCCCGATATCGCTGTGTTTTCATGCACATCCCATAGATTCACCTTTATCCCTGTGTTATTGCTCACCTCTCATAGGTTCCCCTGTATCGCCATATTTTTGCTCACCTCTCATAGCTTCCTCTATATCGCCATGTTTTCGCGCACCTCTCATGTCTTCACCTAGATCGCTATGTTTTCGCTCCTCTCAATACTTCCCCTATATTGCTGTGTTTTCGCGCACATCTGATACATTTTGCCGTATCGCCGTGTTTTCGCACACCTCTCATAATTTCCCCTATATCGCCGTGTTCTCGCACACCTCTCATACCTTCCCCATATCACTGTTTATTTGCGCATGTCCCATAGCGTCCCCTATATCGCTGTGTTTTCTCGCACCTCTGATACATTCCCCTGTATCGCCGTGGTTTCGCGCACATCCCATAGGTTCCACTATATTGCCCTGTTTTTGCGCACCTCCCATAGCATCCCCTATATCGCTGTGCCTTCGCGCACCTCTCATACCTTCCCCTATGTCGCTCTCTTTTCGCACACCTCCCATACCGTCCCCTATATCGTTGTATTTTTGCACACCTCTCGTGGCTTCCCCAATATCGCCGTGTTTTCATGCACATCTCATAACATCTCCAATATCTCTGTGTATTCACGCACCTCCCATAGCATCCCCTATATCGCTGTGCCTTTGCGCACCGCTCATACCTTCCCCAATATTGCCCTGTTTCCCGCGCACCTCCCTTAGCTTCGCCTACATCGCTGTGTTTTTGCGCACCTCTCATACCTTCCGCTATAGCGCCCTGTTTTTGCACACATCCCATAACTTCACCTTTATCGCTGTGTTATTGCTTACCTCTCATAGCTTCCCCTATATCGCCGTGTTTTCGCGCACCTCTCATGTCTTCACCAATATCACTGTGTTTTCACGCACGTCCAATAGCGTCCCCTATATCGCTGCGTTTTCACGCACCTCTCCTGTTTTCCACTATATCACTGTGTTTTCGTGCACCTCCCATACCATCCCCTATATTGCTGTGCCTTCGCGCACCTCTCATACCTTTCCCTATATCGCCCTGTTTTCGAGCACCTCCCATACCTTCCCCTATATCGCTGTGTTTTCGTGTACCTCTCATACCTCCCCCTATGTCGCTGTGTATTCACGCACCTCTCATAGCGTCCCCTATATCGCTGTGTATTCGCGCACCTCCCATAGCATCCCCTATATCGCAGTGCCTTCGCGCACCTCACACACCTTCCCCTATATCGCCCTGTTTTCGCGCAGCTCCCATAACTTCCCCGATATCGCTGTGTTTTCATGCACATCCCATAGATTCACCTTTATCCCTGTGTTATTGCTCACCTCTCATAGGTTCCCCTGTATCGCCATGTTTTTGCTCACCTCTCATAGCTTCCTCTATATTGCCGTGTTTTCGCGCACCTCTCATGTCTTCACCTAGATCGCTATGTTTTCGCTCCTCTCAATACTTCCCCTATATTGCTGTGTTTTCGCGCACATCTGATACATTTTGCCGTATCGCCGTGTTTCCGCACACCTCTCATAATTTTCCCTCTATCACCGTGTTCTCGCACACCTCTCATACCTTCCCCTATATCACTGTTATTTTGCGCATGTCCCGTAGCGTCCCCTATATCGCTGTGTTTTCTCGCACCTCTGATACATTCCCCTGTATCGCCGTGGTTTCGCGCACATCCCATAGGTTCCACTATATTGCCCTGTTTTTGCGCACCTCTCATGTCTTCCCCTATATCACGGTGTTTTCGCGCACCTCTCATAGCATCCCCTATATCGCTGTGCCTTCGTGCACCTCTCATAACTTCCCCTATATCGCCCTGTTTTCGCACACCTCCCATACCTTCCCCAATATCGCTGTGTTTTCGTGCACCTCTCATACCTTCCCTTATCTCGCTGTGTTTTCACGCACCTATCATAAATTCTCCTATATCACTGTATTTTTGTGCAGCTCTTCTCACTTCCCCTATATAGCCGTGTTTTCATGCACATCTCATAATGTCCCCTGTATCGCTTTGTATTCGCGCACCTCCCATAGCATCCCTTATATTGCTGTGCCTTCGCGCACCTCTCATACCTTCCCCTATATCGCCCTGTTTTCGCGCACCTTCCATGCCTTCCCCTATATCGCTGTGTTTTCATGCACCTCTCATAATTTCTCCTATATCGCCATATTTTTGCGCACCTCTCATGGCATCCCCAATATCGCCGCGTTTTCATGCACATCTCTTAACGTCCCATATATCGCTGTGTATTCGCGCAACTGCCATAACATCCCCTATATCGCTGTGCCTTGCGCACCTCTCATACCTCCCCCATATTGCTGTGTTTTCACACACCTCTCATAACGTCTCCTATATCGCTGTGTTTTTGTGCACCTCTCATACCTTCCCTGATATTACTGCGTTTTTTGCATATCTCATCACGTCCCTTATATCGCTGTGTTTTTGTGAACCTCCAATACCCCCCCCATATCGCTGTGCCTTGCGCACCTCTCATATATTCCTCTATATCGCTGTCTTTTCGCGCACATCCCATAGATTCACCGTTATCGCTGTGTTATTGCTCACCTCTCATAGCTTCCCCTATATCGCCGTGTTTTTGCGCACCTCTCATAACTTACCCTATATCGCCGTCTTGTTATGCACATCTCATAACGTCCTCTATATCGCTGTGTATTCGTGCACCTCCCATAGTTTCCCTTATATCGCTGTGCTTTCGCGCACCTCTAATACCTTCCCAAATATCGCCCTGTTTTCGCGCACCTCCCATTCCTTCACCTATATCGCTGTTTTCGTGCACCTCTCATGCATTCCCGTATACCGCTGTGTTATTTTGCACACCTCTCATACTTTCCCCAATATCACCGTATTTTCATGCACATCTCATAATGTCCCCAATGTCGGTTGTTTTTCACGCACCTGTCATAACTTCCCCTATATCGCCCTGTTTTCGCGCTCCTCTCATACCTTCCCCTATATCACTGTGTTTTCACGCAGCTCTCATACCTTCCCCTATATCGCTGTGTTTTCGCACACCTCTCATGGCTTCCCGACTATCGCCGTGTATTCATGCACATCTCACACCTTCCCCTATATCGCTGTGCTTTCGCGCACCTCCCATAGCTTCGCCTACATCGCTGTTTTCGCACACCTCTCATACCTTCCCCTATATCGATGTATTTTTGCGCACATCTCATACCTTCCCCTATATTGATTTGTTTTCATGCACATCTCATAATGTCCCCAATATCGCTGTGTATTTGCGCAATTCCCATACCATCCCCTATATCACTGTGCCTTCGCGCACCTCTCATGCATTCCCGTATATCGCCCTGTTTTCGGGCACCGCCCATACCTTCCCCGATATCACTGTGTTTTCGTGCACCTCTCATACCTTCCCCTATATCGCTGTGTTTTCACGCATCTCTCTTAACTTCTCCTATATCGCTGTGATTTTGCACACCTCTCATACCTTCCCCTATATCGCTGTGTTTTCAGGCACCTCTCATGGCTTGGCCAATATCGCCGTGTATTCATGTACATCTCATACCGTCCCCTATATCGCTGTGTTTTCGCGCACCTCCCATAGCTTCGCCTACATCGCTGTTTTCGTGCACCACTCATACCTTCCCCTTTATCGCTGTGTATTCACACACCTCCCATGCCATCCCCTATATCACTGTGCCTTTGCGCACCCCACATGCATTCCCGTATACCGATGTGTTTTTGCACACCTCTCATACCTTCCCCAATATCACCGTGTTTTCATGCACATCTCATAACGTCCCCAATGTCGCTGGGTTTTCACGCACCTCTCATAACTTCCCCTATATCGCCCAGTTTTTGCGCTCCTCTCATACTTTCACCTATATCACTGTGTTTTCACGCAGCTCTCATACCTTCCCCTATATCGCTGTGTTTTCGCAAACCTCTCATGGCTTCCCGACTATCGCCGTGTATTCATGCACATCGCATACCTTCCCCTATATCACTGTGCTTTCGCGCACCTCCTATAGCTTCGCCTACATCGCTGTTTTCGTGCACCACTCATACCTTCCCCTTTATCGCTGTGTATTCACACACCTCCCATGCCATCCCCTATATCACTGTGCCTTTGCGCACCCCACATGCATTCCCGTATACCGATGTGTTTTTGCACACCTCTCATACCTTCCCCAATATCACCGTGTTTTCATGCACATCTCATAACGTCCCCAATGTCGCTGGGTTTTCACGCACCTCTCATAACTTCCCCTATATCGCCCAGTTTTTGCGCTCCTCTCATACTTTCACCTATATCACTGTGTTTTCACGCAGCTCTCATACCTTCCCCTATATCGCTGTGTTTTCGCAAACCTCTCATGGCTTCCCGACTATCGCCGTGTATTCATGCACATCGCATACCTTCCCCTATATCACTGTGCTTTCGCGCACCTCCTATAGCTTCGACTACATTGATGTTTTCGCGCACCTCTCATACCTTCCCCTACATCGATGTATTTTTGCGCACATCTCATAACGTCCCCTATATCGCTGTGCATTTGCGCACCTCTCATACCATCCCCTATATCACTGTGCCTTCGCGCACCTCTCATGCATTCCCATATATCTCTGTGTTTTTGCACACCGTTCATACCTTCCCCAATATCACCGTGTTTTCATGCACATCTCATAACGTCCCCAATGTCGCTGCGTTTTCACGCACCTCTCATAACTTCCCCTATATCGCCCTTTTTTCGCGCTCCTCTCATACCTTCACCTATATCACTATCTTTTCACACAGCTCTCATACCTTCCCCATATCGATGCATTTTTGCGCACATCTCATACCTTCCCCTATATCGCTGTGCTTTCGCGCACCTCCCATAGCTTCACCTACATCGCTGTTTTCGCGCACTTCCCTTTGCTTCACCTTGATCGCTGTGTTATTGCTCACCTCTCATAGCTTACCCTATATCGCCGTGTTTTCGCGCACCTCGTATGTCTTCACCTATATCGCTATGTTTTCGCTCCTATCATTACTTCCCCTATATCGCTGTGTTTTCTCGCACCTCTGATACATTCTCCTGTATTGTCATGTTTTCGCGCACCTCTTACAATTTCCCCTATATCGCCGTGTTCTCGCACACCTCTCATACCTTCCCCTATATCACTGTTTTTTTGCGCATGTCCCATAGCGTCCCCTATATCGCTGTGTTTTCTCGCACCTCTGATACATTCCCCTGTATCGCCGTGTTTTCGCGCACATCCCACAGGTTCCACTATATTGCCCTGTTTCTGCGCAGCTCTCATGTCTTCCCCCATATCGCTATGCCTTCGCGCACCTCTCATAACTTCCCCTATATCGCTGTGTTTTCGTGCACCTCTCATACCTTCCCTTATATCGTTATGTTTTCACGCACCTCTCATAACTTCTCCTATATCGCTGTATTTTTGCGCAGTTCTTATATCTTCCCCTATATTGCCGTGTTTTCATGCGCATCTCTTAACGTCCCATATATCGCTGTGTATTCGCGCACCTGCCATAGCATCCCCTATATCGCTGTGCCTTCGCACACATCCTCATACCTTCCCCTATATCGCCCTGTTTTCATGCACCTCCCATACCGTCCCCTGTATCGCTGTATTTTCGCACACCTCTCTTAGCTTCCCAATATAGCCGTGTTTTCATGCACATCTCATAACGTCTCCTATATCTCTGTGTATTCTCGCACCTCCCATAGCATCCTCTATATCGCTGTGCCTTTGTGCACCGCTCATACATTCCCCTATATTGCCCTGTTCCCGCGCACCTCCCATAGCTTCGCCTACATCGTTGTGTTTTTGCGCACCTCTCATACCTTCCCCTATAGCGCCCTGTTTTCGCACACATCCATAACTTCACCTTTATCGCTGTGTTATTGCTTACCTCATAGCTTATCCTATATCGCCGTATTTTCGCGCACCTCTAATGTCTTCACCTATATCACTGTGTTTTCGTGCACCTCCTACACCATCCCCTATATCGCTGTGCCTTCGCGTACCACTCATACGTGCCCCTATATCGCCCTGTTTTTGAGCACCTCCCATACCTTCCCCTATATCGCTGTGTTTTCGTGTACCTCTCATACCTCCCCCTATATCGCTGTATTTTCAAACACTTCTCATAACGTCCCCTATATCGCTGTGCATTCGCGCACCTCCATAGCTATCCCCTATATCGCTGTGCCTTCGCGTACCTCTCATACCTGCCCCTATATCGCCCTGTTTTCGAGAACCTCCCATACCTTCCCCTATATAGCTGTGTTTCGTGCACCTTTCATACCTTCCCCTATATGGCTGTGTTTTCACACACCTCTCATAACTTCTCTTATATCACTGAGTTTTTGTGCACCTCTCATACTTTCCCTAATATCGCTGAGTTTTCATACACATCTCATCACGTCCCCAATATCGCTGTGTATTCGCGCACCTCTCATAGCATCCCCTATATCGTTGTGCCTTGCGCACATCTCATACCTTCCCCTATATCGCTGTCTTTTCGTGCACATCCCATAGACTCAGCTTTATCGCTGTGTTAATGCTCACCTCTCATAGCTTCCCTGTATCGCCGTGTTTTTGCTCACCTCTCATGTCTTCACCTAGATCTCTATGTTTTCGCTCCTCTCAATACTTCCCCCATATGGCTGTGTTTTCATGCACATCTCATAACGTCCCCTATATCGCTGTGTATTCGTGCACCTCCCATTCCTTCCCGTATGTATCTCTGTGTTTCCGTGCACCTGTCATACCTTCCCTAATATCGCTGCGTTTTTATGCACATCTCATCACGTCCCCTATATCGCTGTGTATTCACGCACCTCTCATAGCATCCCCTATATCGCTGTGCCTTGCGCACCTCTCATAGATTCCCCTATATCGCTGTCTTTTCGCGCACATCCCATAGATTCACCTTTATCCATGTGTTATTGCTCACCTCTCATAGGTTCCCCTGTATCGCCGTGTTTTTGCTCACCTCTCATAGCTTCCTCTATATCGCTGTGTTTTCGCGCACCTCTCATGTCTTCACCTAGATCGCTATGTTTTCGCTCCTCTCAATACTTCCCCTATATCGCTGTGTTTTCTTGTACATCTGATACATTTTGCCGTATCGCCGTGTTTTCGCATACCTGTCATAATTTTCCCTATATCGCCGTGTTCTCGCACACCTCTCATACCTTCCCCTATATCACTGTGTTTTTGCGCACATCCCATTGCGTCCCCTATATCGCTGTGTTTTCGCGCACCTCTCATAGCTTCCCCTATATCGCCCTGTTTTCGTGCACATCCCATAGCTTCCACTATATTGCCCTGTTTTTGCGCACCTCTCATGTATTCCACTACATAGCTGTGTTTTCTGGCACCTCTGATGCATTCCCCTGTAACGCCAAGTTTTCGCGCAACTCTCATACCTCCCCATATATCGCCATGTTTTTATGCACATCTCATACTGTCTCCTATATCGCTGTGTTTTCGCGCACCACCCATAGCATCCCCTATATCGCTGTGCCTTCGCGCACCTCTCATACCTTCCCCTATGTCGCCCTCTTTTCGCACACCTCCCATACATGCCCCCTATATCGCAGTATTTTTGCACACCTCTCGTGGCTTCCCTAATATCGCTGTGTTTTCATGCACATCTCATAACATCTCCAATATCTCTGTGTATTCACGCACCTCCCATAGCATCCCCTATATCGCTGTGCCTTTGCGCACCGCTCATACCGTCCCCAATATTGCCCTGTTTCCCGCGCACCTCCCATAGCTTCGCCTACATCGCTGTGTTTTTGCGCACCTCTCATACCTTCCGCTATAGCGCCCTGTTTTTGCACACATCCCATAACTTCACCTTTATCGCTGTGTTATTGCTTACCTCTCATAGCTTCCCCTATATCGCCGTATTTTCGCGCACCTCTCATGTCTTCACCTATATCACTCTGTTTTCACGCACGTCCAATAGCGTCCCCTATATCGCTGTGTTTTCACGCACCTCTCCTGTCTTCCCCCATATCACTGTGTTTTCGTGCACCTCCCATACCATCCCCTATATTGCTGTGCCTTCGCGCACCTCTCATACCTTTCCCTATATCGCTCTGTTTTCGAGCACCTCCCATACCTTCCCCTATATCGCTGTGTTTTCGTGTACCTCTCATACCTCCCCCTATATCGCTGTGTTTTCACGCACCTCTCATAGCATCCGCTATATCGCTGTGCCTTGCGCACCTCTCATAGCTTCCCCTATATCGCTGTCTTTTCGCGCACATCCCATAGATTCGCCTTTATCGCTGTGTTATTGCTCACCTCTCATAGCTTCCCCTATATCGCCGTGTTTTCGCGCACCTCTCATGTCTTCACCAATATCACTGTGTTTTCACGCACGTCCAATAGCGTCCCCTATATCGCTGTGTTTTCACGCACCTCTCATGTCTTCACCTATATCACTGTGTTTTCACGCACGTCCAATAGCGTCCCCTATATCGCTGCGTTTTCACGCACCTCTCCTGTCTTCCACTATATCACTGTGTTTTCGTGCACCTCCCATACCATCCCCTATATTGCTGTGCCTTCGCGCACCTCTCATACCTTTCCCTATATCGCCCTGTTTTCGAGCACCTCCCATACCTTCCCCTAAATCGCTGTGTTTTCGTGTACCTCTCATACCTCCCCCTATGTCGCTGTGTTTTCACGCACCTCTCATAGCGTCCCCTATATCGCTGTGTATTCGCGCACCTCCCACAGCATCCCCTATATCGCTGTGCCTTCGCGCACCTCACATACCGACCCCTATATCGCCCTGTTTTCGCGCAGCTCCCATAACTTCCCCGATATCGCTGTGTTTTCATGCACATCCCATAGATTCACCTTTATCCCTGTGTTATTGCTCACCTCTCATAGGTTCCCCTGTATCGCCATGTTTTTGCTCACCTCTCATAGCTTCCTCTATATCGCCGTGTTTATGCGCACCTCTCATGTCTTCACCTAGATCGCTATGTTTTCGCTCCTCTCAATACTTCCCCTATATTGCTGTGTTTTCGCGCACATCTGATACATTTTGCCGTATCGCCGTGTTTTCGCACACCTCTCATAATTTTCCCTCTATCACCGTGTTCTCGCACACCTCTCATACCTTCCCCTATATCACTGTTATTTTGCGCATGTCCCATAGCGTCCCCTATATCGCTGTGTTTTCTCGCACCTCTGATACATTCCCCTGTATCGCCGTGGTTTCGTGCACATCCCATAGGTTCCACTATATTGCCCTGTTTTTGCGCACCTCTCATGTCTTCCCCTATATCATGGTGTTTTCGCGCACCTCTCATAGCATCCCCTATATCGCTGTGCCTTCGTGCACCTCTCATAACTTCCCCTATATCGCCCTGTTTTCGCGCACCTCCCATACCTTCCCCAATATCGCTGTGTTTTCGTGCACCTCTCATACCTTCCCTTATCTCGCTGTGTTTTCACGCACCTATCATAAATTCTCCTATATCACTGTATATTTGTGCAGCTCTTCTCACTTCCCCTATATAGCCGTGTTTTCATGCACATCTCATAACGTCCCCTGTATCGCTTTGTATTCGCGCACCTCCCATAGCATCCCTTATATTGCTGTGCCTTCGCGCACCTCTGATACCTTCCCCTATATCGCCCTGTTTTCGCGCACCTTCCATACCATCCCCTATATCGTTGTGTTTTCATGCACCTCTCATACATCCCCCTATATCGTTGTGTTTTCACGCACCTCTCATAATTTCTCCTATATCGCCGTATTTTTGCGCACCTCTCATGGCATCCACAATATCGCCGCGTTTTCATGCACATCTCTTAACGTCCCATATATCGCTGTGTATTCGTGCAACTGCCATTGCATCCCCTATATCGCTGTGCCTTGCGCACCTCTCATAGCTTCCCCTATATCACTGTCTTTTCGCGCACATCCCATAGATTCGCCTTTATCGCTGTGTTATTGCTCACCTCCCATAGCTTCCCCTATATCGCCGTGTTTTCGCGCACCTCTCATGTCTTCTCCTAGATCGCTATGTTTTCACTCCTCTCAATACTTCTCCTATATCGCTGTGTTTTCTCGCACATCTGATACATTCTCCCGTATCGCCGTTTTTTTCGCACACCTCTCATAATTTCCCCTATATCGCCGTGTTCTCGCACACCTCTCATACCTTCCCATATATCACTGTGTTTTCGCGCACATCTCATAGCTTCCCCTATATCGCCCTGTTTTCGTGCACATCCCATAGGTTCCACTATATGGCCCTGTTTTCGCGCACCTCTCATGTATTCCACTACATAGTTGTGTTTCCTTGCACCTCTGATGCATTCCCCTATAACGCCAAGTTTTCGCGCACCTCTCATACTTTCCCCTATATCGCCGTGTTTACGCGCACCTCTCATACCTCCCCCTATATCGCCATGTTTTTATGCACATCTCATACCGTCTCCTATATCGCTGTGTTTTCGCGCACCTCCCATAGCATCTCCTATATCGCTGTGCCTTCGTGCACCTCTCATACCTTCCCCTATATCGCTGTGTTTTCACACACCTCTCATAACTTCTCCTATATCGCCGTATTTTTGCGCACCTCTCATGGCATCCACAATATCGCCGCGTTTTCATGCACATCTCTTAACGTCCCATATATCGCTGTGTATTCGTGCAACTGCCATTGCATCCCCTATATCGCTGTGCCTTGCGCACCTCTCATAGCTTCCCCTATATCGCTGTCTTTTCGCGCACATCCCATAGCTTCCCCTATATCGCCGTGTTTTCGCGCACCTCTCATGTCTTCTCCTAGATCGCTATGTTTTCACTCCTCTCAATACTTCTCCTATATCGCTGTGTTTTCTCGCACATCTGATACATTCTCCCGTATCGCCGTTTTTTTCGCACACCTCTCATAATTTCCCCTATATCGCCGTGTTCTCGCACACCTCTCATACCTTCCCATATATCACGGTGTTTTCGCGCACGTCCCATTGCGTCCCCTATAACGCTGTGTTTTCGCGCACATCTCATAGCTTCCCCTATATCGCCCTGTTTTCGTGCACATCCCATAGCTTCCACTATATGGCCCTGTTTTCGCGCACCTCTCATGTATTCCACTACATAGTTGTGTTTTCTTGCACCTCTGATGCATTCCCCTGTAACGCCAAGTTTTCGCGCACCTCTCATACTTTCCCCTATATCGCCTTGTTTACGCGCACCTCTCATACCTCCCCCTATATCGCCATGTTTTTATGCACATCTCATACCGTCTCCTATATCGCTGTGTTTTCGCGCACCTCCCATAGCATCTCCTATATCGCTGTGCCTTCGTGCACCTCTCATACCTTCCCCTATATCGCTGTGTTTTCACGCACCTCTCATAACTTCTCCTCTATCGCTGTGTTTTTGCACACCTCTCATACCTTCCCCTATATCGCTGTGTTTTCAGGCACCTCTCATGGCTTCCCCAATATCGCCGTGTAGTCATGCACATCTCATACCATCCCCTATATCGCTGTGTTTTTGCGCACTTCCCATAGCTTCGCCTACATCGCTGTTATCGCGCACATCCCATAGCTTCACCTTGATCGCTGTGTTATTGCTCACCTCTCATAGTTTACGCTATATCGCCGTGTTTTCGCGCACCTCGCATGTCTTAACCTATATCGCTTTGTTTTTGCTCCTATCATTACTTCCCCATATCGCTCTGTTTTCTCGCACCTCTGATACATTCTCCTGTATTGCCATGTTTTCGAACACCTCTTACAATTTCCCCTATACCGCCGTGTTCTCGCACACCTCTCATACCTTCCCCTATATCACTGTTTTTTTGCGCATGTCCCATAGCGTCCCCTATATCGCTGTGTGTTCTCGCACCTCTGATACATTCCCCTGTATCGCCGTGGTTTCGCCCACATCCCATAGGTTCCACTATATTGCCCTGTTTTTGCGCACCTCTCATGTCTTACCCTATATCACGGTGTTTTCGCGCACCTCTCATAGCATCCCATATATCGCTGTGCCTTCGCACACCTCTCATACCATTCCCTATATTGCCCTGTTTTCGCGCACCTTCCATACCTTCCCCTATATCGCTGTGTTTTCATGCACCTCTCATACATCCCTCTATCTCGCTGTGTTTTCACGCACGTCTCATAATTTCTCCTATATCGCCGTATTTTTGCGCACCTCTCATGGCTTCCCCGATATCGCAGTGTTTTCATGCACATCTCATAACGTCTCCTATATCTCTGTGTATTCTCGCACCTCCCATAGCATCCTCTATATCGCTGTGCCTTTGCGTACCGCTCATACATTCCCCTATATTGCCCTGTTTCCCGCGCACCTCCCATAGCTTCGCATACATCGCTGTGTTTTTGCGCACCTCTCATACCTTCCCCTATAGCGCCCTGTTTTCGCACACATCCCATAACTTCACCTTTATCGCTGTGTTATTGCTTACCTCTCATAGCTTCCCCTATATCGCCGTATTTTCGCGCACCTCTCATGTCTTCACCTATATCACTGTGTTTTCGTGCACCTCCCACACCATCCCCTATATCGCTGTGCCTTCGCGTACCTCTCATACCTGCCCCTATATCGCCCTGTTTTCGCGCACCTCGAATTCCTTCCCCTATATCGCTGTGTTTTCGTGCACCTTTCATACCTTCCCCTATATCGCTGTGTTTTCAAACACCTCTCATAACTTCTCCTATATCACTGAGTTTTTGTGTACCTCTCATACCTTCCCTAATATCGCTGAGTTTTCATACACATCTCATCACGTCCCCAATATCGCTGTGTATTCGCGCACCTCTCATACCTTCCCCTATATCGCTGTCTTTTCGTGCACATCCCATAGATTCAGCTTTATCGCTGTGTTATTGCTCACCTCACATAGCTTCCCCTGTATCGCCGTGTTTTTGCTCACCTCTCATGTCTTCACCTAGATCTCTATGTTTTCGCTCCTCTCAATACTTCCCCCATATGGCTGTGTTTTCATGCACATCTCATAACGTCCCCTATATCGCTGTGTATTCGTGCAGCTCCCATTCCTTCCCTTATGTATCTCTGTGTTTCCGTGCATCTGTCATACCTTCCCTAATATCGCTGCGTTTTTATGCACATCTCATCACGTCCCCTATATCGCTGTGTATTCACGCACCTCTCATAGCATCCCCTATATCGCTGTGCCTTGCGCACCTCTCATAGATTCCCCTATATCGCTGTCTTTTCGCGCACATCCCATAGATTCACCTTTATCCATGTGTTATTGCTCACCTCTCATAGGTTCCCCTGTATCGCCGTGCTTTTGCTCACCTCTCATAACTTCCTCTATATCGCTGTGTTTTCGCGCACCTCTCATGTCTTCACCTAGATCGCTATGTTTTTGCTCCTCTCAATACTTCCCCTATATCGCTGTGTTTTCTTGCACATCTGATACATTTTGCCGTATCGCCGTGTTTTCGCATACCTGTCATAATTTTCCCTATATCGCCGTGTTCTCGCACACCTCTCATACCTTCCCCTATATCACTGTGTTTTCGCGCACATCCCATTGCGTCCCCTATATCGCTGTGTTTTCGCACACCTCTCATAGCTTCCCCTATATCGCCCTGTTTTCATGCACATCCCATAGCTTCCACTATATTGCCCTGTTTTTGTGCACCTCTCATGTATTCCACTACATAGCTGTGTTTTCTGGCACCTCTGATGCATTCCCCTGTAACGCCAAGTTTTCGTGCAACTCTCATACCTCCCCATATATCGCCATGTTTTTATGCACATCTCATACCGTCTCCTATATCGCTGTGTTTTCGTGCACCTCCCATAGCATCCCCTATATCGCTGTGCCTTCGCGCACCTCTTATACCTTCCCCTATGTCGCCCTCTTTTCGCACACCTCCCATACCGTCCCTTATATCGCTGTATTTTTGCACACCTCTCGTGGCTTCCCCAATATCGCCGTGTTTTCATGCACATCTCATAACATCTCCAATATCTCTGTGTATTCACGCACCTCCCATAGCATCCCCTATATCGCTGTGCCTTTGCGCACCGCTCATACCTTCCCCAATATTGCCCTGTTTCCCGCGCACCTCCCATAGCTTCGCCTACATCGCTGTGTTTTTGCGCACCTCTCATACCTTCCGCTATAGCGCCCTGTTTTTGCACACATCCCATAACATCACCTTTATCGCTGTGTTATTGCTTACCTCTCATAGCTTCCCCTATATCGCCGTGTTTTCGCGAACCTCTCATGTCTTCACCTATATCACTGTGTTTTCACGCACGTCCAATAGCGTCCCCTATATCGCTGTGTTTTCACGCACCTCTCCTGTCTTCCCCTAAATCACTGTGTTTTCGTGCACATCCCACACCATCCCCTATATTGCTGTGCCTTTGCGCACCTCTCATACATTTCCCTATATCGCCCTGTTTTCGAGCACCTCCCATACCTTCCCCTATATCTCTGTGTTTTCGTGTACCTCTCATACCTCCCCCTATATCGCTGTGTTTTCACGCACCTCTCATACCTTCCCCTATGTCGCCCTCTTTTCGCACACCTCACATACCGTCCCCTATTTCGTTGTATTTTTGCACACCTCTCGTGGCTTCCCCAATATCGCCGTGTTTTCATGCACATCTCATAACATCTCCAATATCTCTGTGTATTCACGCACCTCCCATAGCATCCCCTATATCGCTGTGCCTTTGCACACCGCTCATACCTTCCCCAATATTGCCCTGTTTCCCGCGCACCTCCCATAGCTTCGCCTACATCGCTGTGTTTTTGCGCACCTCTCATACCTTCCGCTATAGCGCCCTGTTTTTGCACACATCCCATAACTTCACCTTTATCGCTGTGTTATTGCTTACCTCTCATAGCTTCCCCTATATCGCCGTGTTTTCGCGCACCTCTCAGGTCTTCACCTATATCACTGTTTTCACGCACGTCCAATAGCGTCCCCTATATCGCTGTGTTTTCACGCACCTCTCCTGTCTTCCCCTATATCACTGTGTTTTCGTGCACATCCCACACCATCCCCTATATTGCTGTGCCTTCGCGCACCTCTCATACATTTCCCTATATCGCCCTGTTTTCGAGCACCTCCCATACCTTCCCCTATATCTCTGTGTTTTCGTGTACCTCTCATACCTCCCCCTATATCGCTGTGTTTTCACGCACCTCTCATACCGTCCCCTATATCGCTGTGCCTTGCGCACCTCTCATAGATTCCCCTATATCGCTGTCTTTTCGCGCACATCCCATAGATTCACCTTCATCCATGTGTTATTGCTCACCTCTCATAGGTTCCCCTGTATCGCCGTGTTTTTGCTCACCTCTCATAGCTTCCTCTATATCGCTGTGTTTTCGCGCACCTCTCATGTCTTCACCTAGATCGCTATGTTTTCGCTCCTCTCAATACTTCCCCTATATTGCTGTGTTTTCGCGCACATCTGATACATTTTGCCGTATCGCCGTGTTTTCGCACACCTCTCATAATTTTCCCTCTATCACCGTGTTCTCGCACACCTCTCATACCTTCCCCTATATCACTGTTATTTCGCGCATGTCCCATAGTGTCCCCTATATCGCTGTGTTTTCTCGCACCTCTGATACATTCCCCTGTATCGCCGTGGTTTCGCGCACATCCCATAGGTTCCACTATATTGCCCTGTTTTTGCGCACCTCTCATAGCATCCCCTATATCGCTGTGCCTTCGTGCACCTCTCATAATTTCCCCTATATCGCCCTGTTTTCGCGCACCTCCCATACCTTCCCCAATATCGCTGTGTTTTCGTGCACCTCTCATACCTTCCCTTATCTCGCTGTGTTTTCACGCACCTATCATAAATTCTCCTATATCACTGTATTTTTGTGCAGCTCTTCTCACTTCCCCTATATAGCCGTGTTTTCATGCACATCTCATAACGTCCCCTGTATCGCTTTGTAATCGCGCACCTCCCATAGCAACCCTTATATTGCTGTGCCTTCGCGCACCTCTCATACCTTCCCCTATATCGCCCTGTTTTCGCGCACCTCTCATACCTCCCCCTATATCACTGTGTTTTCGTGCACCTCCCATACCTTCCCCTATATCGCTGTGTTTTCGTGTACCTCTCATACCTCCCCCTACATCGCTGTGTTTTCACGCACCTCTCATAGCGTCCCCTATATCGCTGTGTATTCGCGCACCTCCCATAGCATCCCCTATATTGCTGTGCCTTCGCGCACCTCACATACCTTCCCCTATATCGCCCTGTTTTCGCGCAGCTCCCATAACTTCCCCGATATCGCTGTGTTTTCATGCACATCCCATAGATTCACCTTTATCCATGTGTTATTGCTCACCTCTCATAGGTTCCCCTGTATCGCCATGTTTTTGCTCACCTCTCATAGCTTCCTCTATATCGCCGTGTTTTCGCGCACCTCTCATGTCTTCACCTAGATCGCTATGTTTTCGCTCCTCTCAATACTTCCCCTATATTGCTGTGTTTTCTCGCACCTCTGATACATTCCCCTGTATCGCCGTGGTTTCGCGCACATCCCATAGGATCCACTATATTGCCCTGTTTTCGCGCACCTCCCATAGCATCCCCTATATCGCTGTGCCTTCGCGCACCTCTCATACCTTCCCCTATGTCGCCCTCTTTTCGCACACCTCACATACCGTCCCCTATTTCGTTGTATTTTTGCACACCTCTCGTGGCTTCCCCAATATCGCCGTGTTTTCATGCGCATCTCATAACATCTCCAATATCTCTGTGTATTCACGCACCTCCCATAGCATCCCCTATATCGCTGTGCCTTTGCGCACCGCTCATACCTTCCCCAATATTGCCCTGTTTCCCGCGCACCTCCCATAGCTTCGCCTACATCGCTGTGTTTTTGCGCACCTCTCATACCTTCCGCTGTAGCGCCCTGTTTTTGCACACATCCCATAACTTCACCTTTATCGCTGTGTTATTGCTTACCTCTCATAGCTTCCCCTATATCGCCGTGTTTTCGCGCACCTCTCATGTCTTCACCAATATCACTGTGTTTTCACGCACGTCCAATAGCGTCCCCTATATCGCTGTGTTTTCACGCACCTCTCATGTCTTCACCTATATCACTGTGTTTTCACGCACGTCCAATAGCGTCCCCTATATCACTGTGTTTTCGTGCACCTCCCATACCATCCCCTATATTGCTGTGCCTTCGCGCACCTGTCATACCTTTCCCTATATCGCCCTGTTTTCGAGCAACTCCCATACCTTCCCCTATATCGCTGTGTTTTCGTGTACCTCTCATACCTCCCCCTATGTCGCTGTGTTTTCACGCACCTCTCATAGCGTCCCCTATATCGCTGTGTATTCGCGCACCTCCCATAGCATCCCCTATATCGCTGTGCCTTCGCGCACCTCTCATACCTTCCCCTATATTGCCCTGTTTTCGCGCAGCTCCCATAACTTCCCCGATATCGCTGTGTTTTCATGCACATCCCATAGATTCACCTTTATCCCTGTGTTATTGCTCACCTCTCATAGGTTCCCCTGTATCGCCATGTTTTTGCTCACCTCTCATAGCTTCCTCTATATCGCCGTCTTTTCGCGCACCTCTCATGTCTTCCCCTATATCACGGTGTTTTCGTGCACCTCTCATAGCATCCCCTATATCGCTGTGCCTTCGTGCACCTCTCATAACTTCCCCTATATCGCCCTGTTTTTGCGCACCTCCTATACCTTCCCCAATATCGCTGTGTTTTCGTGCACCTCTTATACCTTCCCTTATCTCGCTGTGTTTTCACGCACCTATCATAAATTCTCCTATATCACTGCATTTTTGTGCAGCTCTTCTTACTTCCCCTATATAGCCGTGTTTTCATGCACATCTCATAACGTCCCCTGTATCGCTTTGTAATCGCGCACCTCCCATAGCATCCCTTATATTGCTGTGCCTTCGCGCACATCTCATACCTTCCCCTATATCGCCCTGTTTTCGCGCACCTTCCATACCTTCCCCTATATCGCTGTGTTTTCATGCACCTCTCATACATCCCCCTATATCGCTGTGTTTTCACGCACCTCTCATAATTTCTCCTATATCGCCGTATTTTTGCTAACCTCTCATGGCATCCCCAATATCGCCGTGTTTTCATGCACATCTCTTAACGTCCCATATATCGCTGTGTATTCGTGCAACTGCCATAGCATCCCCTATATCGCTGTGCCTTGCACACCTCTCATACCTCCCCCATATCGCTGTGTTTTCACACACCTCTCATAACGTCTCCTATATCGCTGTGTTTTTGTGCACCTCTCATACCCCCCCATATCGCTGTGCCTTGCGCACCTCTCATACATTCCTCTATATCGCTGTCTTTTCGCGCACATCCCATAGATTCACCGTTATCGCTGTGTTATTGCTCACCTCTCATAGCTTCCCCTATATCGCCGTGTTTTTGCGCAGCTCTCATAACTTACCCTATATCGCCGTCTTGTTATGCACATCTCATAACGTCCTCTATATCGCTGTGTATTCGTGCACCTCCCATAGTTTCCCTTATATCGCTGTGCTTTCGCGCACCTCTAATACCTTCCCAAATATCGCCCTGTTTTCGCGCACCTCCCATTCCTTCACCTATATCGCTGTTTTCGTGCACCTCTCATGCATTCCCGTATACCGCTGTGTTATTTTGCACACCTCTCATACTTTCCCCAATATCACCGTGTTTTCATGCACATCTCATAATGTCCCCAATGTCGCTTGGTTTTCACGCACCTGTCATAACTTCCCCTATATCGCCCTGTTTTCGCGCTCCTCTCATACCTTCCCCTATATCGCTGTGTTTTCGCGCACCTCTCATACCTTCCCCTATATCGCCGTGTTTTCACGCAGCTCTCATACCTTCCCCTATATCGCTGTGTTTTCGCACACCTCTCATGGCTTCCCGACTATCGCCGTGTATTCATGCACATCTCATACCTTCCCCTATATCGCTGTGCTTTCGCGCACCTCCTATAGCTTCGCCTACATCGCTGTTTTCGCACACCTCTCATACCTTCCCCTATTTCGATGTATTTTTGCGCACATCTCATACCTTCCCCTATATTGATGTGTTTTCATGCACATCTCATAACGTCCCCTATATCGCTGTGCATTTGCGCACCTCTCATACCATCCCCTATATCACTGTGCCTTCGCGCACCTCTCATCCATTCCCGTATATCTCTGTGTTTTTGCACACCGTTCATACCTTCCCCAATATCACCGTGTTTTCATGCACATCTCATAACGTCCCCAATGTCGCTGCGTTTTCACGCACCTCTCATAACTTCCCCTATATCGCCCTTTTTTCGCGCTCCTCTCATACCTTCACCTATATCACTATCTTTTCACACAGCTCTCATACCTTCCCCTATATCGATGTATTTTTGCGCACATCTCATACCTTCCCCTATATCGCTGTGCTTTCGCGCACCTCCCATAGCTTCGCCTACATCGCTGTTTTCGCCCACTTCCCTTCGCTTCACCTTGATCGCTGTGTTATTGCTCACCTCTCATAGCTTACCCTATATCGCCGTGTTTTCGCGCACCTCGTATGTCTTCACCTATATCGCCATGTTTTCGCTCCTATCATTACTTCCCCTATATCGCTGTGTTTTCTCGCACCTCTGATACATTCTCCTGTATTGTCATGTTTTCGCGCACCTCTTACAATTTCCCCTATATCGCCGTGTTCTCGCACACCTCTCATACCTTCCCCTATATCACTGTTTTTTTGCGCATGTCCCATAGCGTCCCCTATATCGCTGTGTTTTCTCGCACCTCTGATACATTCCCCTGTATCGCCGTGGTTTCGCGCACATCCCACAGGTTCCACTATATTGCCCTGTTTCTGCGCAGCTCGCATGTCTTCCACTATACCGCTGTGCCTTCGCGCACCTCTCATAACTTCCCCTATATCGCCCTGCTTTCGCGCACCTCCCATACCTTCCCCAATATCGCTGTGTTTTCGTGCACCTCTCATACCTTCCCTTATATCGTTATGTTTTCACGCACCTCTCATAACTTCTCCTATATCGCTGTATTTTTGCGCAGTTCTTATATCTTCCCCTATATTGCCGTGTTTTCATGCACATCTCTTAACGTCCCATATATCGCTGTGTATTCGCGCACCTGCCATAGCATCCCCTATATCGCTGTGCCTTCGCGCACATCTCATACCTTCCCCTATATCGCCCTGTTTTCATGCACCTTTCATACCTCCCCCTATATCGCTGTGTTTTCACGCACCTCTCATAATTTCTCCTTATCGCCGTATTTTTGTGCACCTCTCATTGCTTCCCCAATATCGCCGTGTTTTCATGCACATCTCTTAACGTCCCAAATATCGCTGCGTATTCGCGCACCTGCCATAGCATCCCCTATATCACTGTGCCTTCGCGCATTGCTCATACCTTCCCCTATATCGCCCTGTTTACCACGCACCTCCCATGGCATCGCCTACATCGCTGTGTTTTTGTGCACCTCTCATACCTTCCCCTATATCGCCCTGTTTTTGCGCACATCCCATAACTTCACCTTTATCGCTGTGTTTCTGCTCCTCTCATTACTTCCCCTATATCGCTCTGTGTTCTCGCACTTCTGATACAGTTCCCTGTATCAACGTGTTTTCGCGCACCTCTCATAATTTCACCTATATCGCCCTGTTCTCGCACACCTCTCATATCTTCCCCTATATCACTGTGTTATCGCGCACGTCCAATATCGCTGTGTTTTCGTGCAGCTCTCATACCTTCACTAATATCGTTGCATTTTCATGCACATCTCATCACGTCCCCTATATCGCTGTGCCTTCGTGCACCTCTCATACCTTCCCTTATATCGCCCTGTTTTCGCGCATCTCCCATTCCTTTCCCTATAACGCTGTGTTTTCGTGCACCTTTCATACCTTCCCCTATATCACTGTGTTTTCACACACTTTTCATAACTTCTCCTATATCGCTGTGTTTTCATCCACCTTTCATACCTTCCCTTATATCGCTGTGTTTTCACACACCTCTCATAACTTCTCCTATATCGCTGTGTTTTTCTGCATCTCTCATACCTTCCCTAATATCACTGCGTTTTCATGCACATCTCAACACGTCCCCTATATCGCTGTGTATTCACGTACCTCCCATCGCATCCTCTATATTGCTGTGCCTTGCGCACCACTCATACCTTTCCCTATATCTATGTCTTTTCGCGCACATCCCATAGATTCACCTTCATCGCTGTGTTATTGCTCACCTCTCATAGCTTCCCCTATATCACCGTGTTTTCGCGCACCTCTCCTGTCTTCCCCAATATCACTGTGTATTCGCGCACCTTCCATAGCATCCCCTATATTGCTGAGCCTTCCCATACCTCTCATAACTTCATCTATATCACCCAGTTTTCGAGCACTTCCATACCTTCCCCTATATCGCTGTGTTTTCGTGCACCTCTCATACCTCCCCCTATATCACTGTGCCTTGCGCACCTCTCATTCCTTCCCCTATATCGCCCTGTTTTCGCGCACCTCCTATACCTTCCCTTATATCGCTGCGTTTTCGTGTACCTCTCATACCTCCCCCTATATCATTGTGTCTTCACGCACCTCTCATAAATTCTCCTATATTTCTGTATTTTTGCGCACCTCTCATAACTTCCCCTATATCGCCGTGATTTTATGCACATCTCATAACGTCCCCTATATCGCTGTGTATTCGTGCACCTCCCATACCTTCCCCTATATCGCTGTGTTTTCGCACACCTTTCATAACTTCTCCGATATCGCTTTGTTTTTGTGCACCTCTCATACCTACCCTAATACCGCTGCGTTTTCATGCACATCTCATCACGTCCCCTATATCGCTGTGTATTCACGCACTTCCCATAGTATCCTCTATATCGCTGTGTTTTTTGCGCACCTCTCATACCTTCTCCTATATCGTCCTGTTTTCATGCACATCCCATAGCTTCCACTATATTGCCCTGTTTTCGCGCACCTCTCATGTATTCCAGTACATCGCTGAGTTTTCTGGCACCTCTGATGCATTCCCCTGTAACGACAAGTTTTCGCGCACCTCTCATACTTTCCCCTATATCGCCGTGTTTTCGCGCACCTCTCGTACCTCCCCCTATATCGCCATGTTTTTATGCACATCTCATACCGTCCCCTATATTACTGTGCTTTCGCGCACCCCCCATAGCATCGCCTATATCGCTGTGCCTTCGTGCACCTCTCATACCTTCCCCTATATCACCCAGTTTTCGTGCACCTCCTATACCTTCCCTTGTATCGCTGCGTTTTCGTGCACCTCTCATACCTTCCCTTGTTTTGCTGTGTTTTCATGCACATCTCATAACGTCCCCTATTTCGCTGTGTTTTCGTGCACCTCCCATAACATTCCCTATATCGCTGTGCCTTCACGCACCTCTCATAACTTTCCCTATATCGCCCTGTTTTCGCGCTCCTCTCATACCTTCCCCTATATCACTGTGTTTTCACGCACCTCTCATAACTTCCCCTATATCGCTGTTTTTTCGCGCACCTCTCATGGTTTCCCGTCTATCGCCGTGTATTCATGCACATCTCATACCGTCCCATATATCGCTGTGCTTTCGCGCACCTCTCACACCTTCCCCTATATCGCTGTGTTTTTGTGCACCTCTCATACCTTCACTAATATCTGTAACGTTCCGTTATATTGGCTCGTGAATGTCTAGGGGAAATCCCGCCCAGCACCTGCTTCAACAGTCCCCTCAGGGTCAATCGTCGCCCGAATCAATCACAAACATCAATCATCAGCCAGCACACCCAGTAAATTTTAACACATACACTTTATAGATATTACTAATTCTAGGGCATTAATATACATTTGATACAGAGAGGAAAGTAATGGGAAAAAAAAAGGCGCCAACACTTATTAAAGTCCAAGTTCTTCGCGCGCTACCGTTGGAGCTCAAATTCGACGTCAGACGACCACCCGAATTCTGTCGACCCACGGCTCGGGACCACCCGAAGTGATCGACCGGAGCCTCTCCGCACGTCCGCCGTCCTCCTCGTCTCTCCTCCCGACTCCCCGCCAAAACTCAGTCCACAGTCATATCATACAGCATGGCATCTGAAAACAAAACGATACATAACCACCCATTGGCTAATAGAACCTGGTTATCTCATTTAAAGTAAAACAAACTGTTAGCGCAAACTCTCTGCAGCGTTAAAACACAACAAAGCCGCATTCCACAGATTAACATAACAAAATCGCCATTTTAAATGTAACAAAAGAAAGACGCCGTACATATCGTTGCGTTTTCATGCACATCTCATCACGTCCACTATATCGCTGTGTATTCATGCACCTCCCATAGTATCCCCTATATCGCTCTGCCTTCGCGCACCTCTCATACCTTCCCCTATATTGCCCTGTTTTCGCGCACCTCCTATACCTCCCCTTATGTCGCTGCGTTTTCGTGCACCTCTCATACCTTCCCCTATTTCGCTGTGTTTTCATGCACATCTCATAACTTCCCCTATTTCGCTGTGTTTTCGTGCACCTCCCATAACATTCCCTATATCGCTGTGCCTTCACGCATCTCTCATACCTTCACCTATATCGCCGTGTTTTCATGCACATCTCATAAGGTCCACTATATCGCTGGGTTTTCACGCACCTCTCATACCTTCCCCTATATTGCCCTGTTTTCGTGCACCTCCTATACCTTCCCTTGTATCGCTGCGTTTTCGTGCACCTCTCATACCTTCCCTTGTTTTGCTGTGTTTTCATGCACATCTCATAACGTCCCCTATTTCGCTGTGTTTTCGTGCACCTCCCATAACATTCCCTATATCGCTGTGCCTTCACGCACCTCTCATAACTTTCCCTATATCGCCCTGTTTTCGCGCTCCTCTCATACCTTCCCCTATATCACTGTGTTTTCACGCACCTCTCATAACTTCCCCTATATCGCTGTTTTTTCGCGCACCTCTCATGGTTTCCCGTCTATCGCCGTGTATTCATGCACATCTCATACCGTCCCATATATCGCTGTGCTTTCGCGCACCTCTCACACCTTCCCCTATATCGCTGTGTTTTTGTGCACCTCTCATACCTTCACTAATATCTGTAACGTTCCGTTATATTGGCTCGTGAATGTCTAGGGGAAATCCCGCCCAGCACCTGCTTCAACAGTCCCCTCAGGGTCAATCGTCGCCCGAATCAATCACAAACATCAATCATCAGCCAGCACACCCAGTAAATTTTAACACATACACTTTATAGATATTACTAATTCTAGGGCATTAATATACATTTGATACAGAGAGGAAAGTAATGGGAAAAAAAAAGGCGCCAACACTTATTAAAGTCCAAGTTCTTCGCGCGCTACCGTTGGAGCTCAAATTCGACGTCAGACGACCACCCGAATTCTGTCGACCCACGGCTCGGGACCACCCGAAGTGATCGACCGGAGCCTCTCCGCACGTCCGCCGTCCTCCTCGTCTCTCCTCCCGACTCCCCGCCAAAACTCAGTCCACAGTCATATCATACAGCATGGCATCTGAAAACAAAACGATACATAACCACCCATTGGCTAATAGAACCTGGTTATCTCATTTAAAGTAAAACAAACTGTTAGCGCAAACTCTCTGCAGCGTTAAAACACAACAAAGCCGCATTCCACAGATTAACATAACAAAATCGCCATTTTAAATGTAACAAAAGAAAGACGCCGTACATATCGTTGCGTTTTCATGCACATCTCATCACGTCCACTATATCGCTGTGTATTCATGCACCTCCCATAGTATCCCCTATATCGCTCTGCCTTCGCGCACCTCTCATACCTTCCCCTATATTGCCCTGTTTTCGCGCACCTCCTATACCTCCCCTTATGTCGCTGCGTTTTCGTGCACCTCTCATACCTTCCCCTATTTCGCTGTGTTTTCATGCACATCTCATAACTTCCCCTATTTCGCTGTGTTTTCGTGCACCTCCCATAACATTCCCTATATCGCTGTGCCTTCACGCATCTCTCATACCTTCACCTATATCGCCGTGTTTTCATGCACATCTCATAAGGTCCACTATATCGCTGGGTTTTCACGCACCTCTCATACCTTCCCCTATATTGCCCTGTTTTCGTGCACCTCCTATACCTTCCCTTGTATCGCTGCGTTTTCGTGCACCTCTCATACCTTCCCTTGTTTTGCTGTGTTTTCATGCACATCTCATAACGTCCCCTATTTCGCTGTGTTTTCGTGCACCTCCCATAACATTCCCTATATCGCTGTGCCTTCACGCACCTCTCATAACTTTCCCTATATCGCCCTGTTTTCGCGCTCCTCTCATACCTTCCCCTATATCACTGTGTTTTCACGCACCTCTCATAACTTCCCCTATATCGCTGTTTTTTCGCGCACCTCTCATGGTTTCCCGTCTATCGCCGTGTATTCATGCACATCTCATACCGTCCCATATATCGCTGTGCTTTCGCGCACCTCTCACACCTTCCCCTATATCGCTGTGTTTTTGTGCACCTCTCATACCTTCACTAATATCTGTAACGTTCCGTTATATTGGCTCGTGAATGTCTAGGGGAAATCCCGCCCAGCACCTGCTTCAACAGTCCCCTCAGGGTCAATCGTCGCCCGAATCAATCACAAACATCAATCATCAGCCAGCACACCCAGTAAATTTTAACACATACACTTTATAGATATTACTAATTCTAGGGCATTAATATACATTTGATACAGAGAGGAAAGTAATGGGAAAAAAAAAGGCGCCAACACTTATTAAAGTCCAAGTTCTTCGCGCGCTACCGTTGGAGCTCAAATTCGACGTCAGACGACCACCCGAATTCTGTCGACCCACGGCTCGGGACCACCCGAAGTGATCGACCGGAGCCTCTCCGCACGTCCGCCGTCCTCCTCGTCTCTCCTCCCGACTCCCCGCCAAAACTCAGTCCACAGTCATATCATACAGCATGGCATCTGAAAACAAAACGATACATAACCACCCATTGGCTAATAGAACCTGGTTATCTCATTTAAAGTAAAACAAACTGTTAGCGCAAACTCTCTGCAGCGTTAAAACACAACAAAGCCGCATTCCACAGATTAACATAACAAAATCGCCATTTTAAATGTAACAAAAGAAAGACGCCGTACATATCGTTGCGTTTTCATGCACATCTCATCACGTCCACTATATCGCTGTGTATTCATGCACCTCCCATAGTATCCCCTATATCGCTCTGCCTTCGCGCACCTCTCATACCTTCCCCTATATTGCCCTGTTTTCGCGCACCTCCTATACCTCCCCTTATGTCGCTGCGTTTTCGTGCACCTCTCATACCTTCCCCTATTTCGCTGTGTTTTCATGCACATCTCATAACTTCCCCTATTTCGCTGTGTTTTCGTGCACCTCCCATAACATTCCCTATATCGCTGTGCCTTCACGCACCTCTCATACCTTCACCTATATCGCCGTGTTTTCATGCACATCTCATAAGGTCCACTATATCGCTGGGTTTTCACGCACCTCTCATACCTTCCCCTATATTGCCCTGTTTTCGCGCACCTCCTATACCTTCCCTTATATCGCTGCGTTTTCGTGCATCTCTCATACCTTCCCCTATTTCGCTGTGTTTTCATGCACATCTCATAACTTCCCCTATTTCGCTGTGTTTTCGTGCACCTCCCATAACATTCCCTATATCGCTGTGCCTTCACGCACCTCTCATAACTTCCCCTATATCGCCGTGTTTTCGTGCAGCTCTCATACCTTCACTAATATCGTTGCATTTTCATGCACATCTCATCACGTCCCCTATATCGCTGTGCCTTCGTGCACCTCTCATACCTTCCCTTATATCGCCCTGTTTTCGTGCATCTCCCATTCCTTTCCCTATATCGCTGTGTTTTCATGCACCTTTCATACCTTCCCCTATATCGCTGTGTTTCTACACACCTCTCATAACTTCTCCTATATTGCTGTGTTTTTGTGCACCTCTCATATCTTCCCTAATATCGCTGCGTTTTCATGCACATCTCATCACGTTCCCTATATCGCTGTGTATTCACACACCTCCCATAGCATCCCCTATATTGCTGTGCATTGCGCACCTCTCATAAATTCTCCTATATCGCTGTCTTTTCGCGCACATCCTATAGATTCACCTTTATCGCTGTGTTATTGCTCACCTCTCATAGCTTCCCCTGTATTGCCGTGTTTTTGCTCAGCCCTCATAGCTTCCCCCATATCGCCGTGTTTTTGCGCACCTCTCATGTCTTCACCTAGATCGCTAGGTTTTCACTCCTCTCAATACTTCCCCTATATCGCTGTGTTTTCTCGCACATCTGATACATTCTCCCGTATCATCGTGTTTTTGCGCGCCTCTCATAATTTCCCATATCTCGCCGTGTTCTCGCACATCACTCGTACCTTCCCCTATATCACTGTGTTTTCGCGCACGTCCCATAGCGTCCCCTATATCACTGCGCATTCACGCACGTCTCATACCTTCCCCTACATCGCCCTGTTTTAGCGCACATCCCATAGCTTCCACTATATTGCCATGCTTTTGCGCACCTCTCATGTCTTCCCCTACATCGCTGTGTTTTCTCGCACCTCTGATGCATTCCCCTGTAACGCCAAGTTTTCGCACACGTCTCATACTTTCCCCTATATCGCCGTGTTTTCGCGCACCTCTCATAGCTTCCCATATATCACCGTGTTTTCATACACATCTCATACCGTCCCCTATATCACTGTGTTTTCGCGCACATCCCATAGCATCCCCTATATCGCTGTGCCATCGTGCACCTCTCATACCTTCCCCTATATCGCCATGTTTTCATGCACTTCTCATAACGTCCCCTATATTGCTGGGTTTTCACGCACCTCTCATAACTTCCCCTATATGCCCTGTTTTTGCGCACCTCTCATAACTTCCCCTATATCGATGTCTTTTCACGCACATCCCATAGATTCACCTTTATCGCTGTGTTATTGCTCACCTCTCATAGCTTCCCCTGTATCGCCGGGTTTTAGCTCACCTCTCATAGCTTCCACTATATTGCCTTGTTTTCGCGCACCTCTCATGTCTTCCCCTATATCATTGTGTTTTCGTGCACCTTCCATAGCATCCCCTATATTGCTGTGCCTTCATCTATATCACCCTGTTTTCGAGCACCTTCCATACCTTCTCCTATATCGCTGTGCCTTGCGCACCTCTCATAACTTCCCCTATATCGCTGTGTTTTCGCACACTTCTCATGGTTTCCCGACTATTGCCGTGTATTCATGCACATCTCATACCGTCCCCTATATTGCTGTGTTTTCGCACACCTCTCATACCTTCCCCTACATCGCCCTGTTTTCGTGCACCTTCCATACCTTCCCCTAAACCGCTGTGTTTTCACGCACCTCTCTTAACTTCTCCTATATCGCTGTGTTTTTGCAGACTTCTCATACCTTCCCCTATATCTATGTGTTTTCGGGCACCTCTCATGGCTTCCCTAATATCGCCGTGTATTCATGCACATCTCATACCGTCCCCTATATCGCTGTGTTTTTGCGCACCTTCCATAGCTTCGCCTACGTCGCTGTTTTCGCGCACATCCCATAGCTTCACCTTGATCGCTGTGTTATTGCTCACCTCTCATAGCTTACCCTATATCGCCGTGTTTACGCGCACCTCGCATGTCTTAACCTATATCGCAATGTTTTCGCTCCTATCAATACTTCCCCTATATCGCTGTTTTCTCGCACCTCTGATACATTCTCCTGTATTGCCATGTTTTCGCGCACCTCTTACAATTTCCCCTATATCGCCGTGTTCTCGCACACCTCTCATACCTTCCCCTATATCACTGTTTTTTTGCGCAAGTCCCATAACTTCCCCTATATCGCTGTGTTTTCTCGCACCTCTGATACATTCCCCTGTATCGCCGTGGTTACGCGCACATCCCATAGGTTTCACTATATTGCCCTGTTTTTGCGCACCTCTCATGTCTTCCCCTATATCACGGTGTTTTTGCGCACCTCTCATAGCATCCCCTGTATAGCTGTGCCTTTGCGCACCTCTCATAACTTCCCCTATATCGCCCTGTTTTCGCGCACCTCCCATACCTTCCCCAATATCGCTGTGTTTTCGTGCACCTCTCCTACCTTCCCCTATATCGCTGTGCTTTCACACACCTCTCATAACTTCTCCTATATCGCTGTATTTTTGTGCAGCTCTTATACCTTCCCCTATATTGCCGTGTTTTCATGCACATCTCATAATGTCCCCTATATCGCTGCGTATTCGCGCACCTCCCATAGCATCCCTTACATTGCTGTGTTCTCGCGCACCTTCCATACCTTCCCCTATATCGCTATGTTTTCACGCACCTCTCATAATTTCTCCTATATCGCCGCATTTTTGCGCACCACTCATGGATTCCCCAATATCGCCGTGTTTTCATGCACATCTCTTAACGTCCCATATATCGCTGTGTATTCGCGCAACTGCCATATGATCCCCTATATCGCTGTGCCTTGCGCACCTCTCATACCTTCTCCTATGTTGCCCTGTCTTCGAGCATCTCCCATACCTTCCCCTATATCTCTGTGTTTTTGTGTACCTCTCATACCTCCCCCTATATCGCTGTGTTTTCACACACCTCTCATAACTTCTCCTATATCACTGTGTTTTTGTACACCTCTCATACCTTCCCTAATACCGCTGCGTTTTCATGCACATCTCATCACGTCCCCTATATCGCTGTGTTTTCACACACCTCTCATAACTTCTCCTACATCGCTGTGTTTTCGCGCACCTCTTATAGCTTCCCCTATATCGCTGTCTTTTCGCGCACATCCCATAGATTCAGCTTTATCACCGTGTTTTTGCTCACCTCTCATAGCTTCCCCTATATCGCCGTGTTTTCGCGCACCTCCCATTCCTTCACCTATATCGCCCTGTTTTCGCGCACCTCCTATACCTTCCCTTATATTGCTGCGTTTTCGTGCACCTCTCATACCTCCCCCTATATTGCCCTGTTTTTGCGCACCTCCCATTCCTTCCCCTATATCGCTGTGTTTTCGTGCTCCTCTCATACCTTCCCTAATATCGCTGCATTTTCATGCACATCTCATCACGTCCCCTATATCGCTGTATATTCACGCACCTCTCATAGCATCCCCTATATCGCTGTGCCTTGTGCACCTCTCATAACTTCCCCTATATGCTGTCTTTTCGCGCACATCCCATAGATTCACCTTTATCACTGTGTTATTGCTCACCTCTCATAGCTTCCCCTGTATTGCCGTGTTTTTGCTCACCTCTCATAGCGTCCCCTATATTGCCGTGTTTTCGCGCACCTCTCCTGTCTTCCCCTATATCACTGTGTTTTCGCGCACCTCCCATTGCTTTTCCTATCTTGCTGTGCTCTGGTGCACCTCTCATCACTTCCGCTATATCGCCTTGTTTTCACGGACCTCCCATAGCTTCCCATTTTTCGCCAAGTTTTTGGCGCCTCTTATAGATTCCCCCAAATCACCGTGCTTTTGTGCACCTCCCATAACTTCCACTATATTGCTGTGTTTTCACGCACCGCTCATAACTTCCCCTACATTGCTGTGTTTATGCGCACCTCTCATAACTTCCCCTATTTCGCCATGATTTAACGCACCTCCATAGCTTCCCCTATATCGCTGTGTTTTCACGCACCTCCCATACATTCCCCTATATCGCTGTTTACGCGCAACAGTCATATTTTCCCATATATTGTGATGTTTTCGCGCACCTCTCATACCTTCCCCTATATCGCCGTGTTGTCATGCACCTCCCAGAACTTCCCATTTATCGCCTTGTTTTTGCGCACCTCTCATAACTTCCCCTATATCGCCGTGTTCTGGCGCACCTCGCATAGCTTCCTTTACATCGCTGTGTTTTCGCGCACCGCTCATACCTTCTCCTATATCGCCGTGCTTTCACGCACCTCCCTTAGCTTCCCCTATATTGCTGTGTTCTCTCACACTTCTCATACCTGCCGCTTTCTCGCTCTGTTTTCGTGCACCTCCCATAGCTTCTCATATATCGCTGTGTTTTCGCGTACCTCTCATACCTTCCACTATATCGCTCTGTTTTCGCGCATCTCTCATACCTTCCCCTATATCGAAGTGTTTCAACACACCTCCCATGCATTCAACTATATCGCTGTGTTTTCGCGCACCTCTCATAGCTTCCCCTATATCACCGTGTTTTCGCGCACCTCGCATAGCTGCACCTCCACCACTATGTTTTCGCACGCCTCTCATACCTTCTCCATATATCGCTGTTTTTTCACACACCTCCCTTAGCTCCCCCTACATTGCTGTGTTTTCTCACGCCACTCATACCTTCCCCTTTCTCGCTCTGTTTTCGTGCACCTCTCATAGCTTCCCCTATATCACCGTGTTTTTGCACACATCTCATATCTTCTCCTATATCACTGTGTCATCAAGCAGCTCTCATAACTTCCCCTATATTGCTCAGTTTTCACGCATCTCCCATAGCTTCTCCTATGTCGCTGTGCTCTCGTGCATCTCTCATCACTTCCTCTATATTGCCCTGATTTCACGGGCCTCGCACAGCTTCCCATTTTTCAACGAGTTTTCGTGCGCCTCTCATAGATTTCCACAAATCGCTGTGTTTTGAGCACCTCTCTTAGCTTTCCCTATATCGCTGCGTTCTGGCGCACCACGCATAGCTTCCCCTACGTCGCTCTGTTTTCTCGCACCTCTCAGCCTTTCTCCTATTTCGTCGTGTTTTCACGCACCTCCCATACCATCCCCTATATCGCTCTGTTATCTCACACCTCTCATACCTTCCCCTATATCGCCCTGTTTTCGTGCATCTCCCATACCTTCCCATATATCACTGTAATTTTGTGCACCTCTCATATCTTCCACTATATAACTGTGTTTTTTACATACCTCTCATACCTTCCCCATTTCGCCGTGTTTTAACTCACCTTCATAGCTTCCTATATATCGCTGTGTTTTCGCATGCCTATCACACCATCCACTATATCAGTGTGTTTTCGCACACCTCCCATAGATTCCCCTGTATCGCTGTGCTTTCACGCACCTCTGATACCTTCCCTTATATCGTTGTGTTTTTACGCACCTCTCATACCTTCCCCTATATCGCCGTGTTGTTATGCACCTCCCAGGGCTTCCCATTTATCACCTTGTTTTTGCGCACCTCTCATAACTTCCGCTATATCGCCGTGTTCTGGCGCACCTCGCATAGCTTCCTTTACATCGCTGTGTTTTCGCGCACCTCTCATACCTTCTGCTATATCGCCGTACTTTCATGCACCTCACATAGCTTCCCCTATATTGCTGTGTTCTCTCACACCTCTCATACCTGCTCCTTTCTCGCTTTGTTTTCGTGCACCTCCCATACCTTCCTATATATCGCTGTGTTTTCGCGTACCTCTCATACCTTCCACTATATCGCTGTGTTTTCGCACACCTCTCGCAGCTTCCCCTATATCGATGTGTTTTAACGCACCTCCCATATATTCAACTATTTCGCTGTGTTTTCGCGCACCTCCCATAGCTTCTCCTTTATCTCTGTGTTTTCACGCACCTCTCATCCCTTCCCCTATACCCTTGTGCTTTTGCGCACCTCTCATACCTTCCCCTGTATCACTGTGTTTTCACGCACCTCTCATGCCGTCCCCTACATCGCTGCATTTTCGCGCACTCTCATCGCTTCCCCTATATCGACGTGTTTTCAAGGACCACTCATACCTACACGTATATCGCCGTGTGTTCACGCACCTCCCATAGCTTCTCCTTTATCACTGTGTTTTCACGCACCTCCCATAGCTCCCCCTATATTGCTGTGTTTTCTCACACCTCTCATACCTTCCTATCTATTGCTCTGTTTTCGTGCATCTCCCATAGCTTCCCATATATCGCTGTGTTTTCGCGCACCTCTCATAGCTTCACTTATATCGATGTGTTTTCACGCACGGCTCATAACTTCGCCTATATCGCTGTGTTTTCATGCACCTCCCATATCTTCCCCTAAATCGCTGTGTTTTCACGCATCTCCCATACATTCCCCTATATCGCTGTGTTTTCGTGCACCTCCCATAGCTTCCACTATGTTGCTGTGTTTTCGCACACATCTAATATCTTCTCCTATATCACCGTGTTCTAGGGCACACCTCGCATAGCTGCGCCTACATCGCTGTGTTTTCACGAAACTCTCATATCTTCTCCTATATTGCTGTGTTTCTGACACCTCTCACACCTTCTCCTTTCTCACTGTGTTTTCGTGCACCTCCCATAGCTTCCCATATTTGGCTGTGTTTTCGCGCACCTCTCATACCTTACCCTATATCACTGTGTTTTCGTGCAACACTCATAGCTTCCCATATATTGCGATGTTTTCGCGCATCTCTCATAGATTCCCCCAAATCGCTGTGTTGTTTCGCACCTCTCTTAGCTTCCCCTATATAGCCGCGTTCTGGCGCACGTCGCATAGCTTCCCCTACGTCGCTTTTTTTTCACGCACCTCTCATACCTTCTCCTATTTTGACTGTGTTTTCATGCACGTCCCACAGCTAACCCTATATTGCTGTGTTTTCTCACACCTCTCAGATTTTCTTCTGTATCATCGTGTTTTCACGCACCTCCCATAGCTTCCCCTATATCGTTGTGTTTTCGCGCACATCTAATTTCTTCTCCTATATCGCCGTGTTCTAGGGCACACCTCGCATATCTACGCCTACATCGCTGTGTTTTCACGAAACTCTCATACCTTCTCCTATATTGCTGTGTTTCTGACACCTCTCACACCTTCTCCTTTCTCGCTGTGTTTTCGTGCACCTCCCATAACTTCCCATATTTCGCTGTGTTTTCGCGCACCTCTCATACCTTCCCCTATATCACTGTGTTTTCGCGCACCTCTCATACCTTCCCCTATATAGCAGTGTTTTAACGCATCTCCCATTCATTCCCCTATATCGCTGTGTTTTCGCGCACCTCCCACAGCTTCCCCTATGTCACTATGCTCTGGTGCACCTCTCATCACTTCCACTATATCGCCCTGTTTACATGGACCTCCCATAGCTTTCTGTTTTTCGCTGAGTTTTCGGCACCTCTTATAGATTCCCCCAAATCACCGTACTTTTGAGCACCTCCCATGAATTCCCCTATATCACTGTGTTTTCGCGCAACACTCATAGCTTCCCATATTTCGCCGTGTTTTCGCGCACCTCCCATAGCTTTCCCTATATCACTGTGTTTTCGCACACCTCTCATACCTTTCCCTATATCACAGTGTTTTAACGCAACTCCCATTCATTCCCCTATATCACTGTGTTTTTGCGCACCTCCCACAGATTCCCCTATGTCGCTGTGCTCTGGTCCACCTCTCATCACTTCCGCTATATCGTCTTGTTTTCACGGACCTCCCATAGCTTCCCATTTTTCGCCGAGTTTTCGGCGTCTCTTATAGATTCCCCCAAACCGCCGTGCTTTTGCGCACATCCCATAACTTCCCCTACATCACTGTGTTTTCGCGCAACACTCATAGCTTCCCATATATTGCGATGTTTTCGCGCACCTCTCATAGATTCCCCCAAATCGCTATGTTTTTGCTCACCTCTCTTAGCTTCCCCTATATCGCCATGTTCTGGCACACCACGCATAGCTTCCCCTACGTCGCTCTTTTCTCGCACACTTCTCATACCTTCTCCTATTTTGGCCGTGTTTTCACGCACATCCCACAGCTAACCCTATATTGCTGTATTTTCTCACACCTCCCATACCTTCTCTTATATCATCATGTTTTCACGCACCTCCCATAGCTTCCCCTATATTGCTGTGTTTTCTCAAACCTCTCATACCTTCCCCTATATCGCTGTGATTTCGCGCACCTCTCATAGCTTCCCTATATCGATGTGTTTTCACGCACCTCTCATAACTTCCCCTGCATCGCTGTGTTTTTGTGCACCTCTCATAACTTGCCCTATTTCACCGTGTTTTAACGCACCTCCATAGCTTCCCAAATATCGCTGTGTTTTCACGTGCCTATCACACCATCCTCTATATCGCTGTGTTTTCGCACACCTCCCATAGATTCCCCTGTATCGCTGTGCTTTCATGCACCTCTGATACCTTCCCCTATATCGCCATGTTCTGGCGCACCTCGCATCGCTTCCCTTACATCGCTGTGTTTTCGCGCACCTCTCATAACTTCTGCTATATCGCCGTACTTTCACGCACCTCCCATAGCTTCCCCTATATTGCTGTGTTCTCTCACACCTCTCATACCTGCTCCTTTCTCACTCGGTTTTCGTGCACCTCCCATAGCTTCCTATATATCGCTGTGTTTTCGTGTACCTCTCATACCTTCCACTATATCGCTGTGTTTTCACACACCTCTCGTAGCTTCCCCTATATCGATGTGTTTTAACGCACCTCCCATATATTCAACTATTTTGCTGTGTTTTCGCGCACCTCCCATAGCTTCTGCTATATCGCTGTGTTTTCACGAACCTCTCATCCCTTCCCCTATACCGTTTTGTTTTTGCGCACCTCTCATACCTTCCCCTGTATCACTGTGTTTTCACGCACCTCTCATGCCGTCCCCCAAATCGCTGTGTTTTCGCGCGCCTCTCAGAGCTTCCCCTATATCACCGTTTTTTCCTGCACCTCGCATAGCTTCACCTCCACCACTATGTTTTCGCACACCTCTCATACCTTCTCCATATATCGCCGTTTTTTCACGCACCTCCCATAGCTCCCCCTATATATGCTGTGTTTTCTCACACCACTCAGGCCTTCCCCTTTCTCGCTCTGTTTTCGTGCACCTCCCATAGCTTCCCATATATCGCTGTGTTTTTGAGCACCTCTCATACCTTCCATTATATTGCTGTGTTCCCGCGCCTTGTTTTCACGGAAATCCCATAGCTTCCCATTTTTCGCCGAGTTTTCAGCGCCTCTTATAGAATCCCCCAAATCGCCGTGCTTTCGCGCACCTCCCATAACTTTCCATATATCACTGTGTTTTCACGCACCTCTCATACCTTCTACTATATAACTGTGTTTTTTGCATACCTCTCATACCATCCCCTATTTCGCCGTTTTAACTCACCTTCATAGCTTCCCATATATTGCTGTGCTTTTACGTGCCTGTCACACCATCCACTATATCACTGTGTTTTCGCACACCTCCCATAGATTCCCCTGTATTGATGTGCTTTCACGCACCTCTGATACCTTCCCTTATATCGTTGTGTTTTTGCGCACCTCTCATACCTTCCCCTATATCACCGTGTTGTTATGCACCTCTCAGAGCTTCCCACTTATCATCTTGTTTTCGCGCACCTCTCATACCTTCTGCTATATCGCCGTGCTTTCACGCACCTCGCATAGCTTCCCCTAAATCGCTGTGTTTTCTCACGCCTCTCATACCTGCTCCTTTCTCGCTCTGTTTTCGTGCACCCTCCATAGCTTCCTATATATCGCTGTGTTTTCACGTACCTCTCATACCTTCCACTATATCGCTGTGTTTTCGCACACCTCTCGTAGCTTCCCCTATATCGATGTGTTTTAACGCACCTCCCATATATTCAACTATTTCGCTGTGTTTTCGCGCACTTCCCATAGCTTCTCCTATATCGCTGTGTTTTCACGCACCTCTCATCCCTTCCCCAATATCTCTGTGATTTCGTGCACCTCCCAAGTCTTCCCCTATTTCGCTGTGTTTTCCGTCACCTCTGATTCCTTCGCCTATACCGTTGTGTTTTTGCGCACCTCTCATACCTTCCCCTGTATCACTGTGTTTTCACGCATCTCTCATGCCATCCCCTACATCACTGCATTTTCGCGCACCCTCATCGCTTCCCCTATATCGCCGTGTGTTCACGCACCTCCCATAGCTTCCCCTATGTTGCTGTGCTCTCGTGCACCTCTCATCACTTCCCCTATATCGCCTTGTTTTCACGGACCTCCCATAGCTTCCCATTTTTCGCCTTGTTTTTGCGCACCTCTCATAGATTCACTTCCACCACTATGTTTTTGCACACCTCTCATACTTCTCCATATATTGCCGTGCTTTCACGCACCTCCCATAGCTCCACCTATATTGCTGTGTTTCCTCACACCACTCATATCTTCCCCTTTCTGGCTGTGTTTACGTGCACCTCCCATAGCTTCCCATATTTCGCTGTGTTTTCGCGCACCTCTCATACCTTGCACTATATCGCTGTGTTTTCGCGCATCACTCGTAGCTTCCCCTATATCGATGCGTTTTCATGCACCTCTCATACCTTCATGTATATCGCCGTGTTTTCGCGCACCTCCCACAGCTTCCCCTTTATCACTGTGTTTTCGCGCACCTCTCATACCTTCCCCTATATTGCAGTGTTTTAACGCACCTCCCATCACTTCCACTATATAGCCCTGTTTTCATGGACATCCCATAACTTCCCATTTTTCACCGTGTTTTTGCGCACCTCTCAAAGATTCCCCCAAATCGCTGTGTTTTTGCGCACCTCTCTTGGCTTCCCCTATATCGCCGCGTTCTGGCGCACCTCGCATAGCTTCCCCTATATCGCTCTGTTTTCGCGCACCTCTCATACCTTCTCCTATTTTGGGCGTGTTTTCAAGCACATCCCATAGCTTCCCTTATATTGCTGTGTTTTCTCACACCTCTCAGACCTTCTCCTACACGTATATCGCTGTGTGTTCACGCACCTCCCATAGCTTCTCCTATATCACCGTGTTTTCACGCACTCTCATCCCTTCCTCTATTTCGCTGTGTTATCGCGCACCTCTCATAGCTTCCCTTCTATCGCTATGTTCTCGTGCACCTCTCATAGCTTTCCATATATTGCAATGTTTTCGTGCACCTCTCATAGCTTCCCCCAAATCGCTGTGTTTTCGCGCGCCTCTCATAGCTTCCCCTATATCACCGTGTTTCCCTGCACCTCGCATAGCTTCACCTCCACCACTATGTTTTCGCACACCTCTCATACCTTCTCCATATATCGCCGTTTTTTCACGCACCTCCCATAGCTCCCCCTATATTGCTGTGTTTTCTCACACCACTCATGCCTTCCCCTTTCTCGCTCTGTTTTCGTGCACCTCCCATAGCTTCCCATATATCGCTGTGTTTTTGCGCACCTCTCATACCTTCCACTATATTGCTGTGTTCTCGCGCACCTTTCGTAGCTTCCCCTATATCATTGTGTCTTTGGGCACCTCTCATGTCTTCCCCTATATCGCTGTGTTTTTGCTCACCTCTCATAGCTTTGCCTATATCGCCATGTTCTCACGCACCTCTCATACCTTCCCCTTTTTAGCTGAGTTTTCACTCATCTCTCATACCTTCCCCTATACCGACGTGTTTTCACGCACCTCTCATACCTTCATGTACATCACCGTGTGTTCACGCACCTCCCATAGCTTCCCCTATGTTGCTGTGCTCCCGTGCACCTCTCATCACTTCCCCTATATCGCCTTGTTTTCACGCACCTCCCATAGCTTCCCATTTTTCGCCTTGTTTTTGCGCACCTCTCATAGATTCACTTCCACCACTATGTTTTTGCACACCTCTCATACTTCTCCATATATTGCAGTGCTTTCACGCACCTCCCATAGCTCCACCTATATTGCTGTGCTTCCTCACACCACTCATATCTTCCCCTTTCTGGCTGTGTTTACGTGCAACTCCCATAGCTTCCCATATATCGCTGTGTTTTCGCACACCTCTCATACCTTCCACTATATCTCTGTATTTTCGCGCACCTCTCCTAGTTTCCTTATATCGCTGTGTTTTTGAACACCTCTCATAGCTTTGCCTATATCGCCATGTTCTCACGCGCCTTTCATACCTTCCCCTTTTTATCTGAGTTGTCGCTCATCTCACATACCTTCCCCTATATCGACGTGTTTTCACGCACCTGTCATCCTTCCACTATATCGTTGTTTTTTCACGCGCCTCTCGTAGCTCCCCTATATCGATGTTTTCGCTCACCACTCATACATTACCCTATATTGCTGTGTTTTCGCGCACCTCTCTTAGCTTCCCCTATATCACCGCGTTCTGGCGCACCTCGCATAGCTTCCCCTACGTCGCTCTTTTTTCACGCACCTCTCAAACCTTCTCCTATTGTGGCCGTGTTTTCACGCACATCCCACAGCTAACCCTATATTGCTGTGTTTTCTCACACCTCTCAGATTTTCTCCTATATCATCGTGTTTTCACGCACCTCCCAGAGCTTCCCCTATATCATTGTGTTTTCGTGCACATCTAATTTCTTCTCCTATATCGCCGTGTTCTAGGGCACACCTCGCATAGTTTCGCCTACATCGCTGTGTTTTCACGAAACTCTCATACCTTCTCCTATATTGCTGTGTTTCTGACATCTTTCACACTTTCTCCTTTCTCGCTGTGTTTTCGTGCACCTCCCATATTTCACTGTGTTTTCGCGCACCTCTCATACCTTCCCCTATATCACTGTGTTTTTGCGCACCTCTCATACCTTCCCCTATATCACAGTGTTTTAAAGCATCTCCCATTCATTCCCCTATACCGCTGTGTTTTGGCGCACCTCCCACAGCTTCCCCTATGTCGCTGTGCTCTGGTGCAGCTCTCATCACTTCCGCTATATCGCCTTGTTTTCACGGACCTCCCATAGCTTCCCATTTCTCGCCAAGTTTTCGGCGCCTCTTATAGATTCCCCCAAATCGCCGTGCTTTTGTGCACCTCCCATAACTTCCCCTATTTCGCCATGATTTAACGCACCTCCATAGCTTCCCCTATATCGCTGTGTTTTCAAGCACCTCCCATACATTCCCCGATATCGCTGTGTTTACGCGCAACTGTCATAGCTTCCCATATATTGCGATGTTTTCGCGCACCGCTCATAGATTCCCCCAAATCGCTGTGTTTTTGCGCACCTCTCTTAGCTTCCCCTATATCGCCGCGTTCTGGCGCACGTCGCATAGCTTCCCCTACATCACTCTTTTTTCGCGCACCTCTCATACCTTCTCCTATTTAGGCTGTGTTTTCACGCACGTCCCATAGCTAACCCTATATTGCTGTGTTTTCTCACACCTCTCAGACCTTCTCCTATATCATCGTGTTTTCACACACCTCCCATAGCTTCCGCTGTATCGCTGTGTTTTTGAGCACATCTAAAATCTTCTCCTATATCGCCATGTTCTAGGGCACACCTCGCATAGCTTCCCCTATGTCGCTGTGTTTTCACGCAACTCTCATACCTTCTCCTATATTGCTGTGTTTCTGACACCTCTCACACCTTCTCCTTTCTTGCTGTGTTTTCGCGCACCTCTCATACCTTCCACTATATCTCTGTGTTTTCGAGCATCACTTGTAGCTTCCCCTATATCGATGTGTTTTCGCGCACCTCTCATACCTTCATGTATATCGCCGTGTTTTCGCGCACCTCCCATAGCTTCCCCTATATCACTGTGTTTTCGCGCACCTGTCATACCTTCCCCTATATCGCAGTGTTTTAACCCACCTCCCATTCATTCCCCTATATCGCTGTGTTTTCGCACACCTCCCACAGCTTCCCCTATGTCGCTGTGCTCTGGTGCACCTCTCATCACTTCCGCTATATCGCCCTGTTTTCGCGGACCTCCCACAGCTTCCCATTTTTCGCCGAGTTTTCGGCGCCTCTTATAAATTCCCCCAAATCGCTGTGTTTTCGCGCACCTCTCATACCTTCCACTATATCGCAGTATTTCAACGCACCTCCCATTCATTCCCCTATATCGCTGTGTTTTCGCGCATCTCCTACAGCTTCCCCTATGTCGCTCTGCTCTCGTGCACCTCTCATCACTTCCGCTGTATCGCCCTTTTTTCACGGACCTCGCGTAGCTTCCCATTTTTCGCCAAGTTTTCACGCGCCTCTCATAGATTCCCCCAAATCGTTGTGTTTTTGTGCACCTCTCTTAGCTTCCCCTATATCGCTGCGTTCTAGCGCACCTCGCATACCTTCCCCTACGTTGCTCTGTATTCGCGCATCTCTCATATCTTCTCCTATTTTGGCCGTGTTTTCACGCACGTCCCATAGCTTCCTCTATATTGCTGTGTTTTTTCAAACCTCTCAGACCTTCTCCTATATCGCCGTGTTTTCTGACACCTCTCATACCTTCCCCTTTCTCGCTCTTTCGTGCAACTCCTATAGCTTCCCATATTTCGCTGTGCTTTCGCGCACCTCTCATACCTTGCACTATATCGCTGTGTTTTCGCGCATCACTCGTATCTTCCCTTATATCGATGTGTTTTCATGCACCTCTCATACCTTCATGTATATCACCGTGTTTTCGCGCACCTCCCACAGCTTCCCCTATATCACTGTGTTTTCGCGCACCTCTCATACCTTCTCTTATATTGCAGTGTTTTAACGCTCCTCCCATCACTTCCGCTATATCGCCCTGTTTTCACGGACCTCCCATATTTTCCCATTTTTCGCTGTGTTTTTGCACACCTCTCAAAGATTCCCCCAAATCGCTGTGCTTTTGCGCACCTCTCTTGGCTTGCCCTATATCGCCACGTTCTGGCGCACCTCGCAAAGCTTCCCCTACGTCGCTCTGTTTTCGCGCACTTCTCATACCTTCTCCTATTTTGGCCATGTTATCACGCACGTCTCACAGCTAACTCTATATGGCTGTGTTTTCTCACACCTCTCATACCTTCTCCTATATCATCGTGTTTTCACGCACCTCCCATAGCTTCCCCTATATTGCTGTGCTTTCTCAAACCTCTCATATCTTCCCCTATATCGCTCTGTTTTCGTGCATCTCCCATAGCTTCCCATATATCGCTGTGTTTTCACGCACCTCTCATAGCTTCCCTATATCAATGTGTTTTCATGCACCTCTCATAACTTCGCCTATATCGCTGTGTTTTCATGCACCTCCCATATCTTCCCCTGCATTGCTGTGCTTTTGTGCACCTCTCATAACTTCCCCTATTTCGCCGTGATTTAACGCACCTCCATAGCTTCCCCTATATTGCTGTGTTTTCTCACACCTCTCAGACCTTCTCCTATATTGCTCTGTTTTAGCGCACCTCTCATACCTTCTACTATATCGCTGTGTTCTTGCGCACCTCTCATACCTTCCACTGTATTGCCATGTTGTCATGCACCTCCCAGAGCTTCCCATTTATCGCCATGTTTTCTCGCACCTCTCATAGCTTCCCATATATTGCGATGTTTTCGCGCACCTCTCATAGATTCCCCCAAACCACTGTGTTTTTGCGCACCTCTCTTATCTTCCCCTATATCGCCGCGTTCTGGCGCACCTCGCATAGCTTCCCCTACGTCGCTCTGCTTTTGCGCACCTCTCATACCTTCTCCTATTTTGGCCCTGTTTTCACGCATGTCCCATAACTAACCCTATATTGCTGTGTTTTCTCACACCTCTCATACCTTCCCCTCTATCGCTCTGTTTTCGTGCATCTCCCATAGCTTCCCATATATCGCTGTGTTTTCGTGCACCTCTCATACCTTGCACTTTATTGTTTTTTTTTCGCTCACCTCTCATAGCTTCCCTATATCAATGTGTTTTCACGCACCGCTCATAACTTCGCCTATATCGCTGTGTTTTCACGCACCCCCCATACATTCCCCTATATCGCTGTGTTTTCGTGCACCTCCCATAGCTTCCCCTATATCACCGTGTTTTCGCACACATCTAATATCTTCTCCTATATCGCCGTGTTCTAGGGCACACCTCGCATTGCTTCCCCTACATTGCTGTGTTTTCACGCAACTCTCATACATTCTCCTATATTGCTGTGTTTCGACACCTCTCACACCTTCATTCTCGCTGTGTTTTCGTGCACCTCCCATAGCTTCCAATATTTCGCTGTGTTTTCGCACACCTCTCATACCTTCCACTATATCGCTGTGTTTTCAAGCATCACTCGTAGCTTCCCCTATATCGATGTGTTTTCGCGCACCTCTCATACCTTCATGTATATCGCCGTGTTTTCGCGCACCTCCCATAGCTTCCCCTATATCACTGTGTTTTCGCGCACCTCTCATACCTTCCCCTATATCGCAGTATTTCAACGCACCACCCATTCATTCCCCTATATCGCTGTGTTTTCGTGCACCTCCCACAGCATCCCCTATGTCGCTGTGCTCTGGTGCACCTCTCATCACTTCCGCTATATCACCTTGTTTTTTCGGACCTCCCATAGCTTCCCATTTTTCGCCGAGTTTTCAGCGCCTCTTATAGATTCCCCCAAATCGCCGTGCTTTCGCGCACCTCCCATAACTTTCCACATATCACTGTGTTTTCGCGCACCTCTCATACCTTCCCCTATATCGCTTTGTTTTCGCGCACCTCTCATACCTTCTCCTATATCACTGTCTTTTCGCGCACCTCTCATACCTTCCCCTAAATCGCTCTGTTTTCGTGCATCTCCCATAACTTCCCATATATCACTGTGATTTTGTGCACCTCTCATACCTTCCACTATATAACTGTGTTTTTTGCATACCTCTCATAACTTCCCCTATTTCGCCTTGTTTTAACTCACCTTCATAGCTTCCCATATATCGCTGTGTTTTCGTGTGCCTATCACACCATCCACTATATCACTGTGATTTCGTGCACCTCCCAAGTCTTCCCCTATATTGCTGTGTTTTCTGTCACCTCTGATTCCTTCGCCTATACCGTTGTGTTTTTGCGCACCTCTCATACCTTCCCCTGTATCACTGTGTTTTCACGCACCTCTCATGCCGTCCCCTACATCGCTGCATTTTCGCGCACTCTAATCGCTTCCCCTATATCGACGTCTTTTCAAGCACCACTCATACCTACACGTATATCACCGTGTGTTCACGCACCTCCTATAGCTTCTCCTATATCACCGTGTTTTCACGCACCTCTCATACCTTCCGCTATATCGCTGTGTTATCGCGCACCTCTCATAGCTTCCCTTCTATCACTATGTTCTCGTGCACCTCTCATAGCTTTCCATATATTGCAATGTTTTCGCGCACCTCTCATAGCTTCCCCCAAATCGCTGTGTTTTCGCGCGCATCTCATAGCTTCCAATATATCACCGTGTTTTCCTGCACCTCGCATAGCTTCACCTCCACCACTATGTTTTCGCACACCTCTCATACCTTCCCCATATATCGCCGTTTTTTCACGCACCTCCCATAGCTCCCCATATACTGCTGTGTTTTCTCACACCACTCATGCCTTCCCCTTTCTCGCTCTGTTTTTGTGCACCTCCCATAGCTTCCCATTTATCGCTGTGTTTTTGCGCACCTCTCATATCTTCCACTATATCGCTGTGTTCTCACGCACCTTTCGTAGCTTCCCCTATATCGTTGTGTTTTCGGGCACCTCTCATGTCTTCCCCTATATCGCTGTGTTTTTGCTCACCTCTCATAGCTTTGCCTATGTCACCATGTTCTCACGCACCTCTCATACCTTCCCCTTTTTAGCTGAGTTTTCGCTCATCTCTCATACCTTCCCCTATATCGACGTGTTTCACACACCTCCCATACCTTCCTGTACATCGCCGTGTTTTCGCGCACCTCTCATACCTTCCCCTTATTGCAGTGTTTTAATGCACTTCCCATTCATTTCCCTATATTGCTGTGTTTTCACGGACCTCCCATAGCTTCCCATTTTTCGCCTTGTTTTTGCGCACCTCTCATAGATTCACTTCCACCACTATGTTTTTGCACACCTCTCATACTTCATATATTGCCGTGCTTTCACGCACCTCTCATAGCTCCACCTATATTGCTGTGTTTCCTCACACCACTCATATCTTCCCCTTTCTGGCTGTGTTTACGTGCACCTCCCATAGCTTCCCATATATCGCTGTGTTTTCGCGCACCTCTCATACCTTCCACTATATCACTGTATTTTCGCGCACTTCTCCTAGTTTCCTTATATCGCTGTGTTTTTGACCACCTCTCATAGCTTTGCCTATATGGCCATGTTCTCACGCACCTCTCATACCTTCCCCTTTTTAGCTGAGTTGTCGCTCATCTCTCATACCTTCCCCTATATCGACGTGTTTTCACACACCTCCCAGAGCTTCCCCTATATCACTGTGTTTTCGCGGACCTCTCATACCTTCCCCTATATCACCGTGTTTACGTGCACCTCGCATACCTTCCCCTATATCGTTGTGTTTTCGCACACCTCTTCTTACCTTCCACTATATCGATGTTTTTTCTCGCACCTCTCATAGCTTCCTCTATATCGCTGTGTTTTCACGAACCTCTGATCCCTTTCCCAATATCACTGTGATTTCGCGCACCTCCCAAGGCTTCCCCTATATCATTGTGTTTTTGTTCACCTCTCATAGTATCCCCTATATCACCGCGTTTTCATGCACATCTCTTATCTTCTCCTATATCGCTGTGTCATCAAGCAGCTCTCATAACTTCCCCTATATTGCTCAGTTTTCACGCATCTCCCATAGCTTCCCCTATGTTGCTCTACTCTTGTGCACCTCTCATCACTTCCGCTATATCGCCCTTTTTTCACGGACCTCACGTAGCTTCCCATTTTTCGCCGAGTTTTCACGCGCCTCTCATAGATTCCCCCAAATCGTTGTGTTTTTGTGCACATCTCTTAGCTTCCCCTATATCGCCGCGTTCTGGCGCACCTCACATACCTTCCCCTACGTTGCTCTGTATTATCACACCTCTCATAACTTCTCCTATTTTGGCCGTGTTTTCACGCACGTCCCATAGCTTCCTCTATATTGCTGTGTTTTTTCACACCTCTCAGACCTTCTCCTATATCGCCGTGTTTTCTGACACCTCTCATACCTTCCCCTTTCTCGCTCTGTTTTCGTGCAACTCCCATAGCTTCCCATATTTCGCTGTGTTTTCGTGCACTTCTCATACCTTGCACTATATCGCTGTGTTTTCGCGCATCACTCGTAGCTTCCCCTATATCGATGTGTTTTCATGCACCTCTCATACCTTCATGTATATCGCCGTGTTTTCGCGCACCTCCCACAGCTTCCCCTTTATCACTGTGTTTTCGCGCACCTCTCATACCTTCCCCTATATTGCAGTGTTTTAACGCACCTCCCATCACTTCCGCTTTATCGCCCTGTTTTCATGGACCTCCCATAGCTTCCCATTTTTCACCATGTTTTTGCGCACTTCTCAAAGATTCCCCCAAATCGCTGTGTTTTTGCGCACCTCTCTTGGCTTCCCCTATATCGCCGCGTTCTGGCGCACCTCGCATAGCTTCCCCTACGTCGCTCTGTTTTCGCGCACCTCTCATACCTTCTCCTATTTTGGGCGTGTTTTCAAGCACGTCCCATAGCTTCCCTTATATTGCTGTGTTTTTTCACACCTCTCAGACCTTCTCCTATATCGCCGTGTTTTCACGCACCTCCCATACTATCCCCTATATCGCTCTGTTTTCCAACACCTCTCATACCTTCCCCTATATCGCTCTGTTTTCGTGAATCCCCCATATCTTCCCATATATCGCTGTGTTTTCGCGCACCTCTCATTCCTTCCACTATATCACTGTGTTTTTGAGCATCTCTCATAACTTCCCCTATTTCGCTGTGTTTTAACGCACCTCCATAGCTTCCCAAATATCGCTGTGATTTCTTGTGCCTATCACACCATCCACTATATCACTGTGTTTTCGCACACCTCCCATAGATTCGTCCGTATCGCTGTGCTTTCACGCACCTCTGATACCTTCCCCTTTATCACAGTGTTTTCATGCACCACACATACGTACCCCTATATTGCTGTGTTTTCGCGCACCTCCCATAGCTTCCCCTATGTCGCTGTGCTCTCGAGCACCTCTCATCACTTCCGCTATATCGCCTTGTTTTCACGGATCTCCCATAGCTTCCCATTTTTCACCTTGTTTTCGCGCACCTCTCATAGCTTCCCACATATTGCGATGTTTTCGCGCACCACTCATCGATTCCCCCAAATCGCTGTGTTTTTGCGCACCTCTCATAGCTTCCCCTATATCTCCGTGTTCTGACACACCTCGCATAGATTCCCTTGCATCGCTGTGTTTTCACGCACCTCCCATAGCTTCCCCTATATTGCTGTCTTCGCTCACACCTCTCATTCCAGCCCCTTTCTCGCTCTGTTTTCGTGCACCTCCATAGCTTCCCATATATCACTGTGATTTTGCGCACCTCTCATACCTTCCACTATATCACTGTGTTTTTTGCTCACCTCTCATACCTTCCCCTATTTCTCCGTGTTTTAACTCACCTCCATAGCTTCCCATATATCGCTGTGTTTTCGTGTGCCTATCACACCATCCACTATATTGCTGTGTTTTCTCACACCTCCCATAGATTCCCTGTATCGCTGTGCTTTCATGCACCACTGATACCTTCCCCTATATCGCCGTGTTGTCATGCACCTCCCAGAGCTTCCCATTTATCGCCATGTTTTTGCGCACCTCTCATAGGTTCCCCCAAACCGCTGTGTTTTTCCGCACCTCTCTTAGCTTCCCCTATATCGCCGCGTTCTGGTGCACCTCGCATAGCTTCCCCTACGTCGCTCTGTTTTCGCGCACCTCTCATACTTTCACCTATTTTGGCCCTGTTTTCATGCACGTCCCATAGCTAACCCTATACTGCTGTGTATTCTCATATTTCTCATACCTTCCCCTATATCGCTCTGTTTTCATGCATTTCCCATAGCTTCCCATATATCGCTGTGTTTTCGCGTACCTCTCATACCTTGTACTATATCGCTGTGCTTTCATGCACCTCCCATATCTTCCCCTACATCGCTGTGTTTTTGCGCACCTCTCATAAATTCCCATATTTCGCCATGATTTAACACACCTCCATAGGTTCCCCTATATCGCTGTGTTTTCACGCACCTCCCATACATTCCCCTATATCGCTGTGTTGCGCGCATCTTCCATATCTTCCCCTATATCACTGTGTTTTCGCGCGCATCTCATATCTTCTCATATATCGCCGTGTTCTAGGGCACACCTCGCTTAGCTTCCCCTACATCGCTGTGTTTTCGTGCACCTCTCATACCTTCTCCTATATCGCCGTGCTTTCACGCACCTCCCATAGATTCCCCTATATTGCTGTGTTTCTGACACCTCTCAGAGCTTCCGCTTTCTCGCTCTGTTTTCCTGCACCTCCCATAGCTTCACCTATATCACTGTGTTTTCGCGCACCTCTCATACCTTCCGTATATCGCAGTGTTTAAACGCACCTCCCATTCATTCCCCCATATTGCTGCATTTTCACGCACCTCACACAGCTTCCCCTATGTCGCTGTGCTCTCGTGCACCTCTCATCACTTCCGCTATATTGCCTTGTTTTCACGGACCTCTCATTTTCACCGAGTTTTCTCGTGTCTCTAATAGATTCCCCCAAATCGCCATTGTTTCGCGCACCTCCATAGCTTTCCCTATATCACTGTGTTTTTGTGCACCTCTCATACCTTCCCCTATACCGTTGTGTTTTTGCGCACCTCTCATACCTTCCCCTGTATCACTGTGTTTTCACGCACCTCTCATACGTTCCGCTATATCGCTGTGTTATCGTGCACCTCTCATAGCTTCCCTTCTATCACTGTGCTCTCGTCCACCTGTCATAGCTTTCCATACATTGCAATGTTTTTGCGCACCTCTCATAGCTTCCCCCAAATCGCAGTGTTTTAGCGTACCTCTCATAGCTTCCCCTAGATCGTCATGTTTTCGCGCACCTCTCATACATTCTCCTATATCGCCGTGCTTTCACGCACCTCCCATAGCTTCCCCTATATTGCTGTCTTCGCTCACACCTCTCATTCCAGCCCCTTTCTCGCTCTGTTTTCGTGCACCTCCATAGCTTCCCATATATCACTGTGATTTTGCGCACCTCTCATACCTTCCACTATATCACTGTGTTTTTTGCTCACCTCTCATACCTTCCCCTATTTCTCCGTGTTTTAACTCACCTCCATAGCTTCCCATATATCGCTGTGTTTTCGTGTGCCTATCACACCATCCACTATATTGCTGTGTTTTCTCACACCTCCCATAGATTCCCTGTATCGCTGTGCTTTCATGCACCACTGATACCTTCCCCTATATCGCCGTGTTGTCATGCACCTCCCAGAGCTTCCCATTTATCGCCATGTTTTTGCGCACCTCTCATAGGTTCCCCCAAACCGCTGTGTTTTTCCGCACCTCTCTTAGCTTCCCCTATATCGCCGCGTTCTGGTGCACCTCGCATAGCTTCCCCTACGTCGCTCTGTTTTCGCGCACCTCTCATACTTTCACCTATTTTGGCCCTGTTTTCATGCACGTCCCATAGCTAACCCTATACTGCTGTGTATTCTCATATTTCTCATACCTTCCCCTATATCGCTCTGTTTTCATGCATTTCCCATAGCTTCCCATATATCGCTGTGTTTTCGCGTACCTCTCATACCTTGTACTATATCGCTGTGCTTTCATGCACCTCCCATATCTTCCCCTACATCGCTGTGTTTTTGCGCACCTCTCATAAATTCCCATATTTCGCCATGATTTAACACACCTCCATAGGTTCCCCTATATCGCTGTGTTTTCACGCACCTCCCATACATTCCCCTATATCGCTGTGTTGCGCGCATCTTCCATATCTTCCCCTATATCACTGTGTTTTCGCGCGCATCTCATATCTTCTCATATATCGCCGTGTTCTAGGGCACACCTCGCTTAGCTTCCCCTACATCGCTGTGTTTTCGCGCACCTCTCATACCTTCTCCTATATCGCCGTGCTTTCACGCACCTCCCATAGATTCCCCTATATTGCTGTGTTTCTGACACCTCTCAGAGCTTCCGCTTTCTCGCTCTGTTTTCCTGCACCTCCCATAGCTTCACCTATATCACTGTGTTTTCGCGCACCTCTCATACCTTCCGTATATCGCAGTGTTTAAACGCACCTCCCATTCATTCCCCCATATTGCTGCATTTTCACGCACCTCACACAGCTTCCCCTATGTCGCTGTGCTCTCGTGCACCTCTCATCACTTCCGCTATATTGCCTTGTTTTCACGGACCTCTCATTTTCACCGAGTTTTCTCGTGTCTCTAATAGATTCCCCCAAATCGCCATTGTTTCGCGCACCTCCATAGCTTTCCCTATATCACTGTGTTTTTGTGCACCTCTCATACCTTCCCCTATACCGTTGTGTTTTTGCGCACCTCTCATACCTTCCCCTGTATCACTGTGTTTTCACGCACCTCTCATACGTTCCGCTATATCGCTGTGTTATCGTGCACCTCTCATAGCTTCCCTTCTATCACTGTGCTCTCGTCCACCTGTCATAGTTTTCCATACATTGCAATGTTTTTGCGCACCTCTCATAGCTTCCCCCAAATCGCAGTGTTTTAGCGTACCTCTCATAGCTTCCCCTAGATCGTCATGTTCTCGCACACCCCTCATACCTTCCCCTCTATCGCTGTGTTTTTGCGCACCTCTCATAGCTTTCCATATATTGCAATGTTTTTGCGTACCTCTCATAGCTCCCCGCAAATCGCTGTGTTTTCGCACACCTCGCATAGCTTCACCTCCACCACTATGTTTTCGCACACCTCTCATACCTTCTCCATATATCGCCGTCTTTTCACGCACCTCCCATAGCTCCCCCTATATTGCTGTGTTTTCTCACACCACTCTTACCTTCCCCTTTCTAGCTCTGTTTCATGCACCTCCCATAGCTTCCAATATATCGCTGTGTTTTTGCGCACCTCTCATACCTTTCACTATATCGCTGTATTTTTGCACACTTCTTGTAGCTTCCCCTATATCGATGTGTTTTCACACACTTCCCTTAGCTTCCCCTATATCGATGTGTTTTCTGGCACCTCTCATAACTTCCCCAATCTCGCTGTGTTTTCGCGCAGCTCGTATAGCTTCCCAAATATCGCAGTGTTTTTGCACACCTCTCTTAGCTCTGCCTATATCGCCATGTTCTCACGCACCTCTCATACCTTCCCCTTTTTAGCTGAGTTGTCGCTCAGCTCTCATACTTTCCCCTATATCGACGTGTTTTCATGCACCTCTCATACCTTCACATATATCGCCTTGTTTTCGTGCACCTCTCATAGCTTCCCATATGTCGCTGTGCTTTTGCACACCTCGCATACCTTCCTCTATGTCGATGTTTTTTCAGGCAGCTCTCGGAGCTTCCCCTATATCGGTGTGTTTTCGCGAGCCACTCATACCTTCCCCTATATCGCTCTGTTTTGGTGCCCCTCTTGTACCTTCCCCTATATTGCTGTGTTTACGCGCATCTCTCAGAGCTTCCCCTATATCGTTGTGTTTTCGCGCACCTCTCATACCTTCTCCTATATCGCCGTGCTTTCACGCACCTCCCATAGCTTCCCCTATATTGCTGTGTTCACTCACACCTCTCACACCTGCCCCTTTCTCGCTCTGTTTTCGTGCACCTCCATAGCTTCCCATATATCACTGTGATTTTGCGCACCTCTCATACCTTCCACTATATCACTGTGTTTTTTGCACACCTCTCATACCTTCCCCTATTTCTCCGTGTTTTAACTCACCTCCATAGCTTCCCATATATCGCTGTGTTTTCGCGCACCTCTCATACCTTCCCCTATATCACCGTGTTGTCATGCACCTCACAGAGCTTGCCATTTATCGCCATGTTTTCGCACACCTCTCATAGATTCCCCCAAATCGCTGTGTTTTTGCGCACCTCTATTAGCTTCCCCTATATCGCCGCGTTCTGGTGCACCTCGCATAGCTTCCCCTACGTCGCTCTGTTTTCGCGGACCTCTCATACCTTCACCTATTTTGGCCCTGTTTTCACGCACGTCCCATAGCTAACCCTATATTGCTGTGTATTCTCACACTTCTCATACCTTCCCCTATATCGCTCTGTTTTCATGCATTTCCCATAGCTTCCCATATATCGCTCTGTTTTCGCGTACCTCTCATACCTTGCACTATATCGCTGTGTTTTCGCGCACCTCTCATAGCTTCCCCTATATCGATGTGTTTTCACGCACGGCTCATAACATCGCCTCTATCGCTGCGTTTTCATGCACCTCCCATATCTTCCCCTACATCTCTGTGTTTTTGCGCACCTCTCATAAATTTCCCTATTTCGCCATGATTTAACGCACCTCCATAGGTTCCCCTATATCACTGTGTTTTCACGCACCTCCCATACATTCCCCTATATCGCTGTGTTGCGCGCACCTTCCATATCTTCCCCTACATCACCGTGTTTTCGCGCACATCTCATATCTTCTCATATATCGCCGTGTTCTAGGGCACACCTCGCTTAGCTTCCCCTACATCGCTGTGTTTTCGCGCACCTCTCATACCTTCTCCTATATCGCCGTGCTTTCACGCACCTCCTATAGGTTCCCCTATATTGCTGTGTTTCTGACACCTCTCAGACCTTCTGCTTTCTCGCTCTGTTTTCGTGCACCTCCCATAGCTTCACCTATATCACTGTGTTTTCACGCACCTCTCATACCTTCCGTATATCGCAGTGTTTTAACGCACCTCCCCTTCATTCCCCCATATCGCTGCGTTTTCGCGCACCTCACGCAGCTTCCCCTATGTCGCTGTGCTCTCGTGCACCTCTCATCACTTCCGCTATATTGCCCTGTTTTCTCAGACCTCTCATTTTCACCGAGTTTTCGTGCGTCTCTTATAGATTCCCCCAAATTGCCGTTGTTTCGTGCACTTCCATAGCTTTCCCTATATCACTGTTTTCACGCACCTCTCATACCTTCCCCTATATTTCTGTTTTCGCGAACCTCTCATAGCTTCCCGTATATCGCTGTGTTTTCGCGTGCCTCTCATAGCTTCCCATATATCGCTGTGTTTTCGCGTGCCTGTCACACCATCCACTATATCGCTGTGTTTTCGCGCACCTTTCATAGATTCCCCTGTATCGCTGTGCTTTCATGCACCTCTAATACATTCCCCTATATCGTTGTGCTTTCGCGCACCTCTCATACCTTCCCCTATATCACTCTGTTTTCATGCACCACGCATACCTACCCCTATATCGCTGTGTTCTCATGCACCTCTCATAGCTTTCCATGTATTGCAATGTTTTTGCGCACCTCTCATAGCTTCCCCCAAATCGCAGTGTTTTCTCACACCTCTCATACCTTCCCCTCTATCGCTCTGTTTTCGTGCATCTCCCATAGCTTCCCATATATCGCTGTGTTTTCGTGCACCTCTCATACCTTGCACTATATCGCTGTGTTTTCGCGCACCTCTCATAGATTCCCCTATATCGATGTGTTTTCACGCACCGCTCATAACTTCGCCTATATCGCTGTGTTTTCATGCACCTCCCATATCTTCCCCTACATCACTGTGTTTTCACGCACCTCCCATACATTCCCCTATATCGCTGTGTTTTCGTGCACCTCCCATAGCTTCCGCTATATCGCTGTGTTTTCGCGCACATCCAATATCTTCTCCTATATCGCCGTGTTCTAGGGCACACCTCGCATAGCTTCCCCTACATCGCTGTGTTTTCATGCAACTCTCATACCTTCTCCTATATTGCTGTGTTTCTGACACCTCTCACACCTTCTTTCTCGCTGTGTTTTCGTGCACCTCCCATAGCTTCCAATATTTCGCTGTGTTTTCGCGCACCTCTCATACCTTCCACTATATCGCTGTCTTTTCAAGCATCACTCATAGCTTCCCCTATGTCACCGTGTTTTCGTGCACGTCCAATAGCTTCCCCTATATCAATGTGTTTTCGCGCACCTCTCATACCTTCCCCTATATCGCAGTATTTCAACGCACCTCCAATTCATTCCCCTATATCGCTGTGTTTTCGCACACTTCCCACAGCTTCCCCTATGTCGCTGTGCTCTGGTGCACCTCTCATCACTTCCGCTATATCGCCTTGTTTTCACGGACCTCCCATAGCTTCCCATTTTTCGCCGAGTTTTCAGCGCCTCTTATAGATTTCCCCAAATCGCCGTGCTTTCGCGCACCTCCCATAACTTCCCATATATCACTGTGTTTTCACGCACCTCTCATACCTTCCCCTATATCGCTGTGTTTTCGCGCACCTCTCATACCTTCTCCTATATTACTGTCTTTTCGCGCACCTCTCATACCTTCCCCTAAATCGCTCTGTTTTCGTGCATCTCCCATACCTTCCCATATATCACTGTGATTTTGTGCACCTCTCATACCTTCCACTATATAACTGTGTTTTTGCATACCTCTCATACCATCCCCTATTTCGCCGTGTTTTAACTCACCTTCATAGCTTCCCATATATCGCTGTGTTTTCGCGTGCCTGTCAGACCGTCCACTATATCGCTGTGTTTTCGCGCATCTCTCATACCTTCCCCTATCTCGAAGTGTTTTAACGCACCTCCCATATATTCAACTATATCGCTGTGTTTTCGCGCACCTCTCATAGCTTCCCCTATATCACCGTGTTTTCGCGCACCTCGCATAGCTTCACCTCCACCACAGTTTTCGCACACCTCTCATACCTTCTCCATATATCGTCGTTTTTTCACACACCTCCCTTAGCTCCCCCTATATTGCTGTGTTTTCTCACACCACTCATGCCTTCCCCTTTCTCGCTCTGTTTTCGTGCACCTCTCATAGCTTCCTCTATATCACCGTGTTTTCGCACACATCTCATATCTTCTCCTATATCGCTGTGTCATCAAGCAGCTCTCATAACTTCCCCTATATTGCTCAGTTTTCACGCATCTCCCATAGCTTCTCCTATGTCGCTGTGCTCTCGTGCATCTCTCATCACTTCCTCTATATTGCCCTGATTTCACGGACCTCACACAGCTTCCCATTTTTCAACGAGTTTTCGCGCGCCTCTCATAGATTTCCACAAATCGCTGTGTTTTGCGCACCTCTCTTAGCTTTCCCTATATTGCTGCGTTCTGGCGCACCTCGCATAGCTTCCCCTACGTCGCTCTGTTTTCTCGCACCTCTCAGCCATTCTCCTATTTTGCCGTGTTTTCACGCACCTCCCATACCGTCCCCTATATCGCTCTGTTTTCTCACACCTCTCATATCTTCCCCTATATCGCCCTGTTTTCGTGCATCTCCCATAGCTTCCCATATATCACTGTGCTTTTTGCACACCTCTCATACCTTCCCCTATTTCGCCGTGTTTTAGCTCAACTCCATAGCTTCCCGTATATCGCTGTGTTTTTGCGTGCCTATCACACCATCCACTGTATCACTGTGTTTTCGCACACCTCCCATAGATTCCCCTGTATCACTGTGCTTTCACGCACCTCTGATACCTTCCCTTATATCATTGTGTTTTCGTGCACCTCTCATACCTTCCACTATATCGCTGTATTTTCGCGCACTTCTCCTAGTTTCCTTATATCGCTGTGTTTTTGAGCACCTCTCATAGCTTTGCCTATATCGCCATGTTCTCACGCACCTCTCATACCTTCCCCTTTTTAGCTGAGTTGTCGTTCATCTCTCATACCTTCCCCTATATCGACGTGTTTTCACGCACCTCCCAGAGCTTCCCCTATATCACTGTGTTTTCGCGGACCTCTCACACCTTCCCCTATATCACCGTGTTTACGCGCACCTCTCATAGCTTCCCATTTATCACTGTGTTTTTGTGCATTTCGCATACCTTCCCCTATATCGTTGTGTTTTCGCACACCTCTCTTACCTTCCACTATATCGATGATTTTTCACGCACCTCTCATAGCTTCCCATATATCGCTGTGTTTTTGCGCACCTCACATACCTTCCTCTATATCGCTGTGTTTTCACCCAACTCTGATCCCTTCCCCAATATCACCATGATTTCGCGCACCTCCCAAGGCTTCCCCTGTATCATTGTGTTTTTGTTCACTTCTCACAGTATCCCCTATATCACCGCGTTTTCACGCACATCTCTTATCTTCTCCTATATCGCTGTGTCATCAAGCAGCTCTCATAACTTCCCCTATATTGCTCAGTTTTCACGCATCTCCTATAGCTTCCCCTATGTTGCTCTACTCTCGTGCACCTCTCATCACTTCCGCTATATCACCCTTTTTTCACGGACCTCGCGTAGCTTCCCATTTTTCGCCGAGTTTTCATGCGCCTCTCATAGTTTCCCCCAAATCGTTGTGTTTTTGTGCACCTCTCTTAGCTTCCCCTATATCTCCGCGTTCTGGCGCACCTCGCATACCTTCCCCTACGGTGCTCTGTATTCGCACACCTCTCATAACTTCTCCTATTTTGGCCGTGTTTTCACGCACGTCCCATAGCTTCCTCTATATTGCTGTGTTTTTTCACACCTCTCAGACCTTCTCCTATATCGCCGTGTTTTCTGACACCTCTCATACCTTCCCCTTCCTCGCTCTGTTTTCCCATAGCTTCCCATATTTCGCTGTGTTTTCGCGCACCTCTCATACCTTGCACTATATCGCTGTGTTTTTGCGCATCGCTCGTAGCTTCCCCTATATCGATGTGTTTTCATGCACCTCTCATACCTTCATGTATATCGCCGTGTTTTCGCGCACCCCCCACAGCTTCCCCTTTATCACTGTGTTTTCGCGCACCTCTCATACTATCCCCTATATCGCTCTGTTTTCCAACACCTCTCATACCTTTCCCTATATCGCTCTGTTTTCATGCATCCCCCATATCTTCCCATATATCGCTGTGTTTTCGCGCACCTCTCATTCCTTCCACTATATCACTGTGTTTTTGAGCATCTCTCATAACTTCCCCTATTTCGCTGTGTTTTAACGCACCTCCATAGCTTCCCATATATCGCTGTAATTTCGCGTGCCTATCACACCATCCACTATATCACTGTGTTTTCGCACACCTCCCATAGATTCGCCCGTATCGCTGTGCTTTCACGCACCTCTGATACCTTCCCCTATATCACTGTGTTTTCATGCACCACACATACGTACCCCTATATCGCTGAGTTTTCACGCACCTCCCATAGCTTCCCCTATGTCGCTGTGTTTTCGCGCACCTCTCATAGCTTTCCATATATTGCAATGTTTTAGCGTACCTCTCATAGCTTCCCGCAAATCGCTGTGTTTTCGCGCACCTCACATAGCTTCACCACCACCACTATGTTTTCGCACACCTCTCATACCTTCTCCATATATCGCCGTCTTTTCATGCACCTCCCATAGCTCCCCCTATATTGCTGTGATGTCTCACACCACTCATACCTTCCCCTTTCTCGCTCTGTTTTCATGCACCTCCCATAGCTTCCAAAATATCGCTGTGTTTTTGCGAACCTCTCATACCTTCCACTATATCGCTGTGTTTTCGCACACTTCTCGTAGCTTCCCCTATATCGATGTGTTTTCTGGCACCTCTCATAACTTCCCCGATATCGCTGTGTTTTCGCGCAGCTCGTATAGATTCCCAAATATCGCAGTGTTTTTGCACACCTCTCTTAGCTCTGCCTGTATCGCCATGTTCTCACGTGCCTCTCATACCTTCCCCTTTTTAGCTGAGTTGTCGCTCATCTCTCATACCTTCTCCTATATCGATGCGTTTTCATGCACCTCTCATACCTTCACGTATATCGCCGTGTTTTCGTGCACCTCTCATAGCTTCCCATATGTCGCTGTGCTTTTGCACACCTCGCATACCTTCCCCTATGTCGATGTTTTTTCAGGCAGCTCTCGGAGCTTCCCCAACATCGCTGTGTTTTCGCGCACCGCTCATAGCTGCCCCTGCACTGCTGTTTTCGCGCACCTCTGATACCTTCCCCTGTATTGCTGTTTTCGCGCACCTCTCATACCTTCCCCTATAATGCCATGTTTTTGCGCACCTTCCATAGCTTCCCCTATATCCCCATGTTTTTCCGTACCTTTCATAGTTTCCCCGACCTTGCCTTGTTTTCGCGCAGCTCTCATAGCTTCACCTACATTGTTGTGTTCTCGGGCACCTCCCATAGCTTCCGATATATCGCTGTGTTTCACGCACCTCTCAATCCTCCCACTATATCCATGATTTTTCACACACCTCTCGTTGCTTCCCCTACATCGCCGTTTTCACGCACCTCCCGTAGCTTCCCATATATAGCCGTTTTTTCGCGCACCTCTCATAGCTTCCCCTCTATTGCTGTGTTCTCGTGCACCTCTCATAGGTTTCTACATATTGCAATATTTTCGTGCACCTCTCATAGATTCGCCCAAATCGTTGTGTTTTTTCACACCTCTCATACCTTCCACTATATCAATCTGTTTTCTGGCACCTCTCATAACTTCCCCGATATTGCTGTGTTTTCGCGCAGCTCGCATAGCTTCCCCTATATTTTTGTGTTTTTGCGCACCTCGCATACCTTCCCCAATATCGCCGTGTTTACATGCATCTCCCATACATTCCCCTATATCTCTGTGTTTTCGCGCACCTCCCATAGCTACCCCTATATCGCCGTTTTTTCACGCACCTCCCATACCTTCCCCTATATTGCTGTGTTATCTCACACATCTCATACCTTCCCCTAAATCGCAGTATTTTCACGCACCTCCCATACATTCCCTTACATCGCTATGTTTTCGCGCACCTCCTGTAGCTTCCAGTATATCGCTGTGTTCATGCACCTGTCATCCCTTCCCCGACATCACTGTGATTTCGCGCACCTCCCAAGGCTTCCCCTATAGCGCTGTGTTTTCGCTCGCCTCGCATAGCTTCCCCTATATCACCGTGTTTTCACGCAGATCTCATTACTTCTCCTATATCGCTGTGTTATCAAGCAACTCACATAACTTCCCCTATATCGCCATGTTTTCAGGGACCTCTCATAGCTTCCCGTTTTTCGCCGTGTTTTTGTGCACCACTCATAGCTTCCCATTTATTGTGATATTTTCGCGGACCTCTCATAGATTCGCCCAAATCGTTGTGTTTTTGCACACCTCTCATACCTTCCACTATATCAATGTGTTTTCTGGCACCTCTCATAACTTCCCCGATATTGCTGTGTTTTCGCGCAGCTCGCATAGCTTCCCCTATATTTTTGTGTTTTCGCGCACCTCTCATACTTTCCCATATATTGTTGTGTTTTTGCTCACCTCAAATAGATTTGCCTATATCGCCATGTTCTCACGCGCCTCTCATACCTTCTCCTTTTTAGCTGAGTTTTCGCTCATCTCTCATACCTTCCCCTATATCAACATGTTTTCACGCACCTCTCATACCTTCACGTATATTGCCGTGTTTTCGTGCACCTCTCATACCTTCCCCCATATCACTGTGTTTTCATGCACCACGCATACCTACCCCTATATCGCTGTCTTCTCGTGCACCTCTCATAGCTTTCCATATATTGCAATGTTTTTGCGCACCTCTCATAGCTTCCCCCAAATCGCAGTGTTTTCGCGCTCCTCTCATAGCTTCCCCTATATCGCCGTGTTTTTGCACACCTCGCATAGTTTCCCCTATATCGTTGTGTTCTCGCGCACCTCTCATACCTTCCTCTATATTGCCGTGTGGTCATGCACCTCCCATACCTTCCCCTGTATCACTGTGTTTTTGCTCACCTCTGATAGCTTTGCCTATATCGCCACGTTCTCACGCACATCTCATACCTTCCCCTTTTTAACTGAGTTTTCACTCATCTCTCATACCTTCCCCTATATCGACGTGTTTTCACGCACCTCTCATACCTTCCACTATATCGATTTTTTTTCACGTGCCTCTCGTAGCTCCCCTATATCGATGTTTTCACGCATTACTCATATATTCCCCTAAATCGCTGTGTTTTCGTGCACCTCTCATAGCTTCCCACTTATCACTGTCTTTTCGCGCACCTCTCATACCTACCCCTTTATCACCCCATTTTCACGTACCTCCCATAGTTTCCCATATATCGCCGTGTTTTCGCACACCTCTCATACCTTCCCCTTTTTTGCTGTGTTTTCGCGCACCTCTCATAGCTTCCCGCTTATCACTGTCTTTCAGCGCACCTCTGATACCTACCCCTATATCGCCCTGTTTTCACGCACCTCCCTTAGTTTCCCATATATCACCGTGTTTTCGCGCACCTCTCATACCTTCCCTTTTGTAGCTGAGTTTTCGCTCATCTCTTATACATTCCCCTATATCGACGTGTATTAAAGAACCTCTCATACCTTCCCCTATATCGCCGTTTTCGCGCACCTCTCATACCTTCCCCTATATCGCCGTGTTTTCATGCACCTCCCATACATTCCCCTATATCGCTGTGTTTTTGCGCACCTCCCATAGCTTCCACTATATCGCTGTGTTTTCACGCACCTCTCATCCCTTCCCCGATATCACTGTGATTTTGCGCACCTCCCAAGGCTTCCCCTATAGCGCTGTGTTTTCACTCACCTCTCATAGCTTCCCCTATATCACCGTATTTTCGCGCACATCTCATTACTTCCCCTATATCGCTGTGTTATCAAGCAGCTCACATAAATTCCCCTATATCGCCATGTTTTCAGGGACCTCCCATAACTTCCCATTTTTCGCTGTGTTTTCACGCACCTCTCATAGCTTCCCATATATTGCGATGTTTTCGCGAACCTCTCATAGATTCGCCTAAATCGCTGTATTTTTGCGCACCTCCCATTGCTTCCCTTATATCACCGTGTTCTGGCGAACCTTGCATAGCTTCCCCTACATCGCTATGTTTTCACACACCTCTCATGCCTTATCCTGCATTGCCGTGCTTTCAAGCACGTCCCATAACATCCCCTATGTTGCTGTGTTTTCTCACACATCTCATACCTTCCCCTATATCACAGCATTTTCACGCACCTCCCATACGTTCAACTATATCGCTGTGTATTCGCGCGCCTCCCGTAGCTTTCCCCATATCGCTGTGTTTTCACGCACCTCTCATAGCTTCTGCTATATCACTGTGTTTTTGCGTACCTCCCATAGCTTCCACTTTATCGCTGTGTTTTCACGCACCTCTCATCCCTTCCCCGATATCACTGTGATTTTGCGCACCTCCCAAGGCTTCCCCTATAGCGCTGTGTTTTTGCGCACCTCTAATACATTCTCCATATCATTGTGTTTATGTGCACCTATCATACCTTCCCCTATACCGTTGTGTTTTTGCGCACCTCTCATACCTTCCCCTGTATCACTGTGTTTTCACGCACCTCTCATGCGTTCCACTATATCGCTGTGGTATCGTGCACCTCTCATAGCTTCCCTTCTATCGCTGTGCTCTCGTGCACCTGTCATAGCTTACCATATATTGCAATGTTTTTGTGCACCTCTCATAGCTTCCCCTATATCGTCGTGTTCTCGCACACCCCTCATGCTTTCCCCTCTATCGCTGTGTTTTCGCGCACCTCTCATAGTTTTCCATATATTGCAATGTTTTCGCGTACCTCTCATAGCTCCCGCAAATCGCTGTGTTTTCGCACACCTCGCATAGCTTCACCTCCACCACTATGTTTTCGCACACCTCTCATACCTTCTCCATATATCGCCGTTTTTTCACGCACCTCCCATAGCTCCCCCTATATTGCTGTGTTTTCTCACACCACACATACCTTCCCCTTTCTCGCTCTGTTTTCATGCACCTCCCATAGCTTCCAATATATCGCTGTGTTTTTGCGAACCTCTCATATCTTTCACTATATCGCTGTATTTTTGCACACTTCTCGTAGCTTCCCCTATATCGATGTGTTTTCTGGCACCTCTCATAACTTCCCCGATATTGCTGTGTTTTCACGCAGCTCGCATAGCTTCCTCTATATTTTTGTGTTTTCGCGCACCTCTCATACCTTCCCATATATTGCTGTGTTTTTGCTCACCTCAAATAGCTTTGCCTATATCGCCATGTTCTCACACGCATCTCATACCTTCCCCTTTTTAACTGAGATTTCACTCATCTCTCATACCTTCCCCTATATCGATGTGTTTTCATGCACCTCTCATTCCTTCCACTATATTGATGATTTTTCACGCGCCTCTCGTAGCTCCCCTATATCGATGTTTTAATGCACCACTCATACATTCCCCTATATCGCTGTGTTTTCACGCAACTCTCATAGCTTCCCACTTATCACTGTCTTTTCGCGCACCTCATACCCACCCCTATATCACCCTGTTTTTACGCACCTCCCATAGATTCCCATATATCGCCGTGTTTTCGTGCACCTCTCATACCCTACCCTTTTTTGCCGTGTTTTAATGCACCTCCATAGTTTCCCATATATTGCTGTGTTTTCGCGAGCCTATCACACCATCCTCTATATCGCTGTGTTTCCCCACACCTCCCATAGATTCCCCTGTATTGCTGTGCTTTCACGCACCTCTGACACCTTCCTCTATATCGTTGTGTTTTCGCGCACCTCTCATACCTTCCCCTATATCGCCGTGTTGTCATGCACCTCTCAGAGCTTCCCATTTATCGCCCTGTTTTCGCACACCTTTCATAGATTCCCCCAAATCGCTGTGTTTTTGCGCACCTCTCTTAGCTTCCCCTATATCGATGTGTTTTCATGCACCTCCCCTACATCGCTGTGTTTTTGTGCACCTCTCATAACTTCCCCTATTTCGCCATGATTTAACGCACCTCCATAGCTTCCTCTATATCGCTGTGTTTTCATGCACCTCCCATACATTCCCTTATATCGCTGTGTTGCGCGCACCTCCCATAGCTTCCCCTATATCACCGTGTTTTCGCGCACATCTCATATCTTCTCCTATATTGCCGTGTTCTAGGGCACACCTCGCATAGCTTCCCCTACATCGCTGTGTTTTCGCGCACCTCTCATACCTTCTCCTATATTGCCGTGCTTTCACGCACCTCCCATAGCTTCCCCTATATTGCTGTGTTTCTGACACCTCTCAGACCTTCCCCTTTCTCGCTCTGTTTTCGTGCACCTCCCATAGCTTCCCATATTTCGCTGTGTTTTTGCACACCTCTCATACCTTGTACTATATCGCTGTGTTTTTGCACATCACTCGTAGCTTCTCCTATATCGATGTGTTTTCGTGCACCTCTCGCCGTGTTTTCGCAAAGCTCCCATAGCTTCCCCTATATCACTGTGTTTTCGCGCACCTCTCATACCTTTCCCTATATCGCAGTGTTTTAACGCACCTCCCATTCATTCCCCTGTATCGCTGTGTTTTTGCGCACCTCACACAGCTTCCCCTATGTTGCTGTGCTCTTGTGCACCTCTCATCACTTCCGCTATATTGCCCTGTTTTCACGGACCTCTCATTTTCACCGAGTTTTCGCGCGTCTCTTATAGAGTCCCCCAAATCTCTGTGCTTTCGCGCACTTCCATAGCTTTCCCTATATCACTGTTTTCGCACAGCTCTCATACCTTCCACTATATCACTGTTTTCGCGCACCTTTCATATCTTCTCCTATTTTGCCGTGATTTAATGCACCTCCATAGCTTCCCATATATCGCTGTGTTTTCACGCATCTCTCATCCCTTCCCCGATATTACTGTGATTTTGCGCACCTCCCAAGGCTTCCCCTATAGAACTGTGTTTTCGCTCACCTCTCATAGCTTCCCCTACATCACCGTATTTTCGCGCACATCTCATTACTTCCCCTATATCGCTGTGTTATCAAGCAGCTCACATAACTTCCCCTATATCGCCATGTTTTCAGGGACCTCCCATAACTTCCCATTTTTCGCTGTGCTTCCGCGCACCTCTCATAGCTTCCCATATATTGCAATGTTTTAGCGTACCTCTCATAGCTTCCCGCAAATCGCTGTGTTTTCGCGCACCTCACATAGCTTCACCACCACCACTATGTTTTCGCACACCTCTCATACCTTCTCCATATATCGCCGTCTTTTCATGCACCTCCCATAGCTCCCCCTATATTGCTGTGATGTCTCACACCACTCATACCTTCCCCTTTCTCGCTCTGTTTTCATGCACCTCCCATAGCTTCCAAAATATTGCTGTGTTTTTGCGAACCTCTCATACCTTCCACTATATCGCTGTGTTTTCGCACACTTCTCGTAGCTTCCCCTATATCGATGTGTTTTCTGGCACCTCTCATAACTTCCCCGATATCGCTGTGTTTTCGCGCAGCTCGTATAGATTCCCAAATATCGCAGTGTTTTTGCACACCTCTCTTAGCTCTGCCTGTATCGCCATGTTCTCACGTGCCTCTCATACCTTCCCCTTTTTAGCTGAGTTGTCGCTCATCTCTCATACCTTCCCCTATATCGATGTGTTTTCATGCACCTCTCATACCTTCACGTATATCGCCGTGTTTTCGTGCACCTCTCATAGCTTCCCATATGTCGCTGTGCTTTTGCACACCTTGCATACCTTCCCCTATGTCGATGTTTTTTCAGGTAGCTCTCGGAGCTTCCCCTATATCGATGTGTTTTCGCGAGCCACTCATACCTTCCCCTATATCGCTCTGTTTTGGTGCCCCTCTCATACCTTCCCCTATATTGCTGTGTTTTCGCGCATCTCTCAGAGCTTCCCCTATATCGTTGTGTTTTCGTGCACCACCCATAGCTTCCCCAACATCGCTGTGTTTTCGCGCACCGCTCATAGCTTCCCCTGCACCGCTGTGTTTTCGCGCACCTCTGATACCTTCCCCTGTATTGCTGTTTTCGCGCACCTCTCATACCTTCCCCTATAATGCCATGTTTTTGCGCACCTTCCATAGCTTCCCCTATATCCCCATGTTTTTCCGTACCTTTCATAGTTTCCCCGACCTTGCCTTGTTTTCGCGCAGCTCTCATAGCTTCACCTACATTGTTGTGTTCTCGGGCACCTCCCATAGCTTCCGATATATCGCTGTGTTTCACGCACCTCTCAATCCTCCCACTATATCCATGATTTTTCACACACCTCTCGTTGCTTCCCCTACATCGCCGTTTTCACGCACCTCCCGTAGCTTCCCACATATAGCCGTTTTTTCGCGCACCTCTCATAGCTTCCCCTCTATTGCTGTGTTCTCGTGCACCTCTCATAGGTTTCTATATATTGCAATATTTTCGTGCACCTCTCATAGATTCGCCCAAATCGTTGTGTTTTTTCACACCTCTCATACCTTCCACTATATCAATCTGTTTTCTGGCACCTCTCATAACTTCCCCGATATTGCTGTGTTTTCGCGCAGCTCGCATAGCTTCCCCTATATTTTTGTGTTTTTGCGCACCTCGCATACCTTCCCCAATATCGCCGTGTTTACATGCATCTCCCATACATTCCCCTATATCGCTGTGTTTTCGCGCACCTCCCATAGCTACCCCTATATCGCCGTTTTTTCACGCACCTCCCATACCTTCCCCTATATTGCTGTGTTATCTCACACATCTCATACCTTCCCCTATATCGCAGTATTTTCACGCACCTCCCATACATTCCCTTACATCGCTATGTTTTCGCGCACCTCCTGTAGCTTCCACTATATCGCTGTGTTCATGAACCTCTCATCCCTTCCCCGATATCACTGTGATTTCGCGCACGTCCCAAGGCTTCCCCTATAGCGCTGTGTTTTCGCTCACCTCGCATAGCTTCCCCTATATCACCGTGTTTTCACGCAGATCTCATTACTTCTCCTATATCGCTGTGTTATCAAGCAACTCACATAACTTCCCCTATATCGCCATGTTTTCAGGGACCTCTCATAGCTTCCCGTTTTTCGCCGTGTTTTTGTGCACCACTCATAGCTTCCCATTTACTGTGATATTTTCGCGACATCTCATAGATTCGCCCAAATCGTTGTGTTTTCGCACACCTCTCATACCTTCCACTATATCAATGTGTTTTCTGGCACCTCTGATAACTTCCCCGATATTGCTGTGTTTTCGCGCAGCTCGCATAGCTTCCCCTATATTTTTGTGTTTTCGCGCACCTCTCATACTTTCCCATATATTGTTGTGTTTTTGCTCACCTCAAATAGATTTGCCTATATCGCCATGTTCTCACGCACCTCTCATACCTTCTCCTTTTTAGCTGAGTTTTCGCTCATCTCTCATATCTTCCCCTATATCAACATGTTTTCACGCACCTCTCATACCTTCAAGTATATTGCCGTGTTTTCGTGCACCTCTCATAGCTTCCCATATATCGCTGTTTTTGCGCACTTCTCATACCTTCCACTATATAGCTGTGTTTTCGCGCACCTTTCATAGATTCCCCTGTATCGCTGTGCTTTCATGCACCTCTAATACATTCCCCTGTATCGTTGTGCTTTCGCGCACCTCTCATACCTTCCCCCATATCACTGTGTTTTCATGCACCACGCATACCTACCCCTATATCGCTGTCTTCTCGTGCACCTCTCATAGCTTTCCATATATTGCAATGTTTTTGCGCACCTCTCATAGCTTCCCCCAATCGCAGTGTTTTCGCGCTCCTCTCATAGCTTCCCCTATATCGCCGTGTTTTTGCACACCTCGCATAGTTTCCCCTATATCGTTGTGTTCTCGCGCACCTCTCATACCTTCCCCTATATTGCCGTGTGGTCATGCACCTCCCATACCTTCCCCTGTATCACTGTGTTTTTGCTCACCTCTGATAGCTTTGCCTATATCGCCACGTTCTCACGCACATCTCATACCTTCCCCTTTTTAACTGAGTTTTCACTCATCTCTCATACCTTCCCCTATATCGACGTGTTTTCACGCACCTCTCATACCTTCCACTATATCGATTTTTTTTCACGTGCCTCTCGTAGCTCCCCTATATCGATGTTTTCACGCATTACTCATATATTCCCCTAAATCGCTGTGCTTTCGTGCACCTCTCATAGCTTCCCACTTATCGCTGTCTTTTCGCGCACCTCTCATACCTACCCCTTTATCACCCCGTTTTCACGTACCTCCCATAGTTTCCCATATATCGCCGTGTTTTCGCACACCTCTCATACCTTCCCCTTTTTTGCTGTGTTTTCGCGCACCTCTCATAGCTTCCCGCTTATCACTGTCTTTCAGCGCACCTCTGATACCTACCCCTATATCGCCCTGTTTTCACGCACCTCCCCTAGTTTCCCATATATCACCGTGTTTTCGCGCACCTCTCATACCTTCCCTTTTTTAGCTGAGTTTTCGCTCATCTCTCATACATTCCCCTATATCGACGTGTATTAAAGAACCTCTCATACCTTCCCCTATATCGCCGTGTTTTCATGCACCTCCCATACATTCCCCTATATCGCTGTGTTTTCGCGCACCTCCCATAGCTTCCACTATATCGCTGTGTTTTCACGCACCTCTCATCCCTTCCCCGATATCACAGTGATTTTGCGCACCTCCCAAGGCTTCCCCTATAGCGCTGTGTTTTCACTCACCTCTCATAGCTTCCCCTATATCACCGTATTTTCGCGCACATCTCATTACTTCCCCTATATCGCTGTGTTATCAAGCAGCTCACATAAATTCCCCTATATCGCCATGTTTTCAGGGACCTCCCATAACTTCCCATTTTTCGCTGTGTTTTCACGCACCTCTCATAGTTTCCCATATATTGCGATGTTTTCGCGAACCTCTCATAGATTCGCCTAAATCGCTGTATTTTTGCGCACCTCCCATTGCTTCCCTTATATCACCGTGTTCTGGCGAACCTTGCATAGCTTCCCCTACATCGCTATGTTTTCGCACACCTCTCATGCCTTATCCTGCATTGCCGTGCTTTCAAGCACGTCCCATAACATCCCCTATGTTGCTGTGTTTTCTCACACATCTCATACCTTCCCCTATATCACAGCATTTTCACGCACCTCCCATACGTTCAACTATATCGCTGTGTATTCGCGCGTCTCCCGTAGCTTTCCCCATATCGCTGTGTTTTCACGCACCTCTCATCCCTTTCCCGATATCACTGTGATTTTGCGCACCTCCCAAGGCTTCCCCTATAGCGCTGTGTTTTTGCGCACCTCTAATACATTCTCCATATCATTGTGTTTATGTGCACCTATCATACCTTCCCCTATACCGTTGTGTTTTTGCGCACCTCTCATACCTTCCCCTGTATCACTGTGTTTTCACGCACCTCTCATGCGTTCCACTATATCGCTGTGTTATCGTGCACCTCTCATAGCTTCCCTTCTATCGCTGTGCTCTCGTGCACCTGTCATAGCTTACCATATATTGCAATGTTTTTGCGCACCTCTCATAGCTTCCCCTATATCGTCGTGTTCTCGCACACCCCTCATACCTTCCCCTCTATCGCTGTGTTTTCGCGCACCTCTCATAGCTTTCCATATATTGCAATGTTTTCGCGTACCTCTCATAGCTCCCCGCAAATCGCTGTGTTTTCGCACACCTCGCATAGCTTCACCTCCACCACTATGTTTTCGCACACCTCTCATACCTTCTCCATATATCGCCGTCTTTTCACGCACCTCCCATAGCTCCCCCTATATTGCTGTGTTTTCTCACACCACACATACCTTCCCCTTTCTCGCTCTGTTTTCATGCACCTCCCATAGCTTCCAATATATCGCTGTGTTTTTGCGCACCTCTCATACCTTTCACTATATCGCTGTATTTTTGCACACTTCTCGTAGCTTTCCCTATATCGATGTGTTTTCTGGCACCTCTCATAACTTCCCCGATATTGCTGTGTTTTCGCGCAGCTCGCATAGCTTCCCCTATATTTTTGTGTTTTCGCGCACCTCTCATACCTTCCCATATATTGCTGTGTTTTTGCTCACCTCAAATAGCTTTGCCTATATCGCCATGTTCTCACGCGCATCTCATACCTTCCCCTTTTTAACTGAGTTTTCACTCATCTCTCATACCTTCCCCTATATCGATGTGTTTTCATGCACCTCTCATTCCTTCCACTATATCGATGTTTTTTCACGCGCCTCTCGTAGCTCCCCTATATCGATGTTTTAATGCACCACTCATACATTCCCCTATATCGCTGTGTTTTCACGCAACTCTCATAGCTTCCCACTTATCACTGTCTTTTCGCGCACCTCATACCCACCCCTATATCACCCTGTTTTTACGCACCTCCCATAGATTCCCATATATCGCCGTGTTTTCGTGCACCTCTCATACCCTACCCTTTTTTGCCGTGTTTTAATGCACCTCCATAGTTTCCCATATATTGCTGTGTTTTCGCGAGCCTATCACACCATCCTCTATATCGCTGTGTTTCCCCACACCTCCCATAGATTCCCCTGTATTGCTGTGCTTTCACGCACCTCTGACACCTTCCTCTATATCGTTGTGTTTTCGCGCACCTCTCATACCTTCCCCTATATCGCTGTGTTGTCATGCACCTCTCAGAGCTTCCCATTTATCGCCCTGTTTTCGCACACCTTTCATAGATTCCCCCAAATCGCTGTGTTTTTGCGCACCTCTCTTAGCTTCCCCTATATCGATGTGTTTTCATGCACCTCCCCTACATCGCTGTGTTTTTGTGCACCTCTCATAACTTCCCCTATTTCGCCATGATTTAACGCACCTCCATAGCTTCCTCTATATCGCTGTGTTTTCATGCACCTCCCATACATTCCCTTATATCGCTGTGTTGCGCGCACCTCCCATAGCTTCCCCTATATCACCGTGTTTTCGCGCACATCTCAAATCTTCTCCTATATTGCCGTGTTCTAGGGCACACCTCGCATAGCTTCCCCTACATCGCTGTGTTTTCGCGCACCTCTCATACCTTCTCCTATATTGCCGTGCTTTCACGCACCTCCCATAGCTTCCCCTATATTGCTGTGTTTCTGACACCTCTCAGACCTTCCCCTTTCTCGCTCTGTTTTCGTGCACCTCCCATAGCTTCCCATATTTCGCTGTGTTTTTGCACACCTCTCATACCTTGTACTATATCGCTGTGTTTTTGCACATCACTTGTAGCTTCTCCTATATCGATGTGTTTTCGTGCACCTCTCGCCGTGTTTTCGCAAAGCTCCCATAGCTTCCCCTATATCACTGTGTTTTCGCGCACCTCTCATACCTTCCCCTATATCGCAGTGTTTTAACGCACCTCCCATTCATTCCACTGTATCGCTGTGTTTTTGCGCACCTCACACAGCTTCCCCTATGTTGCTGTGCTCTTGTGCACCTCTCATCACTTCCGCTATATTGCCCTGTTTTCACGGACCTCTCATTTTCACCGAGTTTTCGCGCGTCTCTTATGGATTCCCCCAAATCTCTGTGCCTTCGCGCACTTCCATAGCTTTCCCTATATCACTGTGTTTTCGCACAGCTCTCATACCTTCCACTATATCGCTGTTTTCGCGCACCTTTCATATCTTCTCCTATTTTGCCATGATTTAATGCACTTCCATAGCTTCCCATATATCGCTGTGTTTTCACGCACCTCTCATCCCTTCCCCGATATCACTGTGAGTTTGCGCACCTCCCAAGGCTTCCCCTATAGAACTGTGTTTTCGCTCACCTCTCATAGCTTCCCCTATATCACCGTATTTTCGCGCACATCTCATTACTTCCCCTATATCGCTGTGTTATCAAGCAGCTCACATAACTTCCCCTATATCGCCATGTTTTCAGGGACCTCCCATAACTTCCCATTTTTCGCTGTGTTTCCGCGCACCTCTCATAGCTTCCTACATATTGCGATGTTTTTGCGAACCTCTCATAGATTCGCCCAGATCGCTGTGTTTTTGCGCACCTCTCATAGCTTCCCCTATATCGCCGTGTTCTGGCGAACCTTGCATAGCTTCCCCTACATCGCTATGTTTTTGCACACCTCTCATACCTTCTCCTTATTGCCGTGCTTTCACGCACCTCCCATAACATCCCCTTTGTTGCTGTGTTTTCTCTCACATCTCATACCTTCCCCTATATTGCAGTATTTTCACGCACCTCCCATACATTCACTATATCGCTATGTTTTCGCGAGCCTATCATAACTTTCCCCATATCGCTGTGTTTTCACGCACCTCTCATAGCTTGTGCTATATCACTGTGTTTTCGCGCACCTCCCATACCTTCCCCTATATCACTGTGTTTTTGCTCACCTCTCCTAGCTTCCCCTATATTGCTGTGTTTTCGTGCACCTCCCATAGCTTCCTCTATATCGCTGTGTTTTTGTGCACCTCTCATGCCGTTCCCTACGTCGCTGCATTTTCGCGCACTCTCATCGCTTCCCCTATATTGACCTATTTTCAAGCACCACTCATACCTTCATGTATATCGCTGTGTGTTTGTGCACCTCTCAGAGCTTCTCTTCTATCACTGTGTTCTCGTGCACTTCTCATAGCTTTCCATATATTGCAATGTTTTTGCGTACCTCTCATAGCTTCCCGCAAATCGCTGTGTTTTCGCGCACCTCTCATAGCTTCATCTCCACCACTATGTTTTTGCACACCCCTCATACCTTCTCCATATATCGCCGTCTTTTCACGCACCTCCCATAGCTCCCCCTATATTGCTGTGTTTTCTCACACCACTCATACCTTCCTCTTTCTCGCTCTGTTTTCATGCACCTCCCATAGCTTCCAATATATCGCTGTGTTTTTGCGAACCTCTCATACCTTCGACTATATCGCTGTGTTTTCGCACACTTCTCGTAGCTTCCCCTATATCGACGTGTTTTCATGCACCTCCCATACCTTCACGTATATTACCGTGTTTTCGTGCACCTCTCATAGCTTCCCATATATCGCTGTGCTTTTGCACACCTCGCATACCTTCCCCTATGTCGATGTTTTTTCAGGCAGCTCTCAGAGCTTCCCCTATATCGATGTGTTTTGGTGCCCCTCATACCTTCCCCTATATTGCTGTGTTTTCGCGCATCTCTCAGAGCTTCCCCTATATCGTTGTGTTTTCGTGCACCACCCATAGCTTCCCCAACATCGCTGTGTTTTCGCGCACCGCTCATAGCTTCCCCTGCACCGCTGTGTTTTCGCGCACCTCTGATACCTTCCGCTGTATTGCTGTTTTCGCGCACCTCTCATACCTTCCCCTATAATGCCATGTTTTTGCGCACCTTCCATAGCTTCCCCTATATCGCTGTGTTTTTGCGCACCTGCCATAGCTTCCCCTATATCGCTGTGTTTTCGCACAGCTCTCATTCTTTTCCTTATATCGCCATGTTTTCTTCCCATATATTGTGATATTTTCGCGGACCTCTCATAGATTCGCCCAAATCGTTGTGTTTTTGCACACCTCTCATACCTTCCACTATATCAATGTGTTTTCTGGCACCTCTCATAACTTCCCCGATATTGCTGTGTTTCCGCGCAGCTCTCATAGCTTCCCCTACATTGCTGTGTTCCCGCGCACCTCCCATAGCTTCCCCTATATCGCTGTGTTTCGCGCACCTCTCAATCCTTCCACTATATCCATGTCTCCTCACACCTCTCGTTGCTTCCTCTATATCGCCCTGTTTTCACGCACCTCCCATAGGTTCCCATATATCGCCATTTTTTCGTGCACCTCTCATACCTTCTCCTTTTTTGCTGTGTTATCGCACACCTCTCATAGCTTCCCCTCTATTGCTGTGTTCTCGTGCACCTCTCATAGGTTTCTATATATTGCAATATTTTCACGCACCTCTCATAGCTTCCCCCAAATCGTTGTGTTTTTGCGCATCTCTCATAGCTTCCCGTATATCGCCATGTTTTCGCGCACCTCTCATAGCTTCCCCTATATTGTTCTGTTTTCGGGCACCTCTCATACCTTCCCCTACATCGCTGTGTTTTTGCTCACCTCTGATAGCTTTGCCTATATCGCCGTGTTCTCGCGCACCTCTCATACCATCCCTTTTTTAGCTGAGTTTTCGCTCACCTCTCATACATTCCCCTATATCGACGTGTATTAAAGCACCTCTCATACCTTCACGTGTATCGCCCTGTTTACGCGCACCTCTCATACCTTCCCCTATATCGCCGTGTTTTCTTGCACCTCCCATACATTCCCCTATATCGCTGTGTTTTTGCGCACCTCCCATAGCTTCCCCTATATCGCCGTGCTTTCACGCACCTACCATACCTTCCCCTATATTGCTGTGTTTTCTCACACATCCCATACCTTCCCGTATATCGCAGTATTTTCAGGCCCCTCCCATACATTCCTTTATATCGCTGTGTTTTTGCGCACCTCCTTTAGCTTCCCCTATATCGCTGTATTTTCATGCACCTCCCATACATTCCCCTATATCGCTGTTTTCGCGCACCTCCCATTGCTTCCACTATATCGCTGTGTTTTCATGCACCTCTCATCCCTTCCCCGATATTACTGTGATTTCGCGCACCTCGCAAGGCTTCCCCTATATCGCTGTATTTTTGCTCACCTCTCATAGCTTCCCCTATATCACCGTGTTTTCACGCAGATCTCATCACTTCCCCTATATCGCTGTGTTATCAAGCAGCTCACATAACTTCCCCTTATCACCATGTTTTCAGGGACCTCTCATAACTTCCCATTTTTCGCCGTGTTTTTGCACACCACTCATAGCTTCCCAAATATTGCGATATTTTAGCGGACCTCTCATAGATTTGCCCAAATCATTGTGTTTTTGCACACTTCTCATAGCTTCCCTTATATCGCCGCGCTTTCACGCACCTCCCATACCTTCCCCTATATTGTTGTGTTTTCTCACACATTTCATACCTTCCACTATATCGCAGTATTTTCACGCACCTCCCATACATTCCCCTATATCGCTGTGTTTTCGTGCACCTCCCATAGCTTCCTCTATATCGCTGTGTTTTTGCGCACCTCTGATACCTTCCCCTATATCGCAGTATTTTCACGCAGCTCCCATATATTCCCTTACATCGCTGTGTTTTCGCGCACCTCCTGTAGCTTCCACTATATCGCTGTGTTTTCATTCACCTCTCATCCCTTCCCCAATATCACTGTGATTTCGCGCACCTCCCAAGGCTTCCCCTATAGCGCTGTGTTTTCGCTCACCTCGCATAGCTTCCGCTATATCACCGTGTTTTCGCGCAGATCTCATTACTTCTCCTATATCGCTGTGTTATCAAGCAACTCACATAACTTCCCCTATATCGCCGTGTTTTCAGGGACCTCTCATAGCTTCCCATTTTTCACCGTGTTTTTGCACACCACTCATAGCTTCCCATATATTGCGATATTTTCGCGGACCTCTCATAGATTCGCCCAAATCATTGTGTTTTTGCACACTTCTCATAGCTTCCTCTATATCGCCGTGCTTTCACGCACCTCCCATACCTTCCCCTATATTGTTGTGTTTTCTCACACATTTCATACCTTCCACTATATCGCAGTATTTTCACGCACCTCCCATACATTCCCCTATATCACTGTGTTTTCGTGCACCTCCCATAGATTCCTCTATATCGCTGTGTTTTTGCGCACCTCTGATACCTTCCCCTATATCATTGTGTTTTTGCGCACCTCTCATACCTTCCCCTATATCACTGTGTTTTCACGCACCTCTCAAGCCGTCCCCTACATCGCTGCATTTTCGCGCACACCCATCGCTTGCCCTATATCGACGTGTTTTCAAGCACCATTCATGCCTTCACGTATATCGCCGTGTTTTCGCACACCTCCCATAGCTCGCCCTATATCACTGTGTTTTCGCGCACCTCTCATACCTTCCACTGTGTTATCGCGCACCTCTCATAGCTTCCCTTCTATCGCTGTGTTTTCATGCACCTCTCATAGTTTTCCATATATTGCAATGTTTTCATGCAACTCTCATAGCTTCCCCCAAATCACAATGTTTTAGCGCACGTTTCATAGCTTCCCCTATATCGCTGTGTTCTCGCACACATCACAGAGCTTTCCCTATATCGCTGTGTTTTCGCGCGCCTCTCATACCTTCCACTATATCGCTGTGTTTTCGCTCACCTCTGGTAGCTTCCCCTATATCACTGTGTTTACGCACACCTCTCATACCTTCCCCAATATTGCAGTGCTTTAACGCACCTCCCATACAATCCCTTATATCGCTGTGTTTTTGCGCACCTCCCATAGCTTTCCCTATATCGCTTTTTTTTCACGCACCTCTCACAGCTTCCCCTATATCGTCGTGTTTTTGCGCACCTCGCATACCTTCCCCTATATCGATGTGTTTTCGCACACCTCTCATACCTTTCACTATATCGGTGTTTTTTCACGCACCTCTCGTAGCTTCCCCTATATCGATGTGTTTTCACACACCACTCATACCTTCCCCTATATCACTGTGTTTTGGCACACCACTCATAGCCTCCCGCTTATCACTGTCTTTTCGCGCACCTCTCATAGCTTCCCCTACATCACCGTGTTTTCGCATACCTCTCATACCTTCCCACATATCACCTTTTTTCTTGCACAGCTCTCATGCCTTCCCCTATATCGCTTTGTTTTCGTGCACCTCCCATACCTTCCTCTATATCGCCATTTTTTGACGCACCCCTCATACCTTCCCCTATATCGCTGTGTTTTCGTGAACATCTCATTCCTTGCCTTATATCGCCATTTTTTCTCGTTCCACTCCTACCTTATCGTATATCGCTGTGTTTTCGCGCACCTCTCATACCTTCCCCTATAATGTCGTCTTTTTGCGCACCTCTCAGAGCTTCCCCGATATTGCTGTGTTTTCGTGCACCTCCCATAGCTTCCCCTGCATCGCTGTGCTTTCGCGCACCTCTGATACCTTCCCCTGTATCGCTGTGTTTTCGCGCATCTCTCATACCTTCCCCTATTACGCCATGTTTTTGTGCACCTTCCATAGCTTTCCCTATATCCTCATGTTTTTCCGCACCTTTCATAGTTTCCCTGACCTTGCCTTGTTTTCGCGCAGCTCTCATAGCTTCCCCTATATCGCTGTGCTCTCGCGCACCTCCCATAGCTTCCCCTATATCGCTGTGTTTTCGCACAGCTCTCATTCTTTCCCTTATATCGCCATGTTTTCTCGATGCTCTCATACCTTTCCCTATATCGCTACGTTTTCGCATACCACTTATACCTTCCCCTACATCTCTGAGTTCTCGTGCACCTCCCATAGATTCCCCAACATCGTCATGTTTTCGCGCACCTCCCATTGCTTCCCCGATAGTGCTGTGTTTTTGCCCACCTCTCATACATTCTCCTTTATCACCGTGTTTTCGTGCCCCTCCCATAGCTTCCCCTATATCGCTGTGTTTTCGCGCACCTCTCAGAGCTTCCCCTCTATCGCTGTGTTTTCACGCACTTTCCATAGCTTCTCCAACATTGCTGTGTTTTCGCGGAGCTCCCATAGATTTCCCTGCAATGCTGTTTTTTTGCGCTTCTCCCATCAATTCCCCGATATGGCTGTGTTTTCGTGCACCTCCCATAGCTTCCGCTGCATCGCTGTGTTTTCGCGCATCTCTCATACATTCCCCTAAATCGCTGCGTTTTTGCGCACCTCCCAAAGTTTCCCATATATAGCTGTGTTTTCGCGCACATTTCCATAGCTTCCACATTATCGCTGTTTTTTTGCGCACCTCCCACTGCTTCCCCGATATCGCTGTGTTTTTGCACACCTACCATAGCTTCCCCTATATCGCCCAGTTTCCGTGCACATCTGATACCTTCCCCTATATCGCTGTGTTTTCGCTCCTTTCATACCTTCCCCTATATTGCCGTGTTTTTGGGCACCTTTCATATCTTCCCTGATATCGCCTTGTTTTCATGCACCCCTGATACCTACCCCTATATCGCTGTGTTTTCACGCACCTCACAGAGCCTCCCCTACATCGCTGTGTATTTGCACACCACCCATAGCTTCCCATATATCACTGTGTTTTCACACACCTCTCATAGCTTCCCCTATATCGCTGTGTTTTCATGCACCTCCCATAGGTTGCCCTACATTGCTGTGTTTTCGCATGCCGATCATACCCTCCCCTGTGTTGCTGTTTTCTCGTGCACCTCTCATGGCTTTCCATATATTGCAATGATTTCGCGCACCTCTTATACCCTCCCCCAAATCACTGTGTTTTCACGCACCTCTCATAGCTTCCCCGAAATCGCTGTGTTTTCGCACACCTCTCATAGCTTCCGCTATATCGCCGTGTTTTTGTGCACCTCGCATAGCTTCCCCTATGTCGTTGTGTTTTCACGCACCTCTCATACCTTCTCCTATATCGCAGTGGTTTTGCTGACCTTTCATAGCTTTGCCATATATCGCCGTGTTCTCGCGCACCTCTCATAGCTTCCCCAATATGGTTGTGTTTTCGCGCACCTCTCATAGCCTCTCCTGTATCGCTGTGTTTTCCCGCATCTCCCATAGATTCCCCAATATCATTGTGTTTTCGCACACCTCTGATACCTTCCCCTATTTCGCTGTGTTTTTGCGCACCTCTTATAGCTTCCCGTATATCATCGTGTTTTCGCGCACCTCTCACATCTTCCCCTATATCGCCGTGTTATCGAGCAGCTTTCATAGCTTCCCCTATATTGCTGTTTTCGCATACCTCCCATAGCTTCCGCTATATCGCTGTTTTCGCACACCTCTCATAGCTTGCCATATATGGCGATGTTTTCGCACACTAGATCGCTGTGTTTTCAAACACCTCACGTATCGTCCCCTATATCGCCATGTTTTCGCACACCTCCGATAGCTTCCCTTATATCGCCATGTTTTCGCACACCTCCCATAGCTTCCCCTATATCGCTGTGTTTTCGCACTCCTCTGATACCTTTCCCTATATCGCTCTGTTGTCGTGCACTTCCCATGGCATCCCATATATCGCTGTGTTTTCGTGCACCACTCATACATTCCCCTACATCGCTGTGTTTACGTGCACCTCCCATAGCCTCCACTATATAGCTGTGTTTTCTCACCTCTCATACCTTCCTCTATATCGTTCTGTTTTCGCGCACCGCTCATAGCTTCCCCTATATCACTGTGCTTTCGCGCGCCTTGCATACCTTCGGCTATATCGTTGAGTTTTCGTGCTCCTCTCATCTCTTCCCCTATATCGCTGTTTTCACGCACCTCTCATAGCATCCCCTATATCGCTGTGTTTTCGTGCACCTCGCTCACTTTCCCCTATGTCGTTGTGTTTTTGTGCACCTCTCATACCTTCCACAAAATTGATGTGTTTTTGCGCACCTCTCGTAGCTTCCCCTGTATCGATGTGTTTTCACGCAACTCTCATACCTGCCCCTATAACGCGTTTTTTTGCAGAGCTCTCATACCTTCCCCTATATCGCCGTGTTTTTGCATACCTCTCATAGCTTCCCATATAATGCGATGTTTTCACGCACCTCTCATCGCTTTCTCCAAATTGCTGTGTTTTTGCGCACCTCTGATATCTTCCCCCATATTGCCATATTCTGGTGCACCTCACATAGATTCCCCTACATCGCTGTGTTTTCGTGCACCTCCCATAGATTCCCCGATAGTGCTGTGATTTTGCGCACCTCCCGTAGCTTCCCCTATATCATTGTGTTTTCACGCACCTCTCATACCTTCAAGTATATGGATGTGTGTTTGCGCACATTCCATAGCTTCCCCTATATTGCTGTGTTTTCGCGCACCTCCCATAGCTTCCCCAATATCATTGTGTTTTCGCACAGCTCTGATACCTTCCCCTATATCACCGCGTTTTCGTGCGCCTCTCACATCTTTCCCTATATCGCTGTTATCAAACAGCTTTCATAGCTTCCCCTATATTGCTGTGTTTTCGCATACCTCCCACTGCTTCTGCTATATCGCTGTTTTTGCAAACCTCTCATAGCGTACCATATATGGCGATATTTTCGCAGACCTCTCATAGCTTCCCCTAGATCGCTGTGTTTTCACGCACCTCTGCTACCTTCCCCTATATCTCTCTGTTGTTGTGCAACTCCCCTGGCTTCCCATATATCGCTGTGTTTTCGCGCACCCCTCATACCTTCCCCTACATCACTGTGTTTTCGCACACCTCTCATACTTTCTCCCAGAACGCCGTGTTTTTACTCACCTCCCATAGCTTCCCCTATATCGGTGTGTTTTCTCACACCTCTCATATCTTCCCCTATATTGCTCTGTTTTCGCGCATCTCCCGTAGCTTCCCATATATTGCGATGTTTTCGCGCACCACTCTTCGCTTTCCCAAAATCGCTGCGTTTTTGCATACCTCTCATATCTTCCCCCATATTGCCATGATCTGGTGCACCTCGCATAGCTTCCCCTCCATCGCTGTGTTTTCGCGCACCTCTCATACCTTCACCTATATCGCCGTCTTTTCACGCACCTCCCGTAGCTTCCCCTATATTGCTGAGTTTTCTTGCACCTCTCATACCTTCCCTTATATCGCTCTGTTTTCGTGCACCTCCCATTGCTTCCCGTATATCGCTGTGTTTTCGCGCACCTCTCATACCTTCCACTATATCGCTGCGTTTCTGTGCACCTCTCGTAGCTTCCCCTATATCGATGTGTTTTCCTGCACATCACATAGCTTCCCCAATATCATTGTGTTTTCGCACACCTCTGATACCTTCCCGTATATCGCTGTGTTTTCGCTCACCTTTTATAGCTACCCCTAGATCGCTGTGTTTTCGCGCACCTCTCACATCTACCCCTATATCGCTGTGTTATCAAGCAGCTCTCATAGCTTCCCCTAGATCGTTGTGTTTTCACGCTCCTCACAGAGCTTCCCCTATATCGCCATGTTTTTGTGCATGGAAGATATGGGTGGTGCGCGAAAACACGGCGATATATGGGGAACTATGGGAGGTGTGCGGAAGCAGAGCGATATATGGGAAGTGATGAGAGGTGCACGAGAGCACAGCGACATAAGGGAAGTTATGGGAAGTGCATGAAAACACAGTCATACGGGGAAGGTATGAGAGGTGCGCTAAAACACGGCGATATAGGGGAAGGTATGAGAGGTGCGCGAAAACTCAGTAATATAGGGGAAGCTATGGGAGGTGCACGAAAACACGGCAATATATGTGAAGGTATGAGAGGTGCGTGAAAACACGTCGATATAGGGGAAGGTATGAGAGGTGCGCGAAAACACAACGACATAGGGGAAGCTATGCGAGGTACGCGAAAACACGGCGACATAGGGGAAGCTATGAGAGGTGCGCAAAAGCACATCGATATAGGGGAAGTTATGAGAGGTTCGTGAAAGCACAGCGATATACTGAAAGGTGTGAGAGGTGCGCGAAAAGACCGATATATGGGAAGCTATAAGAGGTGTGCCAAAACATCGCAAAATATGGGAAGCTATGAGAATTGTGTGAAAACACAGCGAGAAATGGGAAGCTATGGGAGGTGCATGAAAACACAGCGGTATATGGGAAGGTATGAGAGGTGAGCAAAAACACACCGATATAGGGGAAGGTATCAGAGCTGCGCAAAAACACAGCAATATAGAGGAAATAATGGGAGGTGCGTGAAAATACAGCGATATATGGGAAGCTATGGGAGGTGCATGAAAACATGCCGAAATAGGGGAAGGTATGAGAGGTGCACAAAAATGCAGCGATTTGGGGGGAGCTATAAAAGGTGCGCGAAATCATCCCAATATACGGGAGGGTATGAGAGGTGCGCTAGAAAACGGCGATATAGGGGAAGATACGAGAAGTGCGCGTAAACACAGCGATATAGTGGAAGGTGTGAGAGGTGCGCGAAAAGACAGCGATATATGGGAAGCAATGGGAGGTGCGCCAGAACACAACGATATAGGGGAAACTATGAGAGGTGTGCAAAAACACAGCGATTTGGGGGAAGATATGAGAGGTGTGCGAAAACATGGCGAAAAATGGGAAGCTATGGGAGGTGCGTGAAAACACATCGATACAATGGTAGGAATGAGAGGTGCAGCGAAAACACAACGATATAGGGGAAGGTATGCGAGGTACGTGAAAACACAGTGATATAGGGGAATGTATGAGAGGTCTGCGAAGACACGGAGATATAGGGACAGGTATGAGAGGTGCGCCAAAACACTTCGATACAGGGGAAAAGTGCGTGAAAACACATCGATATAGTGGAAGGTTTGAGAGGTGCGCAAATTACCACGATATAGAGGAAGGTATGAGAGGTGCGCAAAAACACAGTGATATTTGGGAAGGTATGCGAGGTGTGCGAAAACACAGTGATATAGGAGAAGCTATGAGAGGTGCGCGAAAACACGGCTATATAGGGGAAGGTATGAGAAGTGCGCAAAAACAGAGTAATATGCGGGTAGGTATGCGAGATGCGTAAAAACACAGTGATATAGGGGAAGGTATGAGAGGTGCTCGAAAACACAGCAGTATACGGGAAGCTATGGGAGGTGTACGAAAACACAGCCATATAGGGGAAGCTATGATAGACACGCGATAAAACGGCAATATATGGGAAGCTATGGGAAGTGCACGAAAACAGAGTGACATAGGGGAAGGTATGAGAGGTGCGCGAAACATCACAATATATGGGAAGCCATGAGAGGTGCACGAAAACAAGACGAAAAATGGGAAACTGTGGGAGGTGCGTGAAAACACAGCGATATAGGGGATGTTATGAGAGGTACGCAAAAACACATCAATATAGTGGAAGGTATGAGAGGTGCGCGAAAACACAATGATATAGGGGAAGGTACGAGAGGTCTGCAAAAACAAGACGATATAGGGTCAGGTATGAGAGCTGCGCGAATACACATCGATACAGGGGAAGCTATGATAGGTGCGCGAAGCACATCGATATAGTGGAAGGTATGAGAGGTGCACAAAAACACAACTATATAGGAGAAGGTATGCGAGGTACACGAAAACACACTGATATAGGGGAAGCTTTGAGAGGTGCGCGAAAACACAGCTATATATGGGAAGCCATGGGAGGTGCATGACAACACAGCGATATAGGAGAAGTTATCAGAGGTGTGAGAAAACACATCGATATAGGGGAAGCTGCAAGAGGTGTGCAGAAACACAGCGGTATAGAAACATAGAAACATAGAAAATAGGTGCAGGAGTAGGCCATTCGGCCCTTCAAGCCTGCACCGCCATTTATTATGATCATGGCTGATATCCAACTCAGAACCCCGCCCCAGCCTTCCCTCCATACCCCCTGATCCCCGTAGCCACGAGAGCCATATCTAACTCCCTCTTAAATATAGCCAATGAACTGGCCTCAACTGTTTCCTGTGGCAGAGAATTCCACAGATTCACCACTCTCTGTGTGAAGAAGTTTTTCCTAATCTCGGTCCCAAAAGGCTTCCCCTTTATCCTCAAACTGTGACCCCTTGTTCTGGACTTCCCCAACATCGGGAACAATCTTCCTGCATCTAGCCTGTCCAATCCCTTTAGGATTTTATACGTTTCAATCAGATCCCCCCTCAATCTTCTAAATTCCAACGAGTACAAGCCCAGTTCATCCAGTCTTTCTTCATATGAAAGTCCTGCCATCCCAGGAATCAATCTGGTGAACCTTCTTTGTACTCCCTCTATGGCAAGGATGTCTTTCCTCAGATTAGGGGACCAAAACTGCACACAATACTCCAAGTGTGGTCTCACCAAGGCCTTGTACAACTACAGTATTACCTCCCTTGTCCTGTGCTCGAATCCTCTCGCTATAAATGCCAGCATACCATTTACCTTTTTCACCGCCTGCTGTACCTGCATGCCCACTTTCAATGACTGGTGTATAATGACACCCAGGTCTCGTCGCACCTCCCCTTTTCTTAATCGGCCACCATTCAGATAATAATCTGTTTTCCTATTTCTGCCACCAAAGTGGATAACTTCACATTTATCCACATTAAATTGCATCTGCCATGAATTTGCCCACTCACCCAACCTATCCAAGTCACTCTGCATCCTCTTAGCATCCTCCTCACAGCTAACATTGCCACCCAGCTTCGTGTCATCCGCAAACTTGGAGATGCTGCATTTAATTCCCTCATCCAAGTCATTAATATATATTGTAAACAACTGGGGTTCCAGCACTGATCCTTGCGGTACCCCACTAGTCACCGCCTGCCATTCTGAAAAGGTCCCGTTTATTCTCACTCTTTGCTTCCTGTCTGCTAACCAATTCTCCATCCTCATCAATACCTTACCCCCAATACCATGTGCTTTAAGTTTGCACACTAATCTCCTGTGTGGGACCTTGTCAAAAGCCTTTTGAAAATCCAAATATACCACATCCACTGGTTCTCCCCTATCCACTCTACTAGTTACATCCTCAAAAAATTCTATGAGATTCGTCAGACATGATTTTCCTTTCACAAATCCATGCTGACTTTATCCGATCATTTCACCGCTTTCCAAATGTGCTGTTAACACATCCTTGAAAACTGACTCCAGCAGTTTCCCCACCACCGACGTTAGGCTAACCGGTCTATAATTCCCCGGTTTCTCTCTCCCTCCTTTTTTAAAAAGTGGGGTTACATTAGCCACCCTCCAATCCTCAGGAACTAGTCCAGAATCTAACGAGTTTTGAAAAATTATCACTAATGCATCCATTATTTCTTGGGCTACTTCCTTAAGCACTCTGGGATGCAGACCATCTGGCCCTGGGGATTTAGCTGCCTTCAATCCTTTCAATTTACCTAACACCACTTCCCTTCTAACATGTATTTCGCTCAGTTCCTCCATCTCACTGGACCGTCTGTCCCCTACTACGCAGTGGTATAGTGGAGGTTATGAGTGTGCGCGAAAACACAGCGATATATGGGAAGCTATCGGAGGTGCAAGAAAACACAGCGATATAATTGAAGCTATGAGAGGTGCACGGAAACAGAGTGATATAGGGGAAGGTATGAGTGGTGCAAGAAAACACAGCAATATAGTGGAAGCTATGGGAGGTGCGTGAAAAGACGGCGATATAGGAGAATTTATGAGAAATGTGCGAAAACACAGAGATGTAGGGGAGACTATGAGAGGTGCGCAAAAACACAGAGATTTGAGGAAAGGTATGCGAGGTGAGCGAAAACACAGTGATATAGGGGAAACTATGAGAGGTGCCAGAAAACATAGCGATATATGGGAAGCCATGGGAGGTGTGCGACAACAGAGCGATATAGGGGAAGGTATCAGAGGTGTGAGAAGACACAGCGATATAGGGGAAGCTATGGGAGGTGCACGAAAACATGGCGATATAGGGAAAGCTCTGTGAGGAGCGTGAAAACACAGCGATCTAGGGGAAGCTATGAGAGGTTTGTAAAAATATAGCATATATGGCAAGCTATGAGAGGTTTGTGAAAACAGCGAGAAAGCGGAAGCTATGGGAGGTATGCAAAAACACAGCAATATAGGGAAATCTATGAGAGCTGCTTGATAACACAGCGATATAGGGGTAGATGTGAGAGGTGCGCGAAAACACGGCAATCTAGGGGTAGCTGTAAGAGGTGAGCGAAAACACAGCGATACACGGGAAGGTATCAGAGGTGTGCGAAAACACAATGATTTTGGGGAAGTTATGTGAGGTGCAGGAAAAAACAACAATATAGGAGAAGCTATGAGAGTTGCGCGAAAGCACAGCCATGTTGGGGAAGCTATGGGAGGTGCGCGAAAACACGGTGATATAGGCACAGCTGTGAGAGGTCAGCAAAAACACAGTGATATAGGGGAAGGTATGAGAGGTGCACAAAAACACAACGATATACGGGAAGCTATGCGAGGTGCGCCAGATCATGGCATTATGGGGGAAGATATGAGAGGTACGCAAAAACACAGCGATTTGGGGAAAGCGATGAGAGGTGCACAAAAACATCTCAATATATGGGTAGCTATGAGAGGTGCGCGAAAAAACGGCGAAAAATGGGAAGCTATAGGAGGTGCGCGAAAACAGAGCGATATAGGGGAAGTTATGAGAGGTGCGAGAAAAGACAGCGATATAGGGGAAGCTATGGGAGCTGCGTGAAAACACGGTGTTATGGGAGAAGGTATGAGAGGTGCGCGAAAACACAGCGGTGTAGGGGAAAGTATGAGGAATGCGCAAAAACACATCGATAAAGGGGAAGCTACGAGAGGTGTGCAAAAACACATTGATATAGTGGATGGTATGAGAGGTTCGCAAAAACTCAACGATATAGTCGAAGGTATGTGAGGTGCAGAAAACACAGCAATCTAGGGGAAGCTATGAGAAGTGTGTGGAGACACAGCGATATATGGGAAGCTATGAGAGGTGCGCAAAAACACAGCGATACAGGGGAAGGTATGAGAGGTGCGCGAAAACACAGTCATATTAGCGAAGCTATGAGAGGTGCGCGAGAACACAGCGATATATGGCAAAGCAATGAGTGGTCGGCAAATACACTGTGATATACGGGAAGGTATGAGAGGTGCGCGAAAACACAACGATATAGGGGAAGCTATGAGAGGTGCGCGAAATCATTGCATTATATGGAAAGCTAAGAGAAGTGCACGAGAACACAGCAACACAGGGGAGGGTGCGATAGCCCCACGAAAACACAGCGATGCAGGGGAACCTATGGGAGGTGCATGGAAAGACAGTGATATAGGGGAAGTTATGAGAGGTGCGCGAAAACACAGCGATGCAGGGGAACCTATGGGAGGTGCATGGAAAGACAGCGATATAGTGGAAGGTATGAGAGGTGCGCGAAAACATAGCGATATATGGGAAGCTATGGGAGGTGCACGAAAACAGAGCGATATTGGGGAAGGTATGAGAGGTGCAAGAAAACACAGCAATATAGTGGAAGCTATGGGAGGTGCGTGAAAGAACGGCGATATAGGAGAATGTATGAGAAATGCGCGAAAACGCAGAGATGTAGGGGAGGCTATGAGAGGTGCGCAAAAACACAGAGATTTGAGGAAAGGTATGCGAGGTGAGCGAAAACACAGTGATATAGGGGAAACTATGAGAGGTGCCAGAAAACATAGCGATATAGGGGAAGCTATGAGAAGTGCACAAAAACAGAGCGATATAAGGGAAGGTATGAGAGTTGCGAGAAAACACGGCGATATAGGAGAAAATATGAGAGGTGCATGAAAACACAACGATATATGGGAAGCCATGGGAGGTGTGCGACAACAGAGCGATATAGGGGAAGGTATCAGAGGTGTGAGAAGACACAGTGATATAGGGGAAGCTATGGGAGGTGCACGAAAACATGGCGATATAAGGAAAGCTCTGTGAGGAGCGTGAAAGCACAGCGATCTAGGGGAAGCTATGAGAGGTTTGCAAAAATATAGCATATATGGCAAGCTATGAGAGGTTTGCGAAAACAGCGAGAAAGCGGAAGCTATGGGAGGTAACACAGCGATATAGGGGTAGATGTGAGAGGTGCGCGAAAACACGGCGATCTAGGGGTAGCTATGAGAGGTGAGTGAAAACACAGCGATACACGGGAAGGTATCAGAGGTGTGCGAAAACACAATGATATTGGGGAAGTTATGTGAGGTGCAGGAAAAAACAACAATATAGGAGAAGCTATGAGAGGTGCGCGAAAGCACAGCCATGTTGGGGAAGCTATGGGAAGTGCGCGAAAACACATCAATATAGTGGAAGGTATGAGAGATTCGCAAAAACTCAACGATATAGTCGAAGTTATGCGAGGTGCAGAAAACACAGCGATCTAGGGGAAGCTATGAGAAGTGTGTGAAGACACAGCGATATATGGGAAGCTATGAGAGGTGCGCGAAAACACAGCGATACAGGGGAAGGTATGAGAGGTGTGCGAAAACACAGCCATATTAGCGAAGCTATGAGAGGTGCGCGAGAACACAGCGATATATGGCAAAGCAATGAGTGGTCGGCAAAAACACTGTGATATACGGGAAGGTATGAGAGGTGCGTGAAAACACAACGATATAGGGGAAGCTATGAGAGGTGCGCTAAATCATTGCATTATATGGAAAGCTAGGAGAAGTGCACGAGAACACAGCAACACAGGGGAGGGTGCGATAGCCCCATGAAAACACAGCGATGCAGTGGAACCTATGGGAGGTGCATGGAAAGACAGCGATATAGTGGAAGGTATGAGAGGTGCGCGAAAACATAGCGATATATGGGAAGCTATGGGAGGTGCACGAAAACAGAGCGATATTGGGGAAGGTATGAGAGGTGCAAGAAAACACAGCAATATAGTGGAAGCTATGGGAGGTGCGTGAAAGAACGGCGATATAGGAGAATGTATGAGAAATGCGCGAAAACACAGAGATGTAGGGGAGGCTATGAGAGGTGCGCAAAAACACAGAGATTTGAGGAAAGGTATGCGAGGTGAGCGAAAACACAGTGATATAGGGGAAACTATGAGAGGTGCCAGAAAACATAGCGATATATGGGAAGCCATGGGAGGTGTGCGACAACAGAGCGATATAGGGGAAGGTATCAGAGGTGTGAGAAGACACAGCGATATAGGGGAAGCTATGGGAGGTGCACGAAAACATGGCGATATAGGGAAAGCTCTGTGAGCAGCGTGAAAACACAGCAATCTAGGGGAAGCTATGAGAGGTTTGCAAAAATATAGTATATATGGCAAGCTATGAGAGGTATGCGATAAAAGCGAGAAAGCGGAAACTATGGGAGGTATGCAAAAACACAGCAATACAGGGAAATCTATGAGAGCTGCTTGATAACACAGCGATATAGGGGTAGATGTAAGAGGTGCGCGAAAACACGGCGATCTAGGGGTAGCTATAAGAGGTGAGCGAAAACACAGCGATACACGGGAAGGTATCGGAGGTGTGCGAAAACACAATAATATTGGGGAAGTTATGTGAGGTGCAGGAAAAAACAACAATATAGGAGAAGCTATGAGAGGTGCGCGAAAGCACAGCCATGTTGGGGAGGCTATGGGAAGTGCGCGAAAACACAGCGATAATGGTGCGGTATGAGAGGTGCGCGAAAACAGAGCGATATAGGGGTAGTTATGCGAGGTGCGTGAAAACACAGTGATATATGGGAAGCTATGGGAGTTGCGCGAGAACACGGTGATATAGGCACAGCTGTGAGAGGTCAGCAAAAACACAGCGATATAGGGGAAGGTATGAGAGGTGCGCAAAAACACAACGATATAGGGGAAGCTATGCGAGGTGCGCCAGATCACGGCATTATGGGGAAAGATATGAGAGGTACGCAAAAACACAGCGATTTGGGGAAAGCGATGAGAAGTGCACGAAAACATCTCAATATATGGGTAGCTATGAGAGGTGCGCGAAAACACGGCGAAAATGGGTAGCTACGGGAGGTGCGCGAAAACAGAGCGATATGGGGAAGTTATGAGAGGTGCGAGAAAACACAGCGATATAAGGGAAGCTATGGGAGCTGCGTGAAAACACGGCGTTATGGGAGAAGGTATGAGAGGTGCGCGAAAACACAGCGGTGTAGGGGAAGTATGAGGGGTGCGCGAAAACACAGCGAAATATGGGAAGCCAGGGGAGGTGCACAGCAACAGAGAGATATAAGGGAAGGTAGCAGAGGTGCGAGAAAACACAGCGATATAGGGGAAGCTATGGGAGGTGTGCAAAAATATCGCCATATATGGCAAGCTATGAGAGGTGTGCAAAAACAGCGATATAGCGGAAGCAGTGGGAGGTATGCGAAAGCACAGCAATATATGGGAAGCCATGAAAGCTGTTTGATAACACAGCAATATAGGGAAAGGTGTGAGAGGTGCGTGAAAACGCGGCGATATAGAGGAAGGTATCAGAGGTGTGCGAAAACACAATGTTATTGGGGAATCTATGGGAGGTGCGGGAAAACACGGCGTTATAGGGGAAAGTATCAGAGGTGCACGAAAGCACAGCGATGTAGGTGAAGGCATGAGTGGCGCACGAAAACACAACGATATTCGAAAGCCATGGGAAGTGCACGACAACAGAGCAATATTGGGGAAGGTATCAGAGGAGTGAGAAAACACAGCGATCTATGGGAAGTTATGAGAGGTGTGAGAAAACATCACCATATATGGCAAGGTATGAGAGGTGTGCGAAAACAGCGATATAGCGGAAGCTATGGGAGGTATGCGAAAACACAGCAAAATAGGGGAAGCTATGAAAGCTGCTTGATAACAGAGCGATATAGGAGAAGATGTGAGAGATGCGCAAAAACATGACGATATAGGGGAAGCTATAAGAGGTGCGGGAAAACACAGCGATACAGGGGAAGGTATCAGAGGTGCGCAAAAACACAATGATATTGGGGAAGCTATGGGAGGTGCGGGAAAACACAGCGATATTGGAGAAGCTATGAAAGGTCAGCAAAAACACTGCGATATAGGGGAAGCTATGTGAGGTTTGCGAAAACACGGCGATATACAGGAAGCTATGAGAGGTGAGCGAAATCATTCCAATATATGGAAAGCTAAGAGAGGTGCATGAGAAAACAGCAACACAGAGGAGGGTATGATAGGCATGCGAAAACACAGCGATGGAGGGGAACCTATGGGAGGTGCAAGAAAACACATCGATATAGGGGAAGCTATGAGAGGTGCGCGAAAACACAGCGATATAGTGGAAGGTATGAGAGGTCCGCGAAACACAGCAATATATGGGAAGCTATGGGAGGTGCACGAAAATCGAGCAACATAGGGGAAGGTATGAGAAGTGCAAGAAAACACAGCAATATAGTGGAAGCTATGGGAGGTGCGTGAAAAGACGGCGATATAGAAGAATGTATGAGAAATGTGCGAAAAAACAGAGATGTAGGGGAAGCTATGATAGGTGCCCAAAAACATAGCGATTTGACGAAAGCTATGAGAGGTGCGCGAAAACACAGTGATACAGGGGAAGCTATGGGAGGTGTGCGAAAACACAGCGATATAGGCACAGCTGTGAGAGGTCAGCAAAAACACAGCGATATAGGTGAAGCTATGAGAAGTGAGCGAAAACACATCATATAGTGGAAGTTATGCGAGGTGTGCGAAAACACAGCGATATAGGTGAAGCTATGAGAGGTCGGCGAGAAAACGCGTTATAGGGGGAGGTATGAGAGGTGCGCGAAAACACATCGATACAGGGGAAGCTACGAGAGGTGCGCAAAAGCACATCGTTATAGTGGAAGGTATGAGAGGTGCACAAAAACACAACGACATTGGGGAAGCTATGAGAGATGCGTGAAAACACGGTGATATAGGGGAAGGGATGAGAGGTGCGCGAAAACACATCGATACAGGGGAAGCTACGAGAGGTGCGCGAGCACATCGATATAGTGGAAGGTATGAGAGGTACGCAAAAACTCAACGATATAGCGGAAGGTATGCGAGGTGCGCGAAAACACAGCGATATAGGGGAAGCTATGAGAGGTACGTGAAAGCACAGCGATATAGGGGAAGCTATGAGAGATGCGCAAAAACACGGTGATACAGGGGAATGCATCAGAGGTGCGCGAAAACACAGTGATATAGGGGAAGTTATGAGAGGAGTGAAAGCAGAGCGATATAGGGGAAGACATGAGAGGTGCGCGAAAACACGGCGATATAGTGGAAGATATGAGAGGTGAGCAAAAATACAGCGATAAAGGTGAAGCTATATCAGGGTGCGAAAAGACAGTGACATAGGGGAAGGTATGAGAGTTGCGCGAAAACGCAGCGATGTAGCAGAAGCTATGGGAGCTGCGCGAAAATACAGTGATATAGGGGACGGTATGAGATGTGCATGAAAATACGGCGATATCGGGGAAGGAATGAGAGATGCGCAAAAACACGGCGATACAGGGGAATGCATCAGAGGTGCAAGAAAACACAGCGATATAGGGGAAGTTATGAGAGGAGCGAAAACAGAGCGATATAGGGAAAGGGATGAGAGGTGCGCGAAAACAGGGCGATATAGGGGAAAGTATGAGAGGTGCGCGAAAAGACAGCGATATAGAGGAAGGTATGAGAGGTGCGCGAAAACACGGCGATACCGGGGAATGTATCAAAGGTGCGAGAAAACACAGCGATATAGGGGAAGTAATGAGAGGAGCGAAAACATAGCGATATAAGTGAAGACATGAGAGGTGCGCGAAAACACGTGCGATATAGGGGAAGCTATGAGAGGTGAGCAATAACACAGCGATAAATGTGATTCTATGGGATGTGCGCGAAAAGACAGCGATATAGGGGACGGTATGAGATGTGCATGAATACACGGCATATCGGGGAAACCATGAGAGGTGCACGAAAACAAAGCGATATAGGAGAAGTTATGAGAGGTGCGCAAAAATACAGCGATATCGGGGAAGGTATGTGAGGTGCGCGGAAACAGGGCGATACACGTGATATCGCCGAGTTCTCGCGCACTTCTCATACCTTCTCCTTTTTGGCTGAGTTTTCGCTCATCTCTCATACCTCCCCCTATATCGACGTGTTTTCAAACACCTTTCATACCTTCACGTATATCGCCGTGTTTTCGCACACCTCCCATAGATTCCCCTATATCACTGTGTATTCGCGCACCTCTCATACTTTCCCCTATGCTGTTGTGTTTTCGTGCACCTCTCATACCTTGCACTATATCAATGTGTTTTCGCGCACCTCTCATACCTTCCCTTTATGACTGTGTTTACGCGCATCTTGCATACCTACCCCTATATCACTGTGTTTTCCCGCACCTCTTATATCGTCCTCTATATCGCTGCATTTTCATGCACCTCTCATCGCTTCCCCTATATCGATGTGTTTTCAAGCACCTCTCATACCTTCACGTATACCGCCTTGTGTTCGCGCACCTCCCATTGTTTCCCCTATATCACTCTGTTTTCGAGCACCTCTCATACCTTCCCCTATATCGCTATTTTCCTGTACCTCCCATAGTTTTCCACTTTTCGCCGTGTTATCGCGCACTTCTCATAGCTTCCCATATATTGCGATGGTTTCACGCACCTCTCATAACTTCCCCCAAATCACTATGTTTTCGTGCACCTCTCATACTTTCCCTATGTCGCTCTGTTCTCGTGCACCTCCCATAGCTTCCCATATTTCGCTGTGTTTTCGCACACCTCTCATAGCTTCACCTATATCGACATGTTTTCGCGCACCTCGCATAACTTCCCCTATATCGATGTTTTTTCCCGCACCTCTCATACCTTCTCCTATATCGCTGTGTTTTTGCTCACATAGAAACATAGAAACATAGAAAATAGGTGCAAGAGTAGGCCATTCGGCCCTTCAAGCCTGCACCGCCATTTATTATGATCATGGCTGATCATCCAACTCAGAACCCCGCCCCAGCCTTCCCTCCATACCCCCTGATCCCCGTAGCCACAAGGGCCATATCTAACTCACTCTTAAATATAGCCAATGAACTGGCCTCAACTGTTTCCTGTGGCAGAGAATTCCACAGATTCACCACTCTCTGTGTGAAGAAGTTTTTCCTAATCTCAGTCCTAAAAGGCTTCCCCTCTATCCTCAAACTGTGACCCCTCATTCTGGACTTCCCCAACATCGGGAACAATCTTCTTGCATCTAGCCTGTCCAATCTCTTTAGGATTTTATACGTTTCAATCAGATCCCCCCTCAATCTTCTAAATTCCAACGAGTACAAGCCCAGTTCATCCAGTCTTTCTTCATATGAAAGTCCTGCCATCCCAGGAATCAATCTGGTGAACGCTATGGGACGTGCACAAAAACACAGTGATATAGGGGAAGGTATGAGAGGAGAGCGAGGACACGGCGACATAGGGGAAATTATGAGAGGTGCGAGAAAACACAGCGATATCGGGGAAGCTATAAGAGGTGAGCAATAACACAGCGATATTGGGGAAGTTATGAGAGGTGCATGAAAACACAGCGATATAAGGGAAGGTATGAGAGGTGCGCAAAAACAGGGTGATATAGGGGAAGCCATGAGATGTGCGCAAAAACACAGCGATATAGGTGAAGGTATGAGAGGTGCCTAAAAACACAGCAATATAGGAGAAGTTATCAGAGGTGCGTGAAAACACAGCGATATAGGGGAAGGTATGAGAGGTGCACGAAAACACAGCGATAGAGAGGAAGGTATGGGAGGTGTGCGAAAGCAGGGCGAGATAGGGGAAGTTATGAAAGGAGCGCGAAGGCACAGCGATACAGAGGATGCTATGGGAGGTGCGCGAAAAGGCAGTGATATAGGGGAAGACATGAGAGGTGCATGAAAACAGGGCAATATAGTGGAAGCTATGGGATGTGCGCGAAAACATGGCGATACAGGGAAAGGTATGAGAGGTACCCGAAAACACAGTGATATAGGGGACGCTATGGGACGTGCCCGAAAACACAGTGATATAGGGGAAGGTATGAGAGGTGTGCGAGAACATGGCGATATAGGGGAAATTATGAGAGGTGCGTGAAAACACGGCGATACAGGAGAATGTATCGGAGGTGCGAGAAAACACAGCGATATAAGGGAAGTAATGAGAGGAGCGAAAACATAGCGATATAGGTGAAGAAATGAGAGGTGCGCGAAAACACGTGCGATATAGGGGAAGCTATGAGAGGTGAGCAATAACACAGCGATAAAGGTGAAGCTATGGGATGTGCGCGAAAAGACAGCAATATAGGGGAAGGTATGAGAGGTGCGCAAAAACACGGCGATATAGGCGAAACTATGGGAGGTGCGCGAAAACACAGCGATAAAGGGGATGGAATGAGATGTGCATGAATACACGGTGATATTGGAGAAGCCATGAGAGGTGCACGAAAACACAGCGATATAGTGGAAGCCATCAGAGGTGGCAAAAACACAGCGATATACGGGAAGTTATGAGAGGTGCGTTAAAAAAGGGCGATATAGGGGAAGGTATAAGATGTGCGCGAAAACACAGCGATATAGGGGAAATTATGAGACATGCGCAAAAACACCCCAATATAGGAGACGTTATGAGAGGTGCGTGACAACATAGCGATATACGTGAAGGTATGAGAGGTGCACGAAAACACAACGATATAGGGAAAGATATGGGAGGTGCATGAAAGCAGGGCGATATAGGGGAAGGTATGAGAGGTGCGCGAAGGCACAGCGATATACGGAATGCTATGGGATGTGCGCGAATACACAGCGATATATGGGACGGTTTGAGATGTGCATGAATAAACGGCGATATTGGGGAAGCCATGAGAGGTGTGCGAAAACACAGCGATATAGGGGAAGGTATGAGAGGTGCGCGAAAACAGAGCGATATAGGGGAAGGTATGAGGCGAGCCCGAAAACACAGCGATAAAAGGGACGCTATGGGACGTGCGCGAAAACGCAGTGATATAGGGGAAGGTATGAGAGGTGTACGAGAACACGGCGATATAGGGGAAAATTATGAGAGGTGCACGAAAACACGGCGATACAGGGGAATGTATCAGAGGTGCGAGAAAACAGAGCGATATAAGGGAAGTAATGAGAGGAGCGAAAACATAGCGATATAGGTGAAGACATAAGAGGTTCGTGAAAATACGGCGATATAGGGGAAGCTATGAGAGGTGAGCAATAACACAGCGATAAAGGTGAACTATGGGATGTGCACTAAAGACAGTGATATAGGGGAAGTTGTGAGAGGTGTGCAAAAACACAGCGATATAGGGGAACGTATGAGAGGTGCGCAAAAACACAGCGATACAGGAGAAGTTATGAGAGGTGCATGAAAACAGGGCAATATAGTGGAAGCTATGGGATGTGTGCGAAAACATGTTGATATAGGGAAAGGTATGAGAGGTGCCCGACAACACAGCGATATAGGGGACGCTATGGGACGTGCGCGAAGGCACAGTGATATAGGGGAAGGTATGAGAGGTGTGCGAGAACACGGTGATACTGGGGAATGTATCAGAGGTGCGAGAAAACACAGCGATATAAGGGAAGTAATGAGAGGAGCGAAAACATAGCGATATAGGTGAAGACATGAGTGGTGCGCGAAAACCCAGCGATATAGGGGAAGCTATGAGAGGTGAGCAATAACACAGCGATAAAGGTGAAGCTATGGGATGTGCGCGAAAAGACAGCAATATAGGGAAAGGTATGAAATGTGCAGGAATACACGGCGATATCGCGGAAGCCATGAGAGGTGCGCGAAAACACAGCAATATAGGGGAAGGTATGAGAGGTGTGCAAAAACACAGCGATATAAGGGAAGGTATGGGAGGTGCGTGAAAACAGGGCGATATAGGGGAAGGTATTAAAGGTGCGTGAAGGCACAGTGATATAGGGGATGCTATGGGAGGTGCGCGAATACACAGCGAGATAGGGGACATTATGAGATGTGCATGAAAACACGGCAATATAGGGGAAGATATGAGAGGTGAGCAATAACACAGCGATAAAGGTGAAGCTGTGGGTTGAGCGTGAAAAGACAGCGATATAGGGAAAGTTATGAGAGGTGCGTGAAAACACAGCGATATAGGGGAAACTATGAGAGGTGCACGAAAACACAGCGATATAGGGGATGCTATGGGACGTGCGCGAAAACACAGCGATATAAGTGAAGTAATGAGAGGAGTGAAAACATAGCGATATAGGTGAAGACATGAGAGGTGCGCGAAAACACAACGACGTAGGGGAAGCTATGCGAGGTACGCGAAAACACGGCGACATAGGGGAAGCTATGAGAGGTGCGCAAAAGCACATCGATATAGGGGAAGTTATGAGAGGTTCGTGAAAGCACAGCGATATACTGAAAGGTGTGAGAGGTGCGCGAAAAGACCGATATATGGGAAGCTATAAGAGGTGTGCCAAAACATCGCAAAATATGGGAAGCTATGAGAATTGCGTGAAAACACAGCGAGAAATGGGAAGCTATGGGAGGTGCATGAAAACACAGCGGTATATGGGAAGGTATGAGAGCTGAGCGAAAACACACCGATATAGGGGAAGGTATCAGAGCTGTGCAAAAACACAGCAATATAGAGGAAATAATGGGAGGTGCGCGAAAACACAGCAATATAGGGGAAGCTATGGGAGGTGCATGAAAACAAGGCGATATACGTGAAGCTATGAGAGGTGCGTGAAAACATGTCGATGTAGGGGAAGGTATGAGAGATTAGCGAAAACTCAGCTAAAAGGGGAAGGTATGAGTGTTGCGCGAGAACACGGTGATATAGACAAAGCTATGAGAGGTGAGCAAAAACACAGTGATATAGGGAAAGATAGGCGAGGTGCGCGAAAACACAGCGATATAGGGGAAGCTATGAGAGGTGCACGTAAACACAGTGATTTGGGGGAATCTATGAGAGGTGCACAAAAACATTGCAACATATGTTAAGCTATGAGAGGTGTACGAGATCAAAACGATATAGCGGAAGGTGTGGGAGGTGCACGAAAACACGGCGATACAGGGGAAGCTATGAGAGGTGAGCAAAAACACAGCGATATAGGGGAAGCTATGGGAGGTGCATGAAAACAGGGCGTTATAGGGGAAAGTATTAGAGGTGCGCAAAAACACAACGATTAGGGGAATCTATGGGAGGTGCACGAAAACACAGCGATATGGGGAAGGGATGGGAGGTGCACGAAAATGCGGCGATATAGGGGAAGGTATGAGAGATGCACGAAAACACAGTGAAATAGGGGAAGCTATGGGAGGTGCGCGAATACATGGTGATGCACGTGATGTTATGAGAGGTGCGCGAAAACAGAACAATTTGAGGGAAGCTATGAGAGGTGCGTGAAAACATTGCAATATATGGCGAGCTATGAGAGGTGCAGGAGAATACAGCGATAGAAGGGACGCTATGAGAGGTGCGCGGAACCACATCGATATAGGGGAAGGTATGGGTGGTGCATGAAAACATGGCGATATAGGGGAAGATATGAGAGGTGCGCAAAACCACAGCGATATAGGGGAAGGTATGGGTGGTGCACGAAAATATGGCAATATAGGGGAAGGTATGGGTGGTGCACGAAAACATGGCGATATAGGGGAAGGTATGAGAGGTGTGTGAAAACACAACGATGTAGGGGGAGGTATGAGAGGTGTGCGAAAACACAGTCATATAGAGGAATCTATAGGAGGTGCGTGAAAACGCAGCGATATATGGGAAGCGATGGAAGGTGTGCAATGACAGAGCGCTATAGGGGAATGTATGAGGGGTGCGACAAAACACAGCGATATAGGGGAAGCTATGGGAGATGCGAGAAAACACGGCGATATAGGAGAAAGTATGAGAGGAGTACGAAAACACATCGATATACGGGAAGCTATGAGAGGTGCGCGAAAACAGTGATATTGCGGAAGCTATGGGAGTTACGCGACAACACAGCAATATAGGGGAAGGTATGGAGGTGCGTGAAAACACGTCGATATAAGGGAAGGTATCAGAGGAGCAAGAAAGCATGGTGATATAGTGGAAGCTGTATGAAGTGAGCGAAAACACAATGATATTGGGGAAGCTATGGGAGGTGCGGGAAAACGCAACGTTATAGGGTAAGGTAAGAGAGGTGCACGAAAACACAGCAATATAGGGGAAGGTATGAGAGGTGCACAAAAACACAGCGACATAGTGGAATCTATGGGAGATGCATGAAAACATGGTGATATACGTGAAGCTATGAGAGGTGCGTGAAAACACGACGATATAGGGGAAGGTATGAGAGATTAACGAAAACTCAGCTAAATAGGGGAAGGTATGAGTGATGCGCGAGAACATGGCGATATAGGCAAAGTTATGAGAGGTGAACAAAAACACAGTGATATAGGGGAAGGTATGCGAGGTGCGCGAAAACACGGCAATATAGGGGAAGCTATCAGAGGTGTGCGTAAACACAGCGATTTGGGGGAATCTATGAGAGGTGCACACAAACATTGCAATATATGTTAAGCTATGAGAGGTGTATGAGAACACAGCGATATAGGGGAAGGTGTGGGAGGTGCATGAAAACACGGCGATACAGGGGAAGGTATGAGAGGTGCACAAAAACACAGTGATATAGGGGAAGCTATGGGCAGTGCGTAAAAACATGGTGATATACGTGATGTTATGAGAGGTGCGCGAATACAGAGCAATTTGAGGGAAGCTATGAGAGGTGAGCGACAACATTGCAATATATGGAGAGCTATGAGAGGTGCACGAGAACCCAGTGAAAGAGGAAAAGCTATGAGAGGTGTGTGAAAACACAGCAATATAGGGGAAGCTATGGGAGGTGCACGAAAACACGGCGATATACTTGAAGCTATGAGAGGTGCGTGAAAACACGTCGATATAGGGGAAGGTATGAGAGATTAGCGAAAACTCTGCGAGGAGGATGCTAAGAGGATGCAGGGTGACTTGGATAGGTTGGGTGAGTGGACAAATTCATGGCAGATGCAATTTAATGTGTATAAATGTGAAGTTATCCACTTTGGTGGCAAAAATAGGAAAACAGATTATTATCTGAATGGTGGCCGATTAGGAAAAGGGGAGGTGCAATGAGACCTGGGTGTCATTATACACCAGTCATTGAAAGTGGGCATGCAGATACCGCAGGCGGTGAAAAAGGCGAATGGTATGCTGGCATTTATAGCGAGAGGATTCGAGTACAGGAGCAGGGAGGTACTACTGCAGTTGTACAAGGCCTTGGTGAGACCACACCTGGAGTATTGTGTGCAGTTTTAGTCCCCTAATCTGAGGAAAGACATCCTTGCCATAGAGGGAGTACAAAGAAGGTTCATCAGATTGATTCCTGGGATGGCAGGACTTTCATATGAAGAAAGACTGGATGAACTGGGCTTGTACTCGTTGGAATTTAGAAGATTGAGGGGGGATCTGATTGAAATGTATAAATTCCTAAAGGGTTTGGACAGGCTAGATGCAGGAAGATTGTTCCCGATGTTGGGGAAGTCCAGAACGAGGGGCCACAGTTTGAGGATAGAGGGGAAGCCTTTTAGGACCGAGATTAGGAAAAACTTCTTCACACAGAGAGTGGTGAATCTGTGGAATTCTCTGCCAAAGGAAACAGTTGAGGCCAGTACATTGGCTATATTTAAGAGGGAGTTAGATATGGCCCTTGTGACTACGGGGATCAGGGGGTATGGAGGGAAGGTTGGGGTGGGGTTCTGAGTTGGATGATCAGCCATGATCATACTGAATGGCGGTGCAGGCTCGAAGGGCCGAATGGCCTACTCCTGCACCTATTTTCTATGTTTCTATGATGCGCGAGAACACGGCGATATAGGCAAAGCTATGAGAGGTGAGCAAAAACAGTGATATAGGGAAAGATATGCGAGGTGCGCGTAAACACAGCGATTTGGAGGAATCTATGAGAGGTGCACAAAAATATTGCAATATCTGTTAAGCTATAAGAGGTGTACGAGAACACAGCAATATAGAGGAAGGTATGGGAGGTACACAAAAACACGGCGATACAGGGGAAAGTGTGAGAGGTGCGCAAAAACACAGCGATATAGAGGAAGGTATGGGAGGTGCGTGTAAACAGGGCGTTATAGGGGAAGGTATTAGAGGTGCGCAAAAATACAGCGATTAGAGGAATGTATGGGAGGTGCACAAAAACACAGCGACAGAGGGGAAACTATGAGATGTGCGCAATAACACAGTGAAAAAGGGGAAGATATGAGAGGTGCGCAAAAACACAGCGATATGGGGGAATCTACGGGAGGTGCGCGAAACCACAGCGATATAGGGGAAGGTACGGGTGGTGCACGAAAACACGGCGATACAGGGGAAGGTATAAGAGGAGCGCGAAAACACAACCATATTGGGAAATCTATGGGAGGTGCCTGAAAACACAGCGATAATGGGAAGGTATGGGAGGTGTGCGAAAACACAGTAATACACCGGAATGTATGAGATGTGCGCGAAAACACAGCAATATATGGGAAGGTATGGGACGTACGTGAAAACACAGTGTTATAGGGGTAGGTATGCGAGGTGCGTGAAAACACAGTGATATATGGGAAGCTATGGGAGGTGAGCGAAAACAGAGCGATTTTGGGGAAGGCATGAGAGGTGCGCAAAAACACAGCGATGTATGGGAAGCTATGGGAGGTGTGCGAAAGCAGAGCAATATAGGGGAAGTGATGAGAGATGCACGAGAGCACAGCGACATAGGGGAAGCTGCGGGAGGTGCGTGAAAACAGCGATATAGGGGAAGGTATGAGAGGTGTGCTGAAACACAGCAATATAGGGGAATTATGAAAGGTCTGCGAAAACATGGCGATATAGGTGAAAGTATGAGAGGTGCACTAAAAGACAGTGATATGGGAGAAACTATGAGAGGTGCGCGAATACACAGCGATACAGGGGAAGGTATGAAAGGTGCACAAAATCACATCGATACAGGCGAAGCTACGAGAGGTGCGTGCAAACACATCGATATTGTTGAGGTTATGAGAGGTGCGGGAAAACCCAGCGATATAGGAGAAGCTATGCAAGGTGCGTGAAAACACAATGATATAGGGGAAGCTATGAGAGGTGTGCGAAAACACAGCGATATAGAGGAAGTTATGAGATGTGCACGGAAACACAGCGATATGGGGGAAGCTATGAGAGGTGCCCGAAAACACGGCGATATAGGAGAATGTATGAGAGGTGTGCAAAAACGCAGCGATATATGGGAAGCTATGGATGGTGCGCGGAAACAGAGTGATATAGGGGAAGGTATGAGAGGTGCGAGAAAACACAGTGATATAAGGGAAGCTATGGGAGGTGCATGAAAACACGGCGATGTAGGAGAACATATGAAAGGTGCGCAAAAACACAGTGATGTAGGGGAAGGTATGAGAGGTGTGCAAAAACACAGCAATATATTTGAATCTATGGGAGGAGCGTGACAACAGAGCGATATAGGTGAAGGTATCAGAGGTGCGAGAAAACACAGAGATATAGAGGAAGCTATGCCAGGTGCGCGAAAACATGGCGATATAGAGGAAACTATGACAGCTGCTAGGTAACACAGCGATATAGGGGAAGATATGAGAGGTGCACGAAAATACGGCGATATAGGGGAAGATAAAAGAGGTGCGAGAAAACACGGTGATATAGGAGAAATTATGAGATGTGCGTGAAAATATCGCAGTACATGGCAAGCTATGAGAGGTGTGTGAAAACAGAGACATAGCGGAAGCTACGGGAGGTACACGACAAGACAGCTATATATGGGAAGCAGTGAGAGATGCTTGATAATACAGCGATATAGGGGAAGATATAAGAGGTGCGCAAAAACATGGCGATATAGGGGAAGCTATGGGAGGTGTGCGAAAACACAATGATATTGGCGAAACTATGGGAGGTGCGCGAACCTACAGCAATATAGGGGAAGCTATGGGAGGTGCACGAAAACACAGCGCTATAGTGGAATATATGAGAGGTGTGTGAAAACACGGCGATATAGGGGAAGCTCTGGGAGGTGCACGAAAACACAGTAGTTTAGTGTAAGATATGAGAGGGAAACGAAAACACAGCGATATAGGGGAAGCTATCGGATGTGCGTGAAAACACAGTGATATAGGGGAAGCTATGGGAGGTGCGCGAAAACATTGCAAAATAGGGGAAGCTATGAGAGGTGCCCGAGAGCACAGCGATACAGGGGAAGCTATGCGAGGTGCGCGAAAACACACCTATATAGAGGAAAGTATGAGCGGTGCGCGAAAACATGGCAATATAGGGGAAGGTATGAGAGGTGCGAGAAGACACAGTGATATGGGGGACGCTATGGGAGGTGCGTGAAAACTCTGTGATATAGGAGAAGTTATGAAAGGTGCGCGAAAACACAACAATGCAGGGGAATCTATGAGAGGTGCGCGAAAACACTGCCACATTTTCGAAGGTATGGGTGGTGCGCGGAAACACAGCGATAAGGGGAAGGTACGGGAGGTTCGCAAAAACACAGCGCTATCGGGGAATGTATGAGAGGTGCACGAAAACACGACGATACAGGGGAAGGTATGAGAGGTGCACGAAAACGCAGCGTTATTGTGGAAACTATGGGAGGTGCATGAAAGCACAACGATATAGGGGAAGCTCTTGGAGGTGCGCGAAAACACATCTATATAGGGCAAACTATCAGAGGTGCGCGAAAACACAGCAATGTAGGGGAAGCTATGGGAGGTGTGAGAAAACACATCGATACAGGGTAAGTTATGAGAGGTGCGCGAAAACACAGCGATTTGGGGGAAGCTATGAGAGGTGTGCTAAAACACTGCGATATATGGGAAGCTATGGGAGGTGTGTGAAAAAACTACGATATAGGGGAAGGGATGAGAAGTGCGCAAACACACAGCGATGTAGGGGAAGCTGTGGGATGTGCATGAAAACACAGCGATACTGGGGATGGTATGAGAGGTGCGCGAAAACACATCGATATAGGGGAAGCTACGAGAGGTGCGCGAAAACACAGCGATATAGTGGAAGGTATGAGAGGTGCGTGAAAACACAGAGATATAGGGAAACCTATGAGATGTGCACGAAAACACAGCGATGTAGGGGAAGCTAACGAAGTGCGCAAAAAGACAGCTATATAGGGGAAGGTATGGGAGGTGCACAAAAACAGAGCGATATATGGGAAGGCATGAGAGGTGAGAGAAACACAGTGATATAGGGGAAGCGATGGGAGGTGCGTGAAAACACGGCTATATAGAAGAAGTTATGAGATCTGCGCGAAAACACAGCGATTTGGGGGAAGCTATGAGATGTGTGCGAAAACATTGCAATATATATAGGAAGCTATGAGAGATGCGCGAAAACACTGCGATATATTGGAAGCTATGGGAGGCGCGTGAAAATAGAGCGATATAGAGGAAGTTATGAGAGGTGCGCTAAAACACTGCGATGTAGGGGAAGTTATAAGTGGTGCGCTAAAACACCGAGATATAGGGAAAGGTATGAGAGGTGCGCAAATAGACAGTGATCTGGGGAAAGCTATGAGAAGTGCGCGAAAACAAATTTTCCCTATATCGCTGTGTTTTCACACACCTCTCATAACTTCTCCTATATCGCTGTTTTTATGCACCTCTCCTACCTTCCCTAATATCGCTGTGTTTTCGCACACATCTCATGGCTTCACCAATATCGCCGTGTTTTCATGCACATCTCATAACGTCCCCAATATCGCTGTGTATTCACGCACCTCCCATAGCATCCCAGATATTGCTGTGCCTTCGTGCACCTCTCATACCTTCCCCTATATTGCTGTCTTTTCGCGCACATCCCATAGCTTCACCTTTATCGCTGTGTTACAGCTCACCTCTCATAGCTTCCCCTATATCACCGTGTTTTCGTGCACCTCTCATGTCTTCACCTATATCGCTATGTTTTCGCTCCTCTCATTACTTCCCTTATATCGCTGTGTTTTCTCGCATCTCTGATACCTTCCCCTATATCGCTGTGTTTTCACGCACCTCTCATACTTTCCCCTATTTCGCCGTGTTTTCGTGCACATCTCATAGCTTCCCCTATATAGCCGTGTTTTCATGCACATCTCATACCGTCCCCAATATCACTGTGTTTTCGCGCACCTCCCTTAGCATCCCTTATATCGCTGTTCCTTCGTTCACCTCTCATACCTTCCCCCATAACGCCCTGTTTTCGCGTACCTCACATACCTCCCCCTATATCGCTGTGTTTTCGTGCACCTCTCATACCTTCCCCTATATCGCTGTGCATTCATGCGCATCTCATAACGTCCCCTATATCGCTGTGCATTTGTGCACCTCCCATAGCATCCCGTATATTGCTGTGCCTGCACGCACCTCTCATAATTTCCCCTATATCGCCGTGTTTTCATGTACCTTCCATACCTTCCCCTATATCGCTGTGTTTTCGTGCACCTCTCATACCTTCCCCTAGATCGCTGTGTTTTCACGCACTTCTCATAACTTCCCCTATATCGCTGTCTTCTCACGCACGTCCCATAGCTTCACCTTTATCACTGTGTTATTGCTTGCCTCTCATAGCTTCCCCTATATCGCTGGGTTTTCGCGTACCACTCATGTCTTCACCTATATCGCTATGTTTTCGCTCCTCTCATTACTTCCCTTATATCGCTGTGTTTTTTCGCACCTCTGATACATTCTCCAGTATCGCCGTGTTCTCGCACACCTCTCATACCTTCCCCTATATCACTGTGCTTTCGCGCACGTCCCATAGCATCCCCTATATCACTGTGCCTTCACGCACTTCTCATACCTTTCCCTATATCGCCCTGTTTTCACGCACCTCCCATACCTTCCCCGATATCGCTGTGTTTTCATGCACCTCTCATACCTTCCCCTATATCACTGTGCCTTCGCGCACCTCTCATACCTTCCTCTATATCGCCCTGTTTTCGCTCACCTCCCAAACCTTCCCCGATATCGCTGTGTTTTCATGCACCTCTCATACCTTCCCCTATATCGCTGTGTTTTTGCACACCCCTCATACCTTCCCCCTATATCGCTGTGTTTTCGCGCACCTCTCATGGCTTCCCCGATCTCGCCGTGTATTCATGCACATGTCATACCTTCCCCTATATTGCTGACTTTTCGCGCAAATCCCATAGCTTCATCTTTATCGCTGTTTTATTGCTCACCTCTCATAGCTTCCCCTATATTGCCGTGTTTTCACGCACCTCTCATGCCTTCACCTATATCGCTATGTTTTCGCTCCTCTCATGACTTCTCTTATATCGCTGTGTTCTCGCTAATGTCTCATACCTTCCCCTATATCACTGTGCCTTCGCGCACCTCTCATACCTTCCCCTATATCGCCCTGTTTTTGCGCACCTCCCATACCTTCCCCTATATTGCTGTGTTTTCGGGCACCTCTAATACCTTTCCCTATATCGCTGTGTTTTCACGCACCTCTCATAACTTCTCCTACATCGCTGTGTTTTCACTCACCTCTAATACCTTTCCCTATATTGCCCTGTTTTTGCGCACCTCCCATACCTTCCGCGATATCGCTGTATTTTTGCGCACCTCTCATATCTTCCCCTATATTGCCGTGTTTTCATGCACATCTCATAATGTCCCCTATATCGCTGTGTATTTGCGCACCTCCCATTGCTTCCCCTATATCACTGTGCCTTCACGCACCTTTCATACCTTCCACTATATCGCTGTGTTTACGCGCACTTCTCGTATCTTCCCCTATATCGCCGTTTTCTAGCGCACCTCTCATACCCTCCCGTATATTGCGATGATTTCGCGCACCTTTTATTGCTCCCCCCAAATCGCTGCATTTTTGTGCACCTCTCATACCTTCCCCTATTTCGGCATGTTTTCATGCACCTCCCATAGGTTCCCATATATCGCTGTGTTTTCGAGCACCTCTGATAGATTCCCCTATATCGCTGTATTTTCGCGCACCTCCCATTATTTCCTCTATATTGCTGTGTTTTTGCACAGCTCTGATACCTTCCCCTATATCGGTGTGTTTTCGCTCACCTCTCATACCTTCCCATATACCGCTGTGTATTCGCGCACCTCCCATTGCTTCCCCTATATCACTGTGCCTTCACGCACCTTTCATACCTTCCACTATATTGCTGTGTTTACGCGCACTTCTCATACCTTACCCTATATCGTTGCATTTTCCCGCAGCTCTCATAGCTTCCCCTCTATCACTGTGTTCTCGTGCACCTCTCATAGCTTTCCATGTATTGCAATGTTTTCGCTCACCTCTCATAGCTTCCCTCAAATTGCTCTGTTTTCGCGCACCTCTCATAACATCACGTATATCACCATGTTTTCGTGCACCTTCCATAGCTTCCCCTATATCACTGTGTTTTCGCGCAACTCTCATACCTTCCCCTGTATCGCCATGTTTTCATGCACCTCCCATACCTTACCCTGTATTGCTTTGTTTTCGCGCACCTCCCATAGGTTGCCCTATATCGCTGTGTTTTTGCGCACCTCTAATACCTACCCCTATAACGCCCTGTTTTCACGTACCTCCCATACCTTCCTCTATATCGCTGTGTTTTTGTGCACCTCTCATACCTTCCCCTATATCGCTGTGTTTTCGCTCACCTCTCATACCTTCCCCTGTATCGCTGTGTTTTCGTGCACCTCCCACACCTTCCCCTATATCGCTGTGTTCTCGTACACCTCTCATAGCTTAAAATATATTGCAATGTTTGTGTGCACCTCTCATAGATTCCCCCAAATCGCTGTGTTTAGGCGCACCCCTCATAGCTTCCCCTAAATCGCCGTGTTTTTGCGCACCTCGCATAACTTCCCCTTTTTAGCTGAGTTTTCGCTAATCTCTCATACCTTCCCCTATATCGTCGTGTTTTCACGCACCTCTCATAGCTTCACGTATATTGCCGTGTTTTCATGTACCTCCCATAGTTCCCACTATGTCGCTGTGATTTTGCGCACCTCTCATACCTTCCCCTATATTGCTGTGTTTTTGCTCATCTCCTATAGCTTCCCCTATATCGCCGTGTTTTAGAAACATAGAAACATAGAAAATAGGTGCAGGAGTAGGCCATTCGGCCCTTCGAGACTGCACCGCCATTTATTATGATCATGGCTGATCATCCAACTCAGACCCCGCCCCAGCCTTCCCTCCATACCCCCTGATCCCTGTAGCCACAAGGGCCATATCTAACTTCCTCTTAAATATAGCCAATGTACTGGCCTCAACTGCTTCCTGTGGCAGAGAATTCCACAGATTCACCACTCTCTGAGTGAAGAAGTTTTCTTGCACCTCTCATACCTTCCCCTATATCGACGTGTTTTCACGTACCTCTGATACCTCCACGTATATCGCCGTGTTTTCGCGCACCTCCCATACCTTCTCCTATGTTGCTGTGTTGTCGCGTAACTCCCATAGCTTCCGCAATATCACTGTTTTCGCACACCTCTCATAGCTTCCCGTACATCGATGTGTTTTTGTACTCCTCTCATACTTTCTCCTATGTCGCCGTGTTTTCACGCACCTCCCATAGCTTCCCCTATATCGCTGTGTCTTGTCGCACCCCTCATACCTTCCCCTATATCGCTCTGTCATTGCACACCTCCCATAGCTTCCCATATATCGCTGTGTTTTTGCGCACCTCCTATAGATTCCTCTATATGACTGTGTTATCACACACAAGTCATTCCTCCCCCTATATCGTAGTGTTTTTGCACACCTCTCATAACTTCCCCTATATCGCCTTGTTTTCGTACACCACCCATACCTTCTCCTCTATCGCTGTGTTCTCGTGCACCTCTCATAGCTTTCCATATATCGTCGTGTTTTCACGCACCGCTCATAGCTTCACGTATATCACCGTGTTTCCGTGCACCTCCCATAGATTCCACTATGTCGCTGTGTTTTTGCGCACCTCTCATACCTTCCCCTATATTGCTGTGTTTTTGCGCACCTCTCATACCTTATCCTATATTGTTGTGTTTTCCCACACCTCCCATAGCTTCCCCAATATCATTGTGTTTTCGCACACCTCTCATACCTTCCCTTATACTGCTGTATTTTTGCTCACTTCTTATAGCTTCCCCTATATCGCCATGTTTTCTTGCACCTCTCACACATTCCCCTATATCAACATGTTTTCACGCACCTGTGATACCTCCACGTATATCGCCGTGTTTTCGCGCACCTCCCATACCTTCCCCTATATTGCTGTGTTTGTCGCGTAACTCCCATAGCTTCCGCAATATCACTGTTTTCGCGCACCTCTCATAGCTTCCCGTACATCGATGTGTTTTCGTAGTCCTCTCGTACTTTCTCCTATATCGCCGTGTTTTCACGAACCTCCCATAGCTTCCCCTATATCGCTGTGTTTTCTCGCACCTCTCATACCTTCCCCTATATCGCTCTGTCATTGCGCACCTCCCGTAGCTTCCCATATATCGCTGCGTTTTCGCACACCTCCTATAGATTCCTCTATATGACTGTGTTTTCGCACACAACTCATACCTCCCCCTATATCATTGTGTTTTCGCACACCTCTCATAACTTCCCCTATATCGCCTTGTTTTCGTACCCCATCCATACCTTCCCCTATATCGCTGTGGTTTCGTGCACCTTTCATAGCTTCCCCTCTATCGCTGTGTTCTCGTGCACCTCTCATAACTTTGCCAATATCGCCGTTTTCTCGCGCACCTCTCATACCTTCCACTTTTAGGCTATGATTTCACTCATCTCTCATAACTTGCCCTATATCACCATGTTTTCGCGCACCTCTCATAGCTTCCCCTATATTGCTGTGTTTTGCGCACCTCTGATAGTTTCCCCTATATCGCTGTGTTTTAGCACACCTCCCAGAGTTTCCCCTATATCGTTGTGTTTTCATGCACATCCCATAGTTTCCACAATAACACTGTGTTTTCGCACACATCTCATACCTTCCCCTGTATCGCCATGTTTTCGCCTACCTCTCATACATTCCCAGCGCTGTGTTTTCGCAAACCTCCCTTATCTTCCAAAATATGGCCGTGTTTTCGCGCACCTCTCATAGCTTCCCATTTATCGCCGTGTTTTCGCACACCTCGCATACCTTCCCCTATATCATTGTGTTTTCATGCACCTCTCATACCTTCGACTATATCGATGTTTTTACACGCACCTTTCGTAGCTTCCCCTATATCGATGTGTTTTCGCACACCACTCATGCCTTCCCCTATATCGCTGTGTTTTCGCGCACCTCTCATAGCCTCCTGCTTATCACTGTCTTTTCACACTCCTCTCATAGGTTCCCCTACATCGCCGTGTTTTCGCGTACCTCTCGTACCTTCCCATATATCGCCGTGTTTTCGCACACCTCTCATGACTTTCCCCATATCGCTTTGTTTTCGTGTACCTCTCATACGTTCCATTATATCGATGTTTTCTCACGCACCTCTCATAGATTCCCACATATCACTGTCTTTTCGCGCACCTCTCATAAATTTCCCCTATATCGCCGTGTTTTTACGCACCTCTCATACCTTCCCCATATCACCCTGTTTTGACGCACCTCACATAGTTTCTCACATATCGCTGTGTTTTCACGCACCTCTCATAGCTTCCCCTATATCTCTGTGTTTTAGCGTACCTCTGATAGAGTCCCCTATATCGCTGTGTTTTAGCTCACCTCTCATAGATTTGCCCATATCGCCATGTTCTCGTGCACTTCTCATACCTTCCTCTTTTTAGCTGAGTTTTCGCTCATCTCATACCTTCCCCTATATCAACGTGTTTTCGCTCACCTCGCGTAGCTTCCCCTATATCGCTGTGTTTTGGCGCACCTCTCATACCTTCCCCTATATCGCTGTCTTTACGCGCACATCCCAAAGCTTCACCTTTATCGCTGTGTTATTGCTCACCTCTCATAGCTTCCCCAATATGGCTGTGTTTCCGCGCACCTCTCATGCTTTCCCCTGTATCGCTGTGTTTTCTTACATCTCCCATAGCTTCCCCTACATCGCTGTGTTTTCGCACTCCTCTCATAGCTTCTCCTATATCGCTGTGTTTTCCCGCACCTCCCATAGCTTCCCCAATATCATTGTGTATTCGCACATCTCTGACAACGTCCCCTATATCGCTGTGTTTTCGCTCACCTCTGGTAGCTTCCCCTATATCGCCTTGTTTTCGCGCAACTCTCACATCTTCCCCTATAGCTCTGTGTTATCAAGCAGCTTTCATAGCTTCCCCTATATTGCTGTGTTTTTGCATACCTCCCACAGCTTCCGCTATATCGATGTTTTCGCACACATCTCATAGCTTACCATATATTGCAATGTTTTCGAATACCTCTCATAGCTTCCGCTAGATCGCTGTGTTTTCACGCACTTCACATAGCGTCCCCTATATCGCCATGTTTTCACGCACCTCTGATACCTTCCCCTATATCGCTCTGTTGTCGTGCATCTCCCAAGGCTTCCCATATATTGCTGTGTTTTCGCGCACCACTCATATCTTCCCCTACATCGCTGTGTTTTAGCGCACCTCTCATACCTTCCGCTATATCGCTCTGTTTTCGTGCAACTCCCATAGCTTCCCCTATATCATTGTGTTTTCGTGCACCTCTCATACCTTCCCATATATCGCTGAGTTAACGCTCCCCTCTCTTAGCAATCCCCTATATTGCTGTGTTTTCGCGCACCTCTCATACCTTCCACTACATCGATGTGTTTCACGCACCTCATGTAGCTTTCCCTGTATCAATGTGCTTTCGCGCTCCCCTATAGCTTCCCCTATGTCGCAGTGCTCTCATGCACCTCTCATCACTTCCCCTCTATTACTCTGCTTTCGCGCACCACTCATATCTTCCCCTACATCGCTGTGTTTTAGCGCACCTCTCATAGCTTCCCCTATATGGCTGTGTTTTCGTGCACCTCTCATACTTTCCCCTGTATCGCTGTGTTTTCGCGCACCTCTCATAGCTTTTCCTATATCGCTGTGTTTTCCCGCACCTTCCATAGCTTCCCCAATATCATTGTGTATTCGCACATCTCTGACAACGTCACCTATATCGCTGTGTTTTCGCTCACCTCTGGTAGCTTCCCCTATATCGCCTTGTTTTCGCGCAACTCTCACATCTTCCCCTATAACTCTGTGTTATCAAGCAGCTTTCATAGCTTCCCCTATATTGCTGTGTTTTTGCATACCTCACACAGCTTCCGCTATATCGATGTTTTCGCACACATCTCATAGCTTGCCATATATTGCAATGTTTTTGCACACCTCTCGTAGCTTCCCCTAGATCGCTGTGTTTTCACGCACCTCACATAGGGTCCCCTATATCGCCATGTTTTCGCGCACCTCTGATACCTTCTCCTATATCGCTCTGTTGTCGTGCACCTCCCAAGGCTTCCCATATATCGCTATGTTTTCGCGCACCACTCATACCTTCCCCTACATCGCTGTGTATTAGCGCACCTCTCATACTTTCTCCTATATCGCGTGTTTTCACACACCTCCCATAGCTTCCCCTATATTGCTGTGTTTTCTCGCACCGCTCATAGCTTTCCCTATATCGCTGTGTTTTCGAGCACCTCTCATACCTTCCCATATATCGCTGAGTTAATGCTCCCCTCTCTTAGCTTCCCCTATATCACCGTGTCTTCTCGCACCTCTCGCACCTTCCGCTATATCGCTCTGTTTTCGTGCAGTCCCATAGCTTCCCATATATCGCTGTGTTGTCGCGCACCTCTCATACCTTACCCTATATCGCTGTGTTTTCTCGCACCTCTGATACCTTCCCCAGTATCGATCTGTTGTCGTGCACCTCCCAAGGATTCCCATTTATCGCTGTGTTTTCGCGCACCACTCATACTTCCCCTACATCGCTGTGTTTCAGCGCACCTCTCATACATTCTCCTATATCGCCGTGTTTTCACGCACCTCCCATAGCTTCCCCTATATCGCTTTGTTTTCTCACACCTCTCATACCTTCCCGTATATGGACGTGTTTTCAAGCACCTCTCATACCTCCATGTACATCGCAGTGTGTTCGCGCACCTCCCATAACTTCCCCTATAACACTGTGTTTTCCCGCACCACTCATACCTTCCCCCATATCGCCATGTTTTCGCGCACCTCTCATAGCTTCCCCTATATCGCCATGTTTTCGCGCACCTCTCATAGCTTCCCCAATATCGCTGTGTTTTCGCACACCTCGCATACCTTCCCCTATATCGTTGTGTTTTCATGCACCTCTCATACCTTCCATTATATTGATGCTTTCTCGCGCACCTCTCGTAGCTTCCCCTATATCAATGTGTTTTCGCGCACCTCTTATACCTTCCCCTATATCGCTGTGTTTTCACTCACCTCTCACAGATTCCTGCATATCACTGTCTTTCCGCACACCTCTCATACCTTCCCCTATATCGCCGTGTTTTTGCAGACATCTCATACCTTTCCCTATATTGCTGTGCTTTAGCGCACCTGTCATACCTTCCCGGTATTGCTGTCATTTCACGCACCTCCCATAGATTCCCCTACGTCGCTGTATTTTTGTGAACCTCTCATACTTTCCCCTATATCACCGTTTTGACGCACCTCACATAGTGTCCCACATAACGCCGTGTTTTCACGCACCTGTCATAGCTTTCCCCTATATCACCGTTTTGACGCACCTCACATAGTTTCCCCTTATCTCTGTGTTTTGGCACACCTGTCATAGCTTTCCATATATTGCAATGTTTTTGCGCACCTCTCATAGCTTCACGCAAATCGCTGTGTTTTAGCTCACCTCTCATAGATTTGCCCATATCGCTGTATTCTCGCGCACTTCTCATACCTTTCCCTTTTTAGCTGAGTTTTCGCTCATCTCATACCTTCCCCTATATCAACGTGTTTTCGCTCACCTCGCGTAGCTTCCCATGTATTGCTGCATTTTGGCGCACCGCTCATAGCTTTCCCTATATCGCTATGTTTTTGCGCAGCTCCCATAGCTTCCCCTATATCGCTGTGTTTTCATGCACCTCTCATACTTTCCCATATATCGCTGAGTTAATGCTCCCCTCTCTTAGCTTCCCCTATATCGCCGTGTTTTCGTGCACCTCCCATAGCTTCCCCTATATCGCTGTGTTTTGGTGCACCTCTCATACCTTCCCATATATCGCTGAGTTAATGCTCCCCTCTCATAGCTTCCCCTGTATCGCCATGTTTATGCGCACCTCTCATAGCTTCTCCTATATCGCTGTGTTTTCGTGCACCTCGCATATGTTCCCCTATGTCGTTGTGTTTTTGCTCACCTCTCATACCATCCCCTATATCGCTGTGTTCTCGTGCACCTCTCATAGCTTAACATATATTGCAATTTTTTCGCGCACCTCTCATAGCTTGCCCCAAATCGCTGTCTTTTAGCACACCTCTGATAGCTTCTCCTACATCGCCGTGTTTTCGCACACCTCGCATAGCTTCCACTAAGTCGCTGTGCTCTCGTTCACCTCTCATCACTTCCTCTGTATCGCCCTGTTTTCACAGACCTCCTATACCTTCCCACTTTTCGCCGTGTTTTCGCGCACCTCTCGTAGATTCCCCCAAATCGCTGTGTTTTTGCACACCTCTCATAGCATCTCCTATATCGCCGTGTTCTGGCACACCTCGCATAACTTCCCCTACATCACTATGTTTCCATACACCTCTCATACCTTCTCCTATATTGCCATGCTTTCACGCACCTCCCATAGCTTCCCCTATATTGCTGTTTTTTCTCACACCTCTCATACCTTCCCCTTTCAGGCTCTGTTTTCGTGCACCTCCTATAGCTTCCCCTATATCGACGTGTTTTCGCGCAGCTCTCATATCTTCCCATATATCGCTGTCTTTTCGCACAGCTCTCATACCTTCCCCTTTCATGCTCTGTTTTCGTGCACCTCCTATAGCTTCCCCTATATCGACGTGTTTTCGCACAGCTCTCATATCTTCCCTTATATCGCTGTGTTTTCGCGCAGCTCGCATAGCTTCCCCTATATCGTTGTGTTTTTGCTCACCTCTCATAGCTTTGACTATAACGCCATGTTTTCTTGCACCTCTCATACCTTCACTTTTTAGCTGAGTTTTCGCTCATACATTCCCCTATATCGAGGTGTTTTCACGCAACTCTCATACCTTCACGTATATTGCCCTGTTTTCGCGCACCTCCCATAGCTTCCCCTATATCACTGTGTTTTAGCGCACCTCTCATGCCTTCCCCTATATCGCCGTTTTTCATGCACCTCCTATACATTCCCCTATATCGCTGTGTTTTCGCGCACCTCCCATAGAGTTCCCTATACCGCTGTGTTTTCGCACACCCCTCATACCTTCCCCTATATCGCTCTGTTATCGCACACCTCCCATAGCTTCCCAAATATCGCTGTCTTTTCACGCACCTCTCATCCCTTCCCTGATATCACTGTGATTTCGCGCAACTCCCAATGCTTCCCCTATATAGCTGTATTTTCAATCACCTCTCGTAGCTTCCCTTACATCACCGTGTTTTTGCACACCTCGCATATATTCCCCTATATCGCTGTGTTATCAAGCAGCTCTCATAGCTTCCCATATATTGCTCTGTTTTCATGCACTTCCCATACCTTCCCCTATATCACAGTGTTTTCGTGCACCTGCCATACCTTCCCCTGTATCGACGTGTTTTTGCGCACCTCACATAGCTTCCCCTATATCGCTGTGTTTTCATGCACCTCACATTGCTTCTCCTACATCGTTGTGTTTTCGCGCACCTCTGGTACTTTCAACTATGTCGATGTGGTTTCTCCCACCTCCCGTAGCTACGCCAATATCGATGTGTTTTCACGCACCTCTCATACCTTCCCATATACCGCTGTGTATTCGCGCACCTCCCATTGCTTCCCCTATATCACTGTGCCTTCACGCACCTTTCATACCTTCCACTATATCGCTGTGTTTACGCGCACTTCTCATACCTTACCCTATATCGTTGCATTTTCCCGCAGCTCTCATAGCTTCCCCTCTATCACTGTGTTCTCGTGCACCTCTCATAGCTTTCCATGTATTGCAATGTTTTCGCTCACCTCTCATAGCTTCCCTCAAATTGCTCTGTTTTCGCGCACCTCTCATAACATCACGTATATCACCATGTTTTCGCGCAGCTCTCATATCTTCCCTTATATCGCTGTGTTTTCGCGCAGCTCGCATAGCTTCCCCTATATCGTTGTGTTTTTGCTCACCTCTCATAGCTTTGACTATAACGCCATGTTTTCTTGCACCTCTCATACCTTCACTTTTTAGCTGAGTTTTCGCTCATACATTCCCCTATATCGAGGTGTTTTCACGCAACTCTCATACCTTCACGTATATTGCCCTGTTTTCGCGCACCTCCCATAGCTTCCCCTATATCACTGTGTTTTAGCGCACCTCTCATGCCTTCCCCTATATTGCTGTGTTTTCATGCACCTGTCATACCTTCCCCTATATCGCTGTTTCACGCGACTCTGATCCCTTCCCCAATATCACTGTGATTTTGTGCACCTCCCAAGGCTTCCCCTATATCGCTGTGTTTTTGCTCACCTCTCATATCTTCCCCTATATCACCGTGTTTTCGCGCACATCTCATATCTTCTCCTATATCGCCATGCGTTCATGCACCTCCCAGAGCTTCCCATTTATGGCCGTGTTTTCGCGCACCTCTCATTGCTTCCATATATTGCGATGTTTTCACGCACCTCTCATAGATTCTCCCAAATCGCTGTGTTTTTGCGCACCTCTTTTAGCTTCCCCTATATCGCCGCATTCTAGCGCACCTCGCATAGTTTCCCTTACGTCGTTCTGTTTTCGCGCACCTCTCATACCTTCTCCTATTTCGCTGTGTTTTCACGCACCTCCCATACCTTCCCCTATGTCGCTCTGTTTTCTCACACCTCTCATACCTTCACCTATATCGCTTTGTTTTTGTGCAACTGCCATAGCTTCCCCAATATCACTGTGTTTTCACGCACCTCTCATCCCTTCCCTGATATCACTGTGATTTCGCGCAACTCCCAATGCTTCCCCTATATAGCTGTATTTTCAATCACCTCTCGTAGCTTCCCTTACATCACCGTGTTTTTGCACACCTCGCATATATTCCTCTATATCGCTGTGTTATCAAGCAGCTCTCATAGCTTCCCATATATTGCTCTGTTTTCATGCACTTCCCATATCTTCCCCTATATCACTGTGTTTTCGTGCACCTGCCATACCTTCCCCTGTATCGACGTGTTTTTGCGCACCTCACATAGCTTCCCCTATATCGCTGTGTTTTCATGCACCTCACATTGCTTCTCCTACATCGTTGTGTTTTCGCGCACCTCTGGTACTTTCAACTATGTCGATGTGGTTTCTCCCACCTCCCGTAGCTACGCCAATATCGATGTGTTTTCATGCACCTCTCATATCTTCCCCTATATCGCCATGTTTTCACAGACGTCGCATAACTTCCCCTATATTGCTGTGCTTTAGCTCACCTCTCATACCTTCCTTTACATAGCTGTGTTTTGAAGCACCTCCCATAGCTTCCCATATATCGCAGTGTTTTCGTGCACCTCTCATAGCTTCCCCGTATTGTTGTGTTTTCATGCACTGCATAGCTTCCCCGACATCGCTATATTTTTGCACACCGCTCATACCTTCTCCTATATCGCTGTGTTTTTACTCACCTTCTATAGCATCCCATATATTGCTGTGTTTTCACCGGCCTCTCATACTTTCCCCGATAGCGCTATGTTTTCGCGCACCTCACATAGCTTCCCCTATATCGCTGTGTTTTCACACACATCGCATTGCTTCCCCTTCATGGTTGTGTTTTCGCGCACCTCTCGTAGTTTCCCCAATATCGATGTGCTTTCGCGCACCTCTCATACCTTCCCCTATGTTGCTGTGTTTTCACGCAACTCTCATATCTTCCCCCATATCACTGTATTTTTGCGCACCTCTTATATCTTCCCCTATATTGCCCTGTTTTCGCAGACCTCTCATAACTTGCCTATATTGCTGTGTTTTAGCGCACCTCTCATACCTTCCCTTGTATAGCTGTGCTTTGACGTACCTCCCATAGCTTCCCATATATCATAGTGTTTTCGCACACCTCTCATACATTCTCCTACATCGCAGTGTTTTCGCAATCCTCTCATACCTTCAACGATATCGCTGTGTTTTCGCACATGTTCCATACCTTCCCATAAATTGCTGTGATTTCGCGCACCTCCCATAGCTTCCCCAATATTGCTGTGTTTTTGCGGACATCTCATACCTTCTGTTGTATCGATGTGTTTTTGCACACTTCTCATTGCTTCACCCATATCGTTGTGTTTTCGCGCACATCTCAGAGCTTCCCCTATATTGCTGTGTTTTCACAGACCTCTCATGACTCCCCCTATATTGCTGTGTTTTGGCGCACCTCTCATACCTTCTCCTATATCGCTGTGTTATTGTGCACCTCTCATAGCTTCCCATATATTGCGATGTTTTCACGCACCCAAATCACTATTTTTTCGCGCACCTCTCATAGTTCCCCCTATATCGCCGTGTTTTCGCGCACCGCACATAGCTTCCCCTACATCTCTGTGTCTTGGCGCACCTCTCATACTTTCTCCTATATCGCTATGTTTTCGCGCAACTCCCATAGCTTCCCATATAGCACTGTGTTTTTGTGCATCTCTCATATGTTCCCCTCTGTCACTGTGTTTACACACACCTCCCATAGCTTTCCCATATCGCTATGTTTTCGCGCAACTCCCATAGCTTCCCCTATATCGCTGTGTTTGGCACACCTCGCCTAGCTTCCCCTACATCACTGTGTTTTCTTGCACCTCTAATACCTCCCCATATATCGCTTGTTTTCATGCACCTCTCATACTTTCCCCTGTATCACTGTGTTTTCACACACCTCCCATAGCTTCCCTAATATCGCCATGCTTTTGCGCACCTGGCCTAGATTTCCCTATATCGCCGTGTTTTTGCTCACCTTGCATAGCTTCCCCTACATCACAGTGTTTTCTCGCACCTCTCATACCTTCCCCTATATCACTGTGTTTTTGCTCACCTTGCATAGCTTCCCCTACATCACAGTGTTTTCTCGCACCTCTCATACCTTCCCCTATATCACTGTGTTTTCGCTCACCTCTTAGAGATTCCCCTATGTCGCCGTGTTTTCGCTCACCTGTCATAACTTCCCCTATATTGTCATGTTTCCGCGCACCTCGCATACCTTCAACGATATTGCTGTGTTTTTGCGCATGTCCCATACCTTCCCATATATTGCTGTGATTTTGTGCACCTCCCATAGCTTCCCCTATATTGCTGTGTTTTTGCGGACATCTCATACCTTCTGCTGTATCAATGTGTTTTCGCAGACCGCTCATGCCTTCCCCTATATTGCTGTGTTTTAGCTCACCTGTCATACCTTCCCCTATATCGCCCTGCTTTCACGCACCTCTCATAGCTTCCCATATATTGCCATGTTTTCGCGCACCTCTGATACCTTCTCCTATATCGCCGTGTTTTCGCGCATCTCTCACAGCTTCCCCCAAATCGTTGTTTTTGTGCGCACCTCTCATACATTCCGCTATAGCGCTGTATTTTCACGCACCTCGCATTGCTTCCCCTACATTGTTGTGTTTTCTCGCACTTCTTATACCTTCAGCTCCGTGGATGTGTTTTCGCGCACCTCTCGTAGCTTCCCCCATATCAGTGTCTTTTTGCGCAACTCTCATATCTTCCCTTATATCGGGGTGTTTTCGAAGACCTCTTATAACTTCTGCTGTGTTTTAGCGCACCTCTCATACCTTCCCATATGTCGTTGTGTTTTGACGCACCTCCCATACCTTCCCATATATCGCAGTGTTTTCACGCACCTCTCATAGCTTCCCCTATATCGCAGTGTTTTTGCGCACCTCTCATACCTTCTCCTATATCGCCGTGTTTTCTTGCACCACCTATAGCTTCCTCTATATCACTGTGTTTTCACATGCCTCGCATACCACCCCCTATGTTACTGTGTTTTTACGCACCTCTCATACCGTCCCCTATATCGCTGCGTTTCGCGCACCTCCCATAACTTCCCCTATATAGCTGTGTTTTCGAGCAGATCCCATACCTTCCCCATATCGATGTGTTTTCACGCACCTCTCATCCCTTCCCCATATCGCTGTGTTCTCACACACATCTCATACCGTCCCCTATATCGCTGCGTCTCGCGCACCTCCCATTCCTTCCCCTATACAGCTGTGTTTTCGGGCAGCTCCTATACCTTCCCCTATATCGATGTGTTTTCACGCACCTCTCATCCCTTCCCCATATCGCTGTGATTTCACGCACATCCCAGAACTTCCCCTATATCGCTGCATTTTCTCTCACCTCTCATACCTTCCCCTATATCGTTATGTTTTCACGTACCTCTCATATATTCCCCTACATCTCTGTGTATTCGCGCACCTCTCGTACCTTCCCTTATATCTTCGTGTTTTCACAGACCTCTCATGCCTTCCCCTATAATGCTGTGTTTTAGCACATTCCTGATACCTTCCCCTATATCGCTGTTTTTTCACGCACCTCCCCTCATCACTTCCCCTATATCGCTCTGCTTTTGCGCACCTCCCATACCTTTCCCTATATCACTGTGTTATTGTGCACCTCCCATAGCTTCCCTATATTGCTATGTTTTCTCACACCTCTCATACCTTCCCCTATATCGCTATGTTTTCGCACAACTCCCATAGCTTCCCCTATATCGCTGCGTTTTCTGGCACCTCCCATAGCTTCCCAATATCATTGTGTTATCGCACACCTCTGATACCTTCACCAATATCGCTGGTTTTCGCTCACCTTTTATAGCTTCCCCTATATCGCGAAGTTTTCGCGCACCACTTATATCTTCCACTATATTGCTGTGTTTTCGCACGCGTCCCATAACTTCACGTATATTGCTGTGTTTCCGCGCACCTCCCATAGTTTCCCCTGTATCGCCGTGTTTTTGCTCACCTCTCATAGATTCCCCTATATCTGAGAAGAGCAAGAAGGGGCGTGATAAGGCCTTGGTGAGTAGGGTAAAGGAAAACCCCAAGGCATTCTTCAATTATGTGAAGAAAAGAAGGATGACAGGAGTGAAGGTAGGACCGATTAGAGATAAAGGTGGGAAGATGTACCTGGAGGCTGTGGAAGTGAGCGAGGTCCTCAATGAATACTTCTCTTCGGTATTCACCAATGAGAGGGAAGTTGATGATGGTGAGGACAATATGAGTGAGGGTGAGGTTCTGGAGCATGCTGATATTAAGGGAGAGGAGGTGTTGGAGTTGTTAAAATACATTAGGATAGATAAGTCCCCGGGGCCTGACGGAATATTCCCCAGGCTGCTCCACGAGGCGAGAGAAGAGATTGCTGAGCCTCTGGATAGGATCTTTATGTCCTCGTTGTCCACGGGAATGGTACCGGAGGATTGGAGGGAGGTGAATGTTGTTCCCTTGATCAAAAAACGTAGTAAGGATAGTCCGGGTAATTATAGACCAGTGAGCCTTACGTCTGTGGTGGGAAAGCTGTTGGAAAAGATTCTTAGAGATAGGATCTATAGGCATTTAGAGAATCATGGTCTGATCCGGGACAGTAAGCATGGCTTTGTGAAGGTCACATCATGTCTAACAAGCCTGATAGAGTTCTTTGAGGAGGTGACCAGGCATATAGATGAGGGTAGTGCAGTAGATGTTATCTATATGGATTTTAGTAAGGCATTTGACAAGGTTCCACACGGTAGGCTTATTCAGAAAGTTAGAAGGCATGGGATCCAGGGAAGTTTGGCCAGGTGGATTCAGAATTGGCTTGCCTGCAGAAGGCAGAGGGTGGTAGTGGAGGGAGTACATTCAGATTGGAGGATTGTGACTAGTGGTGTCCCAAAAGGATCTGTTCTGGAACCTCTACTTTTCGTGATTTTTATTAAGGACCTGGATGTGGAGGTAGAAGGGTGGGTTGGCAAGTTTTGGAAGGACACAAAGGTTAGTGGTGTTGTAGATAGTGTAGAGGATTGTCAAAGATTGCAGAGAGACATTGATAGGATGCAGTAGTGGGCTGAGAACTGGCAGGTGGAGTTCAACCCAGAGAAGTGTGAGGTGGTTCACTTTGGAAGGACAAACTCCAAGGCAAAGTAAATGGCAGGATACTTGGTAGTGTGGAGGAGCAGAGGGATCTCAGGGTACATGTCCACAGATCCCTGAAAGTTGCCTCACAGGTCGATAGGGTAGTTAAGAAAACTTATGTTAAGTTAGCTTTCGTAAGTCGAGGGATAGAGTTTAAGAGTCGCGATGTAATGATGCAGCTATATAAAACTCTGGTTAGGCCACACTTGCAGTACTGTGTCCAGTTCTGGTCACCTCACTATAGGAAGGATGTGGAAGCACTGGAAAGGGTACAGAGGAGATTTACCAGGATGCTGCCTGGTTTAGAGAGTATGCATTATGATCAGAGATTAAGGGAGCTAGGGCTTTACTCTTTGGAGAGAAGGAGGATGAGAGGAGACATGATAGAGGTGTACAAGATAATAAGAGGAATAGATAGAGTGGATAGCCAGTGCACCACTGCTCAATACAAGAGGACATGGCTTTAAGGTAAGGGGTGGGAAGTTCAAGGGGGATATTAGAGGAAGGCTTTTTACTCAGAGAGTGGTTGGTGCGTGGAATGCACTGCCTGAGTCAGTGGTGGAGGCAGATACACTAGTGAAGTTTAAGAGTCTACTAGACAGGTATATGGAGGAATCTAAGGTGGGGGCTTATATGGGAGGCAGGGTTTGAGGGTCAGCACAACATTGTGGGCCGAAGGGCCTGTACTGTGCTGTACTATTCTATATATATCTATAACACATCGCCGTGTTTTTGCGTACTTCTCATACCTTCCCATATACTGCTGTGATTTCGCGCACATCCCATAGCTTCCCCTATATTGCTGTGCTTTTGCAGACATTTCATACCTTCTGCTGTATCGATGTGTATTCGTACACCTCTCACTGCTTCCCCTATATCGCTGTGTTTTCGTGCACGTCTCAGAGCTTCCCCTATATTGCTGTATTTTCGCACACCTCTCATACCTTCTCCATTTATCGCCATGCTTTCACGCACCTCCCATAGCTCCCCCATATTGCTGTGTTTTCGCGCACCTCTCATAGCTTCCTTAATATCGCCATGCTTTTGCGTACCTCGCATAGCTTCCCCTACATCGCAGTGTTTTCAGGCACCTCTCATAGCTTCCATAATATTGCCGTGTTTTTGCGCACCTTGCATAGCTTCCCCTACATCGCAGTGTTTTCAGGCACCTCTCATAGCTTCCATAATATTGCCGTGTTTTTGCGTACCTTGCATAGCTTCCCCTACATTGCTGTGTTTTCGCTCACCTCTCATACCTTCAACGATATCGCTGTGTTTTCGCGCATGTCCCACACATTCCCATATATTGCTGTGATTTTGCGCACCTCCCATAGCTTCGCCTATATTGCTGTGTTTTTGCGGACATCTCATACCTTCTCCTGTATTGAAGTGTTTTCGCACACCTCTCATAGCTTCCCCCAAATCGCTGTTTTTTCGCGCACCTCTCATAGTTTCCCTTATATCGCGATGTTTTCGCGCACTGCACATAGCTTCCCCTACATCTCCGTGTCTTCGCGCACCTCTCATACCTTCTCCTGTATCGCTATGTTTTCGCGCAACTCCCATAGCTTCCCCTATATCGCAGTGTTTTCCTGCACCTCCCATAGCTTTCCCATATCATTGTGTTTTCGCGCACTTCTCATACCTTCCCCTATATCGCTGTGTTTTTGCTCATCTCTCATAGCTGCCACTATATTGCCATGTTTTCGCGCAGCTCTCATACCACCCCCTATAGAGCTGCGTTCTTTCTCACCTCTCATACCTTCCCCTTTATCGCCGTGTTTTCACAGACCTCTCATGCCTTCCCCTATATTGCTGTGTTTTCTCTCACTTCCCATCGCTTTCCAATATCATTGTGTTTCAGCGCATCTCTGATACCTTCCCCTATATCGCTGTTTTTTCATGCACCTCCCATAGCTTCCCCTATGTTACTGACTTTCGTGCACCTCTCATCACTTCCTCTATATCGCTACGTTTTTGCGCAACTCCCATAGCTTCCGCTATATTGCTGTGTTTTCTCTCACTTCCCATTGCTTTCCAATATCATTGTGTTTTCGCGCACCTCTGATACCTTTCCCAATATCGCTGTGTTTTCGCTTACCTCTTATAGCTTCCCCTATATCGCGATGTTTTCGCGCACCACCCATATCTTCCAATATATTGCTGTGTTTTTGCACGCGTCCCATAACTTCCTGTATATTGCTGTGTTTCCGCGCACCTCCCATAGGTTCCTCTACATCGCCATGTTTTCGCGTACCTCTCATACATTCCCCTATAGTGCTGTTTTCGCGCACCTCTCAGAGTTTTCCCAAAATCTCTGTGTTTTCGCGCACCTCTCAATGTTTTCCCAAAACCTTTGTGTTTTCGCGCACCTCTCCTACACTCCACTATACCGCTGTGTTTTCGCGCACTTCTCTTAGCTTCCCCATATCGATGTGTTTTCATGCACCTCTCATACCTTCCCCTATTTTGCTGTGTTTTCACGCACCTCGCATTGCTTCCCTACGTCACCGTGTTTCTGCGCACCTCTCAAATCTTCCCCTACATCGTGGTGTTATCGCACACCTCTCATAGCTTCCCCTATATCGCTCTATTTTCGCGCACTTCTCATACCTTCCCCTATATCGCTCTGTTTTTGCTCACCTCTCATAGCTGCCACTATATTGCCATGTTATCGCGCAGCTCTCATACCTTCCCCTATAGAGCTGCGTTCTTTCTCACCTCTCATACCTTCCGAGAACTCGCTGTGTTTTCGCATACCTCTCATACATTCCCCTACATCGCTGTGTTTTTGCGCACCTCTCATACCTTCCCCTATATCGCCGTGCTTTCGCAGACCTCTCATGCCTTCCCCTATATTGTTGTGTTTCAGCGCATCTCTGATACCTTCCCCTATATCGCTGTTTTTTCACGCACCTCTCATACCTTCCTCAATATCACTGTGTTTTCGAGCACGTCATATCTTCTCCTATATCGCTGTGTCATCAAGCAGTTCTCATATCTTCCCTTATATTGCTCAGTTTTCACGCACCTCCCATAGCTTCCCCTACATCACTGTGCTTTTGCGCACCTCTCATGCCTTCCCCTATGTCGCCCTGCTTTCACGCACCTCCCATAGCTTCCCATATATCGGCGTGTTTTTGCGCACCTCTCATACCTTCCCCTATATCACTGTGTTATCGTGCACCTCTCATAGCTTCCCATATATTGAGATGTTTTCACGCACCTCCCATAGGTTCCCCTATATCATTATGTTTTCTTGCATCTCTCATACCTTCCCCTATATCGCCATGTTTTCACTCAACTCCCATAGCTTCCCCTATATCATTGTGTTTTCCTGCACCTCCCATTGCTTTCCAATATCATTGTGTTTTCGCGCACCTCTGATACCTTCCCCAATATCACTGTGTTTTCGCTTACCTCTTATAGCTTCCCCTATATCGCGATGTTTTCGCGCACCACTCATATCTTCCACTATATCGCTGTGTTTTTGCGCGCGTCCCATATCTTCCTGTATATTACTGTGTTTCCGCGCACCTCCCATAGGTTCCTCTATATCACCATGTTTTTGCGCACCTCTCATAGCTTTCCCAAAATCTCTGTTTTCGCGCACCTCTCTTACATTCCACTATATCGCTGTGTTTTCGCGCACTTCTCTTAGCTTCCCCATATCGATGTGTTTTCGTGCACCTCTCATACCTTCCTCTATTTCGCTGTGTTTTCACGCACCTCGCTTTGCTTCCCCTACATTGCTGTGTTTCTGCGCACCTCTCATATCTTCCCCTATCTCACTATATTTTCACGCACTTCTCATACCTTTCCCTATATCGCTGTGTTTTTCCTCACCTCTCATAGCTGTCACGATATTGCCATGTTTTCGCGCAGCTCACATACCTTCCCCTATAGAGCTGCATTCTGTCTCACCTCTCATACCTTCTGCTAATTCGCCGTGTTTCTGCGTACCTCTCATAAATTCCCCTATATCGCTGTGTTTTCGTGCACCTCTCATACCTTCCCCTATATCGCCGTGTTTTCGCGCACATGTCATATCTTCTCCTATATCGCTGTGTCATCAAGCAGATCTCATAACTTCCCTTATATTGCTCAGTTTTCACGCATATCCCATAGCTTCCCCTATGTTGCTGTGCTTTCGTGCACCTCTCATCACTTCCTCTAAATCGCTCTGCTTTCACGCACCTCCCATAGCTTCCTCTACAACGCTCCGCTTTTGCGCACCTCTCATACCTTCCCGTATATCACTGTGTTATCGTGCACCTCTCATAGCTAACCCTCTATGGTTGTGTTCTTGTGCACCTCTCATAGCTTCCCATATATTGAGATGTTTTCACGCACCTCCCATAGGTTCCCCTATATCACTATGTTTTCTCGCACCTCTCATACCTTCCCCTATATTTCTGTGTTTTCGCGAACCTCTCATAGCTTTCCCAAAATCTCTGTGTTTTCGCGCACCTCTCATGCCTTCCCCTGTATCGCTCTGTTTTCCTGCACCTTGCATAGACTCCCATATATTGCTGTGTTATCGCGCACTTCTCATATCTTCCCCTATATCGCTGTGTTTTCGCACACCTCCCATAGCTTCCCCTATATCACTGTGTTTTCTCGCACCTCTCATGGCTTCCCAATATTATTGTGTTTTCGTGCACTTCTGATACCTTCCCCAATATCGCTGTGATTTTGCTCACCTCTTATAGCTTCCTCTATATTGCCGTGTTTTCGCGCACCTCTCATATGTTCCACTATATCGCTGTGTTTGCGCGCACGTCCCATAACATTCCGTATTTTGCTGTGTTTCCGTGCACCTCCCATAGCTTCGCATAAATCGCCGTGGTTTCGTGCAGCTCTCATACATTCCCCTACATTGCCTTGGTTTGCGCACCTCTCATACCTTCCCCTATATCGCTTTGTTATCACATACTTCTCATAGCTTCCCCTCTACCGCTGTGTTCTCGTGCACCTCTGATAGTTTCCCATATATTGCGACGTCTTCGTGCACCTCTCATAGCTTCCCCCAAATCGCTGTGTTTTCGCACACCTCACATCGCTTCCCCTACATCTCTGTGTTTTCGCACACCTCCCATAGCTTCACCTATATCGCTGTGTTTTTGCTCATCTCTCATAGCTTTGCCTATATCGCCGTGTTCTCACACACCTCTCATACATTCCCCTTTTTAGCTGAGTTTTCGCTCATCTGTCATACCTACTTCTATATCGCCATGTTTTTGTGCACCTCCTATAGCTTCCTCAATAACGCTGTGTTTTCGTGCACCTCTCATACCTTAGCCTATATCACTGTGTTTTTCCGCAACTCCCATTGCTTTCCAATATCATTGTGTTTTCGCGCACCTCTGATACCTTCCCAAATATCGCTGTGTTTTCGCTTACCTCTTATAGCTTCCCCTATATCGCGATGTTTTCACGCACCACTCATATCTTCCACTATATTGCTGTGTTTTTGCGTGCGTCCCATAACTTCCTGCATATTGCTGTGTTTCCGCGCACCTCCCATAGGTTCCCCTATATCACCATGTTTTCGCGCACCTCTTATACATTACCCTCTAGCGCTGTTTTCGCGCACCTCTCATAGTTTTCCCCAAATCTCTGTGTTTTCGTGCACCTCTCCTACATTCCACTATATCGCTGTGTTTTCGCGCACTTCTCTTAGCTTCCCCATATCGATGTGTTTTCGCGCACCTCTCATTGCTTCCTCTACATCGCCGTGTTTCTGCGCACCTCTCATATCTTCTCCTACATCGCGGTGTTATCGCACACGTCTCATAGCTTCCCCTATGTCGCTCTATTTTCACGCACTTCTCATACCTTCCCCTATATCGCTGTGTTTTTGCTCATCTCTCATAGCTGCCACTATATTGCCATGTTTTCGTGCAGCTCTCATACCACCCCCTATAGAGCTGCGTTCTTTCTCACCTCTCATACCTTCCCCTTTATCGCCGTGTTTTCACAGACCTCTCATGCCTTCCCCTATATTGCTGTGTTTTCTCTCACTTCCCATCGCTTTCCAATATCATTGTGTTTCAGCGCATCTCTGATACCTTCCCCTATATCGCTGTTTTTTCATGCACCTCCCATAGCTTCCCCTATGTTACTGACTTTTGTGCACCTCTCATCACTTCCTCTATATCGCTACGTTTCTGCGCAACTCCCATAGCTTCCGCTATATTGCTGTGTTTTCTCTCACTTCCCATTGCTTTCCAATATCATTGTGTTTTCGCGCACCTCTGATACCTTTCCCAATATCGCTGTGTTTTCGCTTACCTCTTATAGCTTCCCCTATATCACGATGTTTTCGCGCACCACTCATATCTTCCAATATATTGCTGTGTTTTCGCGCACCTCCCATAGGTTCCTCTACATCGCCATGTTTTCGCGCACCTCTCATACATTCCCCTATAGTGCTGTTTTCGCGCACCTCTCAGAGTTTTCCCAAAATCTCTGTGTTTTCGCGCACCTCTCAATGTTTTCCCAAAACCTTTGTGTTTTCGCGCACCTCTCCTACACCCCACCATATCGCTGTGTTTTCGCGCACTTCTCTTAGCTTCCCCATATCGATGTGTTTTCATGCACCTCTCATACCTTCCCCTATTTCGCTGTGTTTTCACGCACCTCACATTGCTTCCCTACGTCGCCGTGTTTCTGCGCACCTCTCAAATCTTCCCCTGCATCGTGGTGTTATCGCACACCTCTCATAGCTTCCCCTATATCGCTCTGTTTTTGCTCACCTCTCATAGCTGCCACTATATTGCCATGTTATCGCGCAGCTCTCATACCTTCCCCTATAGAGCTGCGTTCTTTGTCACCTCTCATACCTTCCGAGAATTCGCTGTGTTTTCGCGTACCTCTCATACATTCCCCTACATCGCTGTGTTTTTGCGCACCTCTCATACCTTCCCCTATATCGCCGTGTTTTCGCAGACCTCTCATGCCTTCCCCTATATTGTTGTGTTTCAGCGCATCTCTGATACCTTCCCCTATATCGCTGTTTTTTCACGCACCTCTCATACCTTCCTCAATATCACTGTGTTTTCGAGCACATGTCATATCTTCTCCTATATCGCTGTGTCATCAAGCAGCTCTCATAACTTCCCTTATATTGCTCAGTTTTCACGCACCTCCCATAGCTTCCCCTACATCACTGTGCTTTTGCGCACCTCTCATGCCTTCCCCTATGTCGCCCTGCTTTCACGCACCTCCCATAGCTTCCCATATATCGGCGTGTTTTTGCGCACCTCTCATACCTTCCCCTATATCACTCTGTTATCGTGCACCTCTCATAGCTTCCCATATATTGAGATGTTTTCACGCACCTCCCATAGGTTCCCCTATATAACTATGTTTTCTTGCACCTCTCATACCTTCCCCTATATCGCCATGTTTTCACTCAACTCCCATAGCTTCCCATATATCGCTGTATTTTCGCACACCTCCCATAGCTTCCCCTATATCATTGTGTTTTCCCGCACCTCCCATTGCTTTCCAATATCATTATGTTTTCGTGCACCTCTGATACCTTCCCCAATATCGCTGTGTTTTCGCTTACCTCTTATAGCTTCCCCTATATCGCGATGTTTTCGCGCACCACTCATATCTTCCACTATATCGCTGGGTTTTTGCGCGCGTCCCATAAATTCCTGTATATTGCTGTGTTTCCGCGCATCTCCCATAGGTTCCCCTATATCGCCATGTTTTCGCGCACCTCTCATACATTCCCCTATAGCGCTGTTTTCGCGCACCTCTCATAGCTTTCCCAAAATCTCTGTTTTCGCGCACCTCTCCTACATTCCACTATATCGCTGTGTTTTCGCGCACTTCTCTTAGCTTTCGCATATCGATGTGTTTTCGTGCACCTCTCATACCTTCCTCTATTTCGCTGTGTTTTCACGCACCTCGCATTGCTTCCTCTACATCGCCGTGTTTCTGCGCACCACTCATATCTTCCCCTACATTGCGGTGTTATTGCACACCTCTCATATCTTCCCCTATCTTGCTCTATTTTCACGCACTTCTCATACCTTCCCCTATATCGCTGTGTTTTTCCTCACTTCTCATAGCTGTCACTATATTGCCATGTTTTCGCGCAGCTCACATACAACCCCCTATAGAGCTGCGTTCTTTCTCACCTCTCATACCTTCCGCTAATTCGCTGTGTTTTCACGTACCTCTCATACATTCCCCTACATCGCTGTGTTTTCGCGCACCTTTCATACCTTCCCCTATATCGCAGTGTTTTCGCGCACATGTCATATCTTCTCCTATATCGCTGTGTCATCAAGCAGCTCTCTTAACTTCCCTTATACTGCTCAGTTTTCACGCATATCCCATAGCTTCCCCTATATCGCCCTGCTTTCACACACCTCCCATAGCTTCCCATATATCGGCGTGTTTTTGCGCACCTCTCGTACCTTCCCCTATATCACTGTGTTATCGTGCACCTCTCATAGCTAACCCTCTACCGCTGTGCTCTCGTACACCTCTCATAGCTTCCCATATATTGAGATGCTTTCACGCACCTCCCATAGGTTCTCCTATATCACTGTTTTCTCGCAACACTCATACCTTCCTCTATATCGCTACGTTTCCGCACAACTCCCATAGCTTCCCCTATATCACTGTGTTTTCCCGCACCTCCCATTGCTTTCCAATATCATTGTGTTTTTGCGCACCTCTCCTACATTCCATTATATCGCTGTGTTTTTGCGCACTTCTCTTAGCTTCCCCATATCGATGTGTTTTCGTGCACCTCTCATACCTTCCCCTATTTCGCTGTGTTTTCACGCACCAAGCATTGCTTCCCTACGTCGCCGTGTTTCCGCGCACCTCTCATACCTTCCCCTATATCGCCGTGTTATCGCAGACCTCTCATGCCTTCCCCTATATTGCTGTGTTTCAGCGCACCTCTGATACCTTCCCCTATGTCGCTGTTTTTTCACGCACCTCTCATACCTTCCCCAATATCACCGTGTTTTCGCGTAGATGTCATATCTTCTCCTATATCGCTGTGTCATCAAGCAGCTCTGATAACTTCCCTTATATTGCTCAGTTTTCACGCATCTCCCATAGCTTCCCCTATGTTGCTGTGCTTTCGTGCACCTCTCATCACTTCCTCTATATTGCTCTGCTTTCACGCACCTCCCAAAGCTTCCCATATATCGGCGTGCTTTTGCGCACCTCTCATACCTTCCCCTATATCACTGTGTTATCGTGCACCTCTCATAGCTAACCCTCTACCGCTGTGTTCTCGTGCACCTCTCATAGCTTCCCATATATTGAGATGTTTTCACGCACCTCCCATAGGTTCCCCTAAATCGCTGTTTTCTCGCAACTCTCATACCTTCCCCTATATCGCTACGTTTTCACGCAACTCCCATAGCTTCCCAAATATCGCTGTGTTTTCCCACACCTCCCATTGCTTTCCAATATCATTGTGTTTTCGCGCACCTCTGCTACCTTCCCAAATATCGCTGTGTTTTCACTTACCTCTTATACCTTCCCCTATATCGCGATTTTTTCACGCACCACTCATATCTTCCACTATATCGCTGTGTTTTCACGTGCGTCCTGTAACTTCCCATATATTGCTGTGTTTCCGCACACCTCCCATAGGTTCCCCTATCTCGCCATGTTTTTGTGAACCTCTCAAACATTCCCCTATAGCACTGTGTTTTTGCGCATCTCTCATAGCTTTCCCAAAATCTCTGTGTTTTTGCACACCTCTCATATCTCTTCCTATATCGTCGTGTTTTCACGCACCTCACATAGGTTCCCCAATATCGCTGTATTTTCTCGCACCTCTCATGCCTTCCCCTGTATCGCTCTGTTTTCCTGCAGTTTGCATAGACTCCCATATATTGCTGTGTTTTCGCGCACTTGTCATACCATCCCCTATATCGCTGTGTTTTTGCTCACCTCTCATAGCTGCCACTAAATAGCCGAGTTTTCGCACCACTCTCATACCTTCCCCTATATTGCTGTGTTTTGGCACACCTCCCATAGCTTCCCCTATATCGCTGTGTTTTCCCGCACCTCTCATGGCTTCCCAATATCGTTGTGGTTTCGTGCACCTCTGATACCATCCCCAATATCGCCGTGGTTTCGCGCAGCTCTCATACATTTCCCTAAATTGCCGTGGTTTGCGCACCTCTCATACCTTCCCCTATATCGCTTTGTTATCACGCACTTCTCATAGCTTCCCCTCTGCCGCTGTGTTCTCGTGCACCTCTCATAGCTTCCCCCAAATCACTGTATTTTCGCGCACCTCTCATAGCTTCCCCTATAATGCTGTGTTTTCGCGCACCTCACATCGCTTCCCCTACATCTCTGTGTTTTCGCGCACCTCTCATATCTTCTCCTATATCGCCGTGTTTTCACGCATCTCATGTAGCTTCCCCTATATTGCTGTGTTTTCGCGCACCTCACATCGCTTCCCCTACATCTCTGTGTTTTCGCGCACCTCTCATATCTTCTCCTATATCGCCGTGTTTTCACGCACCTCCCATAGCTTCCCAGTTATCGCTGTGTTTTTGCGTACCTCTCATTCCTTTCCCTGTATCACTGTGTTTTCGCACACCTCCCATAGCTTCACCTATATCGCTGTGTTTTTGCTCATCTCTCATAGCTTTGCCTATATCGCCGTGTTCTCACGCACCTCTCATACATTCCGCTTTTTAGCTGAGTTTTCGCTCATCTGTCATACCAACTCCTATGTCGCCGTCTTTTTGTGCACCTCCTATATCTTCCTCAATCTCACTGTGTTTTCGTGCACCTCTCATACCTTCGCCTATATCACTGTGTTTTCCCGCAACTCCCATTACTTTCCAATATCATTGTGTTTTCGCGCACCTCTGATACCTTCTACAATATCGCTGTGTTTTCGCTTACCTCTTATAGCTTCCCCTATATCGCGATGTTTTCGCGCACCACTCCTATCTTCCACTATATCACTGTGTTTTGCGTGCGTTCCATAACTTCCTGTATATTGCTGTGTTTCCGCGCACCTCCCATAGGTTCCCCTATATCACCATGTTTTCGCGCACCTCTTATACATTACCCTGTAGCGCTGTTTTCGCGCACCTCTCATCGCTTTCCCAAAATCTCTGTGTTTTCATGCACCTCTCATACCTTCCCCTATATCGCCGTGTTTTCGCAGACCTCTCATGCCTTCCCCTACATCGCTGTGCTTTTGCGCACCTCTCATACCTTCCCCTATATCACTACGTTTTTGCGCAACTCCCATAGCTTCCGATATATCGCTGTGTTTTCGCACACCTCCCATAGCTTCCCCTATATTGCTGTGTTTTCTCTCACTTCCCATTGCCTTCCAATATCATTGTGTTTTCACGCACCTCTGATACCTTCCCCAATATCGCCGTGTTTTCGCTTACCTCTTATAGCTTCCCCTATAGCGCTGTTGTTTTGCTCACCACTCATAGCTTCCCCTATATCACCGTGTTTTCGCCCAGATACATTACTTCCCCTATATCGCTGTGTTATCAAGCAGCTCACAGAACTTCCTCTATATCACCATGTTTTCAGGGACCTCTCATAGCTTCCCATTTTTCGCCGTGTTTTCGCACACCACTAATAGCTTCCCATATATTGCGATATTTTCGCAAACCTCTCATAGATTCGCCCAAATCGCTGTGTTTTTGCACACTTCTCATAGCTTTCCTTCTATCGCTGTGTTTTCGTGCACCTCTCATAGCTTTCCATATATTGCAATGTTTTCATGCACCTCTCATACCTTCCCCGACATCCCTGAGATTTTGCGCACCTCCCAAGGTTTCCCCTATATCGCTGTGTTATCGCTCACCTCTCATAGCTTCCCCTATGTCGTTCTGTTTTCGCACACCTCTCATAGCTTTCCGTATATTGCAATGCTTCGCGCACCTCTCATAGCTTCCCCGATAGCAATGTGATTTTGTGCCCCTCCCAAGGCTTCCCCTATATCGCTGTGTTATCGCTCACCTCTCATAGCTCCCCTATGTCGTTCTGTTTTCGCGCACCTCTCATACCTTCCCCTAAATCCCTGTGTTTTTGCTCACCTCCCAAGGCTTCCCCTATAGCGCTGTGTTTTCGCTCACCACTCATAGCTTCCCCTATATCACCGTGTTTTCGCGCAGATCTCATTACTTCCCCTATATCACTGTGTTATCAAGCAGCTCACAGAACTTCCTCTATATCACCATGTTTTCAGGGACCTCTCATAGCTTCCCATTTTTTGCTGTGTTTTCGCGCACCACTAATAGCTTCCCATATATTGCGATATTTTCACAAAGCTCTCATAGGTTCGCCCAAATCGCGGTGTTTTTGCACACTTCTCATAGCTTCCCCTATATCTCTGTTTTCGCGCACCTCTCATAGCTTCCCCTATATCTCTGTGTTTTTGCGCACCTCTCATAGCTTTCCATATATTGCAATGTTTTCGCGTACCTCTCATAGCTTCCCCGATATCCCTGTGATTTTGCGCACCTCCCAAGGCTTCCCCTATATCGCTGTGTTATCGCTCACCTCTCATAGCTTCCCGTATGTCGTTCTGTTTTCGCGCACCTCTCATAGCTCCCCCTACATCCCTGTGTTTTTGCTCACCTCCCAAGGCTTCCTCTATAGCGCTGTGTTTTCGCTCACCACACATAGTTTCCCCTATATCACCGTGTTTTCGCGCAGATCTCAGTACTTTCCCTATATCGCTGTGTTATCAAGCAGCTCACATTACTTCCTCTATATCGCCATGTTTTCAGGGAACTCTCATAGCTTCCCATTTTTTGCTGTGTTTTCGCACACCACTAATAGCTTCCCATATATTGCGATATTTTCACAAACCTCTCATAGATTCGCCCAAATCGCTGTGTTTTTGTACACTTCTCATAGCTTCCCCTATATCTCTGTTTTCGCGCACCTCTCATAGTTTCCCATCTATCGCTGTGTTTTCGTGCACCTCTCATAGCTTTCCATATATTGCAATGTTTTCGCGCACCTCCCATAGCTTCCCTTATATTGCTGTGTTTTCTCACACATCTCATACCTTCACCTATATCGCAGTATTTTCACGCACCTCCCATACAATCCCTTATATCGCTGTGTTTTCGCGCACCTCCCAAGGCTTCCCCTATATCGCTGAGTTTTCGCTCACCTCTCATACCTTCCCCTATATCACTGTGTTTTCACGCACCTCTCCTGCCGTCCCCTATATCGCTGCATTTTCGCACACACCCATCGCTTGCCCTATATCGACGTATTTTCAAGCACCACTCATACCTTCACGTATATCGCCGTGTGTTCTCTCACCAATCATATCTTCCCCTATATCACCGTGTTTTCGCGCAGAACTTATTACTTCCCCTATATCGCTGTGTTATCCAGCAGCTCACATAACTTCCTGTTTATCGCCATGTTTTCAGGGACCTCTCATAGCTTCCCATTTTTTGCTGTGTTTTCGCGCACCACTAATAGCTTCCCATATATTGCGATATTTTTGCAAACCTCTCATAGATTCGCCCAAATTGCGGTGTTTTCGCGCACCTCTCATAGCTTCCCCGATATCCCTGTGATTTCGCGCACCTCCCAATGCTTCCCCTGTAGCGCTGTGTTATCGCTCACCTCTCATAGCTTCCCCTATGTCGTTCTGTTTATCGCGCACCTCTCATAGCTTCCCCTACATCCCTGTGTTTTTGCTCACCTCCCAAGGCTTCCAATAGAGCGCTGTGTTTTTGCTCACCAATCATAGCTTCCCCTATATCACCGTGTTTTCGCGCAAATCTCATTACTTCCTCTATATCGCCGTGTTATCAAGCAGCTCACATAACTTCCTCTATATTGCCAAGTTTTCAGGAATCTCTCATAGCTTCCCATTTTTTGCTGTGTTTACACGCACCACTAATAGCTTCCCATATATGACGATATTTTCGCAAACCTTTCATAGATTCGCCCAGATCGCTGTGTTTTTGCACACTTCTCATAGCTTTCCCTATATCGCTGTGTTTTTGCGCACCTCTCATATCTTCCGCTATGTCGCTGTGTTATCGCGCACCTCTCATAGCTTCCCTTCTATCGCTGTGTTTTCGTGCACCTCTCATAGGTTTCTATATATTGCAATATTTTCGCGCAACTCTCATAGCTTCCCCCAAATCGCTGTGTTTTTGCGCACCTCTCATAGCTTCCCCTACATCCCTGTGTTTTTGCTCACCTCCCAAGGCTTCCCCTATAGCGCTGTGTTTTTGCTCACCACTCATAGCTTCCCCTATATCACCGTGTTTTCGCCCAGATCTCATTATTTCCCCTATATCGCTGTGTTATCAAACAGCTCACATAACTTCCTGTTTATCGCCATGTTTTCAGGGACCTCTCATAGCTTCCCATTTTTCGCCGTGTTTTCGCGCACCACTAATAGCTTCCCATATATTGCGATATTTTCGCAAACCTCTCATAGATTCGCCCAAATCGCTGTGTTTTTGCACACTTCTCAAGCTTCCCCTATATCTCTGTGTTTTCGCGCTCCTCTCATAGCTTCCCTTCTATCGCTGTGTTTTCGTGCACCTCTCATAGCTTTCCGTATATTGCAATGTTTTCGCGCACCTCTCATTGCTTCCCCGATATCCCTGTGATTTCGTGCACCTCCCAACGCTTCCCCTATATCGCTGAGTTATCGCTCACCTCTCATAGCTTCCCCTATATCGTTCTGTTTTCGCTTACCTCTCATACCTTCCCCTACATCCCTGTGTTTTTGCTCACCCCCCAAGGCTTCCCCTATAGCGCCATGTTTTCTCGCTCCGCTCATAGTTTCCCCTATATCCCCATGTTTTTCCACACATTTCATATTTTCCCTGACCTTGCCTTGTTTTCGTGCAGCTGTCATAGCTTCCCCTATATTGCTGTGCTCTCGCGCACCTCCCATACCCTCCCCTATATCGCTGTGTTTTCACGCGCCTCCCATAACTTCCCCTGCATCGCTGTGTTTTCGCGCACCTCTCATATCTTCCCCTATACCGGTGTGTTCTTGCGCATCTCTCATACATTCCCCTATATCGCTGTGTTAATACGCACCTCCCATACCTTCCCATATATCGCTGTGTTTTCGCGCACACTCCCATAGCTTCAACATTATCGCTGTGTTTTTGTGCACCTCCCACTGCTTCCCCGATATTGCTGTGTTTTTGCTCACCTACCATAGCTTCCCCTATATCGCCCTGTTTTCGTGCACTTCTGATACCTTCCCTTATATCGCTGTGTTTTCGCTCCTCTCAAACCTCCCCCGATATCGTCTTGTTTTCGCGCACCCCTGATGCTTACCCGTCTATCGCTATGTTTTCGCGCACCTCCCAGAGCTTCCCCTACATCGCTGTGTATTTGCACACTTTCCATAGCTTCCCATATATCGCTGTGTTTTCGCGCACCTCCCATAGTTTCTCCGACACTGCTGTGTTTTTGCGCACCTCTCATAGCTTCCCCTACATCGCTGTGTTTTCGTGCACCTCCCATTGCTTCCCCTGTATCGCCGTGTTTTTGTGCACCTCTGATACCTTCCCCTATATCGCTGTGTTTTCATGAACCTCTCATAGCTTCCCCCATATCGCTGTGTTTTCGCTTCTCTCATACCTTCCCCTATATCTCCGTGATTTTGGGCACCTCTCATATCTTCCCCGTTATCACCTTGTTTTGGCGCACCCCTGATACTTCCCCTATATCGCTGTGTTTTGTGCACCTCCCAGAGCTTCCCCTACATTGCTGTGTATTTGCACACCACCCATAGCTTCACATATATCGCTGTGTTTTTGCGCACCTCCCATAGCTTCTCCGACACCACTTTGTTTTTGCGCACCTCTCATAGCTTTCCCTACATCGCTGTGTTTTCACGTACCTCTCATACCTTCCCTTGTGTCGCTTAGCTTTCGCGCACCTCTCATTCCTTCCCCTATATCTCTGTGTTTTCAGGCACCTCCCATAGCTTCCTCAACATCACTGTGTTTTCGCGCACCTCCCATTGCTTCCCCGATATCACTATGTTTTTGCGCACCTACCATAGCTTCCCCCATATCGCCCTGTTTTCGTGCACCTCTGATGCCTTCCCCTATAACGCTGTGTTTTCGCGTATCTCTCATACTTTCCCATATATCGCCGTGTTTTCGCGCACCTCTCATGCCTTCCCCTATATCGCTGTGTTTTCCTGCACCTCCCATACCTTCCCCTATATCGCCATTTTTTGGTGCACCTCTCATATCTTCCCCTATATCGCTGTGTTTTTGTGCAGATCTCAGAGCTTCCCCTATAGCGCTGTGTTTTCGCGCACCTCCCATAGCTTCCCCAACATCGCTGTGTTTTCATGCACCACCCATAGCTTCCCCTGCATCTCTGTGTTTTCGCGCACCTCTGATACCTTCCCCTGTATCGCTGTGTTTTTGCGCACCTCTCATACCTTCCCCTATAACGCCATGTTTTTGCGCACCTTCTATAGCTTCCCCTATATCCCCCTGTTTTTCCGCACCTTTCATAGTTTCCCTGACCTCGCCTTGTTTTCGCGCAGCTCTCATAGCTTCCCATACATTGCGGTGTTCTCGGGCACCACCCTGGGCTTCCCCTATATCTCTGTGTTTTCGCGCACCTCACATGCCTTCCCTTATATCGCTGTGTTTTCATGCACTTCCCATACCTTCCCCTATATCGTCATTTTTTGGTGCACCTCTCATACCTTCCCCTATATCACTGTGTTTTCGTGAACCTCTCATTCCTTGCCTTATATTGCCATGTTTTCTCGCTCCGCTCATACCTTCCTCTATATTGCTGTGTTTTCGCGCACCTCTCATACCTTCCCTTATATTGCATGTGTTTTCGCGCACTTCTCAGAGCTTCCCCTATATCGCTGTTTTTTCATGCATCACCCATATCTTCCCCTACATCACTGTGTTTTTGCGCACCTCTCATAACTTCCCCTATATAGTTTTTTTTTGCGCACCTCTCATAACTTCTCCTATGTCGTGGTGTTTTCACGCACCTGCCATTGCTTCCCCTATAACTACTATATTACCTGGTTATTTTAAGTCTAAACTGCACTGCTTGTACTAACTTTTTTTTGTGTATTAATATCTCTTGTAAAGTTATATTGCAACTGTGTATCAGTGCCTATATGGTTTACCTTTTGTGTACTAATTCAATAAAAAGACTTAAAAAGAAAAGATTTGGGGGAAGCTACGAGAGGTGCGTGAAAACACATCGATATAGTTGAAGGTATGAGACGTGCGCGAAAACACAACAATGTAGGGGAAGCAATGCGAGGTGCGCGAAAACACAGCGATATAGGGGAAGGAATGAGAGGCCGGTGAAAACACAGCGATATAGGGGAAGCTATGAGAGGTGCGCGAAAACACGGCGATATAGGGGAAGGTATGAGAGGTGCGTGAAAACACAGAGATTTTGGGACAGCTATGAGAGGTGCGCGAAAAAACAGCGCTATAGGGGAAGCTATGGGAGGTGTCTGAAATTACAGCGATATAGGGGAAGCTATGGGAGGTGCGCGAAAACACGGCGATATATGTGAAGGAATGAGAGGTGTGTGAAAACACATCAATATAGGGGAAGCGATCATAGGTATGAGATGGTATGCAAGGTGCATGAAAACAGTGATATAGAGGTAGGTATGAGAGGTGCGCGAAAACACAGCGATATAGAGGAAGCGCAAAAACACAACGATATAGGAGAAGGTACGAGAGATGAGCGAAAACTCAGCTAAAAAGGGGAAGGTATGAAAGGTGCGCGAGAACTCGGCGATATATGTAAAGCTATGAGAGGTGAGCAGAAACACAGCGATAGAGGGGAAGCTATGGGAGGTACGCCAAACATAGCGTTATAGGGGATGCTATGGAAGGTGCACCAAAACACGGCGAGATAAGGGAAGTTACGAGAGGTGAGAGAAACACGCATCTCTATAGGGGAAGGTATGAGAGCTGCGCGAAAATATGGCGATATAGTGGCAGCTATGAGAGGTGAACAAAAACACAGCGATATAGGGGAAGGTATGAGAGGTGCACGAGAACACGGCGGTAGATGGGAAGCTATGAGAGGTGCGCGAAATCACACCGATATAGGGGAAGCTATGAGAGGTGCACGATGACACAGCGATATAGGGGAAGGGATGAGAGGTGCGCGAAAACACATTCTTACAGGGAAACCTATAGGAGGTGTGCGAAAACACGGCGATATATGGGACGATAAGGGAGGTTCGCAGAAATACAGCGAAGTATGGGAAGTTATGGGACGTGCGCGAAAACACATTCTTACAGGGAAACCTATAGGAGGTGTGCGAAAACACGGCGATATATGGGACGATAAGGGAGGTTCGCAGAAATACAGCGAAGTATGGGAAGTTATGGGACGTGCGCGAAAACACAGCGATATAGTGGAAGATATGAGAGGTGCGTAAAAACGCAGCGATATAGGGGAAGCTATAACAGGTGAGCAAAAACACAATGATATTGGGGAAACTATGTGAGGTGCGGGAAAACACAGCGATATAGGGGAAGGTATGAGAGGTGCGAGAAAACACAGAGATGTAGGGGAAGTTATAACAGGTGAGCAAAAACACAATGATATTGGGGAAACTACGTGAGGTGCAGAAAAACACACTGATATAGAGGAAGGTATGAGAGGTGCGCGAAAACACAGAGATGTAGGGGAAGCTGTGCGAGGTGCATGAGAACACGGCGATATAGGGGAAGCCATCAGACGTGCGCGAAAACATTGCAATATATGGAAGCTATGAGAGGTGCGTGAGAACACAACGGTAGAGGGGAAGCTATGAGAGGTGCGTGAAAACACAGCGATAGAGTGGAAGCTATGGGAGGTGCGCGAAAGCACAGCGATATAGGGGAAGCAATGAGAGGTATACGATAATACAGCGAAACGGCAGAATATATGAGATGTGCGCAAAAGCACAGCAATATAGGGTAAGCTATGGGAGGTGTGGAAAACCACAGCAATATGTGGGAAGGTATGGAACGTGCGCGTAAACACAGCGATATAGTTGAAGGTATGAGAGGTGCGCGAAAACACAATGATGTAGGAGAATGCATGATAGGTGCGCGAAAACACAGCGATACAGGGGAAGTTATGAGAGGTGAGTGAAAACACAGCTGTATAGGGGAAGTTATGAGAAATGCGCGAAAATACTGTTTTCGTCTGCCTATCACACCATCCACTATATCGCTGTGTTTTCGCACACCTCCCATAGATTCCCCTGTATCGCTGTGCTTTCACGCACCCCTGATACCTTCCCTACATCACTGTGTTTTCATGCACCACGCATACCTACACCTATATCGCTGTGTTATCATGCACCTCTCATAGCTTCCCCTCTATCGCTGTGTTCTTGTGCAGCTCTGATAGCTTTCCATATATTGCAATGTTTTCGCGCACCTCTCATAGCTTCTCATATATCGCTGTGTTTCTGCGCATCTCGCATACATTACACTATAACGTTGTATTTTCGCACACCTCTCAAACCTTCCACTATATCGATGTTTTTTCACGCACCTCTCGTGGCTTCCCCTATATCCATGTGTTTTCGCGCACCGCTCATACCTTCCCCTTTATCACTGTCTTTTCGCGCATCTCTCATACCTTCCCCTTTTTTGCTGTGTTCTCGTGCACGTCTCATAGGTTTATATATATTGCAATATTTTCGTGCATCTCTCATAGATTCCCCCAAATCGCTGTGTTCTCGCACACCTCTCATAGCTTCCCCTATATCGCCGTGTTTTCATGCACCACCCATACCTTCCCCTATATCACTGTGTTATGAAGCAGCTCACATAAATTCCCCTATATCGCCATGTTTTCAGGGACCTCCCATAGCTTCCCATTTCTCGCCGTGTTTTTGCGCACCTCCATTAACTTCCCATATATCGCCATGCTTTCTCGCAGCTCTCATACCTTCCCCTATAGTGCCGTGTTTTCACGCACCCCCCGTACCTTCCACTTATCACTGTGTTTTTGCGCACCTCCCATACAATCCCCTGTATTGCTGTGTTTTCGCGCACCTCCCATTACTTCCCCTATATCGCCGTGTTTTTGCGCACCTCTCATAACTTCTCCTATGTCGTGGTGTTTTCACGCACCTGCCATTGCTTCCCCTATAACTACTATATTACCTGGTTATTTTAAATCTAAACTGCACTGCTTGTACTAACTTTTTTTGGTGTATTAATATCTCTTGTAAAGTTATATTGCATCTGTGTATCAGTGCCTATATGGTTTACCTTTTGTGTACTAATTCAATAAAAAGACTTAAAAAGAAAAGATTTGGGGGAAGCTATAAGAGGTGCGTGAAAACGCAGTGATATAGGGGAATGTATGAGAGGTGCGCGAAAACACATTGATATTGGGGAAGCTACCTCTCATATCTTTTCCTATATCGCCGTGCTTTCACGCACCTCCCATACATTCCCCTATATCGCTGTGTTTTCGTGCACCTCCCATAGCTTCCAATATATCGCTGTGTTTTCACGCAACTCTCATCCCTTCGCCGATATCACTGTGTTATCAAGCAGCTGTCATAGCTTCCCCTATGTCGCTGTGCTCTTGTGTACTTCTCATCACTTCCCCTATATCGCCCTGTTTTCACGGACCTCCCATAGCTTCCCATTTTTCGCCGTGTTTTCGTGCACGTCTCATAGCTTCCCCTATATCGCCGTGTTTTCAAGCACCACTCATACCTTCACATATAACGCCGTGTGTTCACGCACCTCCCATAGCTTCCCCTATATCGCTGTATTTTCGCGCACCTCCCATAGCTTCCTTCATATCGCTGTGTTTTTGCGCACCTCTGATACCTTCCTCTATATCGTTTTTTATTTTCGCGCACCTCTCACACATTCCCCTATATCACTGCGTTTTCACGCACCTCTCATACCGTCCCCTATATCGCTGTGTTTTCGCGCTCCTCTCATCTCTTCCCCTATATCGATGTGTTTTCAAGCACCACTCATACATTCCCGTATATCGCCATGTGTTCGCGCTCCTCCCATAGCTTCCCCTATATCACTGTGTTTTCGTACACCCCTCATACCTTCCACTATATCACTGTTTTATTGCGCACCTCTCAGAGCTTCCCCTCTGTCGCTGTGTTATTACGCACCTCTCATAGCTTTCCATAAAAAGCAGTGTTTTTCGCGCACCTCTCATAGCTTCCCCCAAATAGCAGTGTTTTCGTGCACCTCTCATAGCTTCCCCCATATCGCCGTGTTTTCGCACAGCTCGCATAGCTTCCACTATATCGCCGTGTTTTCACACACCTCCTATACCTTCCGTTCTATCGCTGTGTTTTCGCGCACCTCTCATAGCTTGCCATATATTGCAATGTTTTCGTGCACTTCTGATAGCTTCCCCCAAATCGCAGTGTTTTCGCGCACCTCTCATACTTTCACGTATATCACCCTGTTTTCGCTCACCTCCCATAGCTTCGCCTATATCACTGTGTTTTTGTGCACCTGTCATACCTTCCCGTATATTGCTGTGTTTTCAAACACCTCCCATACATTCCCCTATATCGCTATGTTTTCGCACACCTCCCATAGCTTCCCCTATATCGACATGTTTTCGCACATCTCTCATAGCTTCCCATATATCGCTGTGTTTTTGCGCACCTCGCATACCTTCCCCTATATCATTGTGTTTTCGCACACCTCTCATACCTTCCCCTATATCGTTGTGTTTTCACGCACCTCTCATACCTTCCACTATATCGATGTGTTTTCGCGCACCTCTCATAGCTTCCCGCTTATCACTGTCTTTTCATGCACCTCACATACCTACCTCTATATCGCCCTGTTTTCACGCAGCTCCCATAGTTTCCGCTATATCGCCGCCTTTTCGTGCACCTCTCATACCTTCCCCTTTTTTGCTGTGTTATCGCGCACCTCTCATAGCTTCCCCTCTATTGATGTGTTCTCGTGCACCTCTCATAGGTTTCTATATATTGCAATATTTTCGTGGACCTGTCATAGCTTCCCCCAAAACGCTGTGTTCGCGCACCTCTCATAGCTTTCCTACATCGCTATGTTTTCACGCACCTCGCATAGCTTCCCATATATCATTCTGTTTTCGCGCACCTCTCATACCTTCTCCTCATCGCTGTGATTTTGCTCACCTCTGATAGCTTTGCCTATATCGCCGTGTTCTCACGCACCTCTCATACCTTCCCTTTTTTAGCTGAGTTTTCGCACATCTCTCATACATTCCCCTATATCAACGTGTATTAAAGCACCTCTCATACATTCATGTATATCGCCCTGTTTTTGCACACCTCCCATAGCTTCCCCTCTATCACAGTGTTTTTGCTCACCTCTCATACCTTCCCCTATATTGCCGTGTTTTCATGCACCTCCCATACATGCCCCTATATCGCTGAGTTTTTGCTCACCTCCCATAGCTTCCACTATATCGCTGTGTTTTCACGCACCTCTCATAGCTTCCCCTATATCACCGTGTTTTCTCGCACAACTCATTACTTCCCTATATCGCTGTGTTATCAAGCAGCTCACGTAACATCCCCTATATCGCCATGTTCTCAGGGACCTCCCATAGCTTCCCATTTTTCACCGTGTTTTCGTTCACCTATCATAGCTTCCCATATATTGCAATCTTTTCGTGGACCTCTCATAGATTCGCCCGAATCGCTGTGTTTTTGCACATCTCTCATAGCTTCCCCTATATTGCCGTGTTCTGGCGCACCTTGCATAGATTCCCCTACATCGCTATGCTTTCGCGCACCTCTCATACCTTCGCCTATATCGCCGTGCTTTCACGCACCTCCCATAGCTACCCCTATATTGCTGTGTTTTCTCACACCTCTCATACCTTCCCCTTTCTCGCTCTGTTTTCGTGCACCTCCCATGGCTTCCCATATATTGCCGTGTTTTCGCGCACCTCTCATACCTTCCACTATATCGCTGTGTTTTTGCGCACCTCACATAGCTTCTCCTATATCGACGTGTTTCACGCACCTCTCATACCTTCCCATATATCGCCCTGTTTTCACGCCCCTCTCATAGTTTCCCCTATATAACTGTGTTTTCACGCACCTCTCATCACTTCCCAGATATCGCTGTGATTTCGTGCACCTCCCAAGGCTTCCCCTACATTGCTGTGCATTCGCGCTCCGCTCATAACTTCGCCTATATCGCTGTGTTTTAATGCACCTCCATAGGTTCCCATATATCACTGTGTTTTCATGCACCACGCATACCTACCCCTATATCGCTGGGTTATCACGCACCTCTCATAGTTTCCCCTACACCGCTGTGTTTTTGCGCACCTCTCATACATTCCGCTGTATCGCTGTGTTTTCGCACACCTCCCACAGCTTCCGCTATATTGCCGTTTTCCCGCACGTCTCAGACCTTCCCCTATACCGCTGTGCTTTCGCGCACCACCCATAACTTCCCATACATCGCTGTGTTGTCACGCACTTCTTATACCTTCCCCTATATCACCATGTTTATTGCACCTCTCTTATCATCCCCTATATCGCCGTGTCTTCGCGCACCTCCTGTAGCTTCGGTTATAACGCCCTTTTCGCGCACCTCCCATAGTTTCCCGTGTATTGCTTTGTTTTCGCGCACCTCTCATACCTTCCCCTATATCGCCGTGTTTATGCAGACATCCCATACCTTCCCCTATATCGCCGTGTCTTCGCGCACCTCCTATAGCTTCCCGTATATTGCTGTGTTTTTGCTCACATCTCATCCATTCCCTTACATCTCCATGTTTTCGCGCACTGCTCATACCTTCCTGTATATTGGTGTGATTTTGTGCACCTCGTATAGCTTCCCCTATATCGCTGTGTTTCACGCACCTCTCATAGATTCACCTAAATCGCTGTGTTTTCACTCACCTCGCATAGTTTCCCGTATATTGCGATGTTTTCGTGCACCTCTCATACCTTCCCCTATATCGCCGTGTTTATGCAGATCTCCCATACCTTCCCCTATGTCGTTGAGTATTTGCTCACCTCTCATCCATTCCCCTATATCGCTGTGTTTTCGCGCACCTCCTATAGCTTCTCCTATATCGCTGTGTTTTCGCGCACCTCCGATAGCATCCCCTTTATCGTCGTGTTTTCGCGCACCACTCATACCTTCCTCTATATCGCTGTGTTTTCACGCACATCCAATAGTTTCCTATATATTGCCTTGTTTTTGTGCAGCTCTCCTACTTTCCCTTATGTCGCTGTGATTTCGTGCAGCTCTCATAGTTTCCCCTACATCGCCGTGTTTTTGCGCACCTCTCATAGCTTCCACTATATCACCGCATTTCTGCGCACCTCACATACCTTTCCCTATATCATTGTGTTTTCTTGCACCTCTCATAGCTTCTCCTATATCACTGTCTGTTCGCGCACCTCCCATAGCTTCCCCTATAATGCTGTCTTTTCGCTCAAATCTCATACCTTCCCCTCTGTCACCGTGTTTCCGTGCTCCTCTCATAGCTTCCACGCCATCGCTTTGTTTTCGTGCACCTCTCATACATTCTACTATATCGCTGTGTTTTTGCGCATCTCTCGTAGCTTCCCCTATATCGCTGTGTTTTCACAAACCTCTCATACCTTCCCCTGTATCGCCGTATTTTCACGCACCTCTCATACATTCCCCTATAGCGCTGTGTTTTCGCACACCTCCCATAGCTTCCCGTGCATCGCTGTGATTTTGCACACCTCCCATAGCTTCCTCTATATCGCCGTGTTTGGGCGAACCTCTCATACCTTCCCTTTTGTCACCGTGTTTACTCACACCTCCCATAGCTTCCCCTATATTGCTGTGTTTTCACACACCTCCCAAAGCTTCCCGTGTATCCCTGTGTTTTCGCACACCTCCCATAGCTTCCCCTATATCGCCGTTTTTGCACAAACCTCTCATACCTTCCCCTGTATCGCCGTATTTTCACGCACCTCTCATACATTCCCCTATAGCGCTGTGTTTTCGCACACCTCCCATAGCTTCCCGTGCATCGCTGTGATTTTGCACACCTCCCATAGCTTCCTCTATATCGCCGTGTTTGGGCGAACCTCTCATACCTTCCCTTTTGTCACCGTGTTTACGCACACCTCCCATAGCTTCCCCTATATTGCTGTGTTTTCATGCACATCCCATAAATTCCCTAACATGGCTGTGTTTTTGCACACCTCTCATACCTTCCCGTGTATTGCTGTGTTTTCGCACACCTAACATAGCTTCCCCTATATTGCTGTGTTTTCGCGCACCTCTCATACCTTCCTCTGTATCGCCTTGTTTTTGCGCACCTCTCATACATTCCCTTATAGCGCTGTGTTTTCGCACACCTCCCATAGCTTCCCGTGCATCACTGTGTTTTCGCACACCTCCCATGGCTTCCCCTATATCGCTGTGTTCTCGCGCACCGCTTATATCATCCACTTTTTAGCTGTGTTTTCGCTCATCTCTAATACATTCCCCTATATCGCCATTTTCGCGCACCTCTCATACCTTCACGTATATCGCCATCTGTTCGCACTCCTCTCATAACTTCCACATATCACTGTGTTTTAGCGCAGCTCTCATAACTTCCCCTATATCGCCATGATTTTGCGTAACTCCCATATATTCCTCTATATCGCTGTGTTTTCATACACCTCTCATCCTTTCCCCTATATCGCTGTGATTTCGCGCACCTCCTATATCTTCCCCTATATCGCTGTGTTTTCGTGTACCTCTTATACCTTCCGCTATATAGCCCTGTTTTCGCGCACCTCTCATACACTCCCCTACTTCGCCATGTTTTCGAGTAGCTCTCATACCTTCCTCTATATCGCTGTGTTTTCGGGCACCTCCAATACATTCCTCAATATTGCTGTGTTTTCACGCACGTCCCATAGCTTCCCCTATATCATTGTGTTATCGCGCACGTACCATCGCTTCCCCTGCATCGCTGTGTTTTTGCACACCTCCCACAGCTTCCCCTATATCGCTGTGTTTTCGCGCACCTCGCATAGCTTCCCCTACATCGCTGTGTTTTTGCGCACTTCTCCTACCTTATCCTAAATTGCCGTGTTTTCATGCAACTCCCATAGCTTCCCCTATATCGCTGTGTTTTAGTGCACCTCGCATATCTTCCCCAACATCGCTTTCGCGCACCTCTCATAACTTCTCCTATGTCGCCGAGTTTTCATGCACCTGTCATTGCTTCCCCTATATCGCTGTGTATACTCGCACTGTTTTCACGCGCTTCCCATGGCTTCCCATATATCGCAGTGTTTTTGCGCACCTCTGATAGCTTCCCATATATTGCGAAGTTTTTGCACACCTCTCATAGCTTCCCCACCTGATATAGGACAAGGTATGAGAGGTGCGCGAAAACACAGTGATGTAGGGGAAGCTATGAGAGGTGCGCGACTACACAGCGATTTTGGGGAATCTATGAGAGGTGCGCGAAAACATCGCAATCCAGGGGAAGCTATGAGTGGTGCACGAGAACACAGCGCTATTTGGGGAAGATATTGGAGGTGCGCAGAAACACGGCGATATAGGGGAAGGTATGAGAGGTGCACAAAAAGAATGCGATTTTGGGGACGCTATGGGAAGTGCGCGAAAATAGCGATTTGGGGAAGCTCTGACAGGTGCTCGAAAACAACACAATATAGGGGCAGCTATGGGAGGTGTGCGAAAACACACCAGTATTGGGGAAGGTATTGGAGGTGCGCGGAAACACTGCAATATAGAGGAAGGTATGAGAGGTGCTCCAAAAAACTGCGATGTAGGGGAATGTATGAGAGGTGCGCAAAAACACAGCAAAACAGTGGATGCTATGGGAGGTGCACGAAAACACAGCGATATAGGGGAAGCTATCAGAGATGTGCGAAAATACAGCGATATAGGGGAAGCTATGGGAGTTTCATGAAAACACGGCGATTTAGGATAAGGTAGGAGAGGTGCGCGAAAACACGGTGATATAAGGGAAGCTATGAGAGGTGCGCGACTACACAGCTATTTAGGGGAATCTGTGGGAGGTGCATGAAAACATTGCAATAGAGGGGAAACAATGGGAGGTGCGCGAAAACAAAGCAATATAGGGGAAGCTGTGGGAGGTGTGCAAAAACACAGCGATACAGGGCAAGTTATGAGAGGTGCGTGAAAACACGGCGATATAGGGGAAGCGATGAGAGGTGCGTGAATACACAGTGATTTAGGGGAAGCTATGAGAGGTACGAGAAAACATCGCAATATCGGGGAAGCTATGGAGGTGCGCGAGAACACAGCAATATTGAGGAAGGTATTGGAGGTGCGCGAAAACACAGCGATGCAGGGGAAGCTATGGGACGTGCGCGATAACACAGCGATATAGGGGAAGCTGTGAGAGGTGTGCGAAAACATTTCAATATAGGGGAGGCTATGGGACGTGCGTGAAAACACAGCAATATTGGGGAATGTATTGGAGGTGCCGGAAAACACAGCGATATAGAGGAAGGTGTGAGAGGTACTCGAAAACACAGTGAAGTAGGGGAATGTATGAGAGGTGCGCGAAAACAGGGCTATATAGGGGAATGTATGAGAGGTGCGCTAAAACACAGTGATATGTGGAAGTTATGAGAGGAGTGCGAACACATGGCAATATACGTGAAGGCATGAGAGGTGCGCGAAAATGGCGATATACGGGAATGTGTTAGAGATGAGCGAAAACACAGCTAAAAAGTGGATGGTATGAGAGGTGCGCGAGAACATGGCGATATAGGCAAAGATATGAAAGGTGAACAAAAACACAGCGATATAGGGGAAGGTATGATAGGTGCATCAAAACACAGCGATATAGGGGAAGATATGGGAGATGCGCGAAAACACAGCAATATAGGGGAAGCTATGAGAGGTATGCGAAAATAGCAATATTGGGGAAGTTGTGGAAGGTGTGCGAAAACACAGCAATACAGGGCAATGTAAGAGAGGTGCGCAAAAACCCAGCCATATTGGGGAAGGTATGGGAGGTGCGCGAAATCACAGCGAGAGTGGGGAAGCTATGGGAGATACTCGAAAACACGGCGATATAGGGGAAGGTATGAGAGGTGCGTGAAAACACGGCGATACAGGGGAAGGTATGAGAGGTGCGCAAAAACACAGCCATATTAGGGAATGTCTGGGAGGTGCATGAAAACACAGCAATATAGGGGCAGCTATGGGAGGTGCGTGAAAACACGGTGATAAAAGGGAAGGTATGAGAGGTTCGCGCAAACACGGCGATATAGGGGAAGCTATGGGAGGTGTGCGAAAACACAGCGATGCATGGGAAGCTATGGGAGGTGTGAGAAAACACGGCGATATAGGGGAAGGTATGAGAGGTGCGTGAAAACACAGCCATATTGGGGATTGTCTGGGAGGTGTGCGAAAACATAATGATATTAGGGACGCTATGAGAGGTGCGCGAAAACACGGCGATATAGGGGAAAGTATGAGAGGTGCGTGAAAACACGGCGATACAGGGGAAGGTATGAGAGGTGCGCGAAAACACGGCGATACAAGGGAAGGTATGAGAGGTGCGCAAAAACACAGCCATATTGGGGAATTCATGGGAGGTGCATGAAAACACAGCAATATAGGGGCAGCTATGGGAGGTGCGCGAAAACACGGTGATAAAAGGGAAGCTATGAGAGGTTCGCGCAAACACGGCGATATAGGGGAAGCTATGAGAGGTGTGCGAAAACACAGCGATGCACGGGAAGCTATGGGAGGTGTGCGAAAACACAGTGCTATAGGGGAATGTATGAGAGGTGCGTGAAAATACGGCGCTACAGGGGAATGTATGAGAGGTGCGTGAAAACACAGGCATATTGGGGAATGTCTGGGAGGTGTACGAAAACATAATGATATTGGGGATGCTATGGGAGGTGCGCGAATACACGGCAATACAGGGGAAGGTATGAGAGGTGCGCGAAAACACAGCGTTATTGGAGATGCTATGGGGGTGCCGGAAAACACAGCGATATTGGGGAAGCTATGTTCGGTGTGCGAAAACACAGCAATACACGGGAAGGTATAAGAGGTGTGCAAAAACACAGCCATATTGGGGAATTTATGGGATGTGCATGAATACACAACAATATAGGGGAAGCTATGGGAGGTGCGCGAAAACACGGTTATAAAAGGGAAGGTATGAGAGGTTCGCGCAAACACTGCGATATGGGGAAGCTATGGGAGGTTTGCGAAAACACAGTGATGCACGGGAAGCTATGGGAGGAGTGTGAAAAAACAGCACTATAGGGGAATATATGAGAGGTGCGTGAAAATACAGCGATACAGGGGAAGGTATGAGAGGTGCGTGAAAACACGGCGATACAGGGGAAGGTATGAGAGGTTTGCGCAAACACAGCGATATAGGGGAAGTTATGAGAGATGCTCTGATACACATCGGTATAGTGGAAGCTACGAGAGATGCGCGAAAACACAGCGATATAGTGGAATGTATGAGAGGTGCGCAAAAACACAGCCATATGGGGAAGCAATGGGAGGTGCACGAAAACATGGCGATATAGGGGAAGGTAAGAAAGGTGCAGAAAAGCACAGCGATATAGGGGAAGTTATGAGAGATGAGCGAAAACACAGCTAAAAAATGGAAGGTATGAGAAGAGCGCGAAAACACGGTGATATAGGAGAAGCTATGAGAGGAGAGCTAAAACTCAGCGATATAGGGGATGTTATAAGAAGTGCACGAAAACACAGCGATATACGGGAAGTTTTGAGAGGTGCACGAAAACAAAGCGATGGCGTGGAAGCTATGAGAGGTGCGCGGAAACACGGTGACAGAGGGGAAGCTATGAGATTTGCGCGAAAAGACAGCTTTATAGGGGAAGCTATGGGAGGTGCGCGAATAGACAGTGATGTAGGAGAAGCTATGAGAGGTGCAAGAAAACACAACGATATAGGGAAAGGTATGTGAGGTGCGCAGAAACGCGGCGATATAGTGGAAGCTATGAGAGGTGCGCAAAAACACGGCGATGTAGGGGAAACTATGAGAGGTGCGTGAAAACACAGTGATGTAAGGGAAGCTATGAGAGCTGCGCAAAAACAGAGCGATATAGGGGAAGGTATGAGAGGTGCACGTAAACATGGCAATATCGGGAAATCTATGGGAGGTGCGCAAAAACACAGAGACATAGGGGAAGGTATGGGAGATCTGCATAAACACAGCGATATAAAGGAAGGTATGAGAGGTGCACGAAAACATCACAATATACGGGAAGCTATGCGAGATGAGTGAAAACACAGTGATTTAGGAGAATCTATGAGAGCTGCGTGAAACACAGCAATATAGGAGAAGCTATACGAGGTGCATAAAATCACACCAATATACAGGAAGGTATGAGCAGTGCGCGAAAACATGGAGATGTAGGGGAATGGATGAAAGGTGAGCAAAAACACAGCAATACACAGGAAGCTATAGGAGGTGCGCGAAGACACGGCGATATAGGGGATGGTAAGAGAGGTGCACGAAAACACGGTGATATAGGGGAAGGCATGAGAGGTGCGCGAAAACAAAGCAATACACGGGAAACTATGGGAGGTGCGCGAAAAAAGCGTTATAACCGAAGCTACAGGAGGTTCGCGAAGACACGGCGATATAGGGGATGGTAAGAGAGGTGCAATAAACATGGTGATATAGGGGAAGGTATAAGAAGTGCACGACAACGCAGCGATGTAGGGGAAGCTATGGGTGGTGCGCAAATGCACAGCAATATAGGGGAAGGTCTGAGACGAGCGGGAAAACAGCAATATAGCGGAAGCTGTGGGAGGTGTGCGAAAACACAGCGATACAGCGGAATGTATGAGAGGTGCGCAAAAACACAGCAAAACAGTGGAAGCTATGGGAGGTGCGCGAAAACACAGCAATATACGGGAAGGTATGGGACGTGTGTGATAACACAGCGATATAGTGCAATGTATGAGAGGGGCGCGAAAACACATCGATGTAGTGGAAGGAGTAAGGGGTGCGCGAAAATACAGAGATATTGCGAAATCCGTTCGAGGTACGTGAAAACACAGCGATTTGGGGGAAGTAATGAGAGGTGTGCAAAAACATCACAATATATGGGAAGCTATCAGAGGTGCGCAAAAACACTGCGATATATGGGAAGGCATGGGAGGCGCGTGAAAACCGTGCGAGAATACACAGCGATATAGGGGAAGCAATGACAGGTGCATGAAAACACGGCGACATAGGAGAAGTTATGAGAAGTGCGTGAAAGCGATGTTGGGGAAGCTATGCGAGGTGCACGAAAACACAGCGATATATTGGAAGCTATGGGAGGTGCAAGAAAATGGAGTGATATAGGGGAAGGTATGAGAGGTGCGAGAAAACACAGCTATATAGGGGAAGCTATGGGAGTTGCATGAAAACACGGCGATTTACGATAAGGTAGGAGAGGTGCGCGGAAACACAGTGGTGTAGGGGAAGCTACGCGAGGCGCGCAAAAACACGGCGATATAGGGGAAGCTATGAGAAGTGCACGACTACGCAGCGATTTAGGGGAATCTGTGAGAGGTGCGCGAAAACACAACGTTTTGGGGGAAGCTATGAGAGGTGAGCGAAAATATTGCTATATATGAAACCTATGAGAGGTGCACGAGAACACAGCAATAGAGGGGAGGCTATGAGAGGTGCGCGATAACACAGCAATATAGGGGAAGGTATGAGTGGTGCACGAATACACATTGATATAGGGGAAGCTAGGGGAGGTGCGTGAAAAAACATCGATATAGTGGAAGGCATGAGAGGTGTGCAAAAACACAATGATATAGGGGAAGATATGCAAGGTGCACAAAAACACAGCGATATATGGGAAGCTATGAGAGGTGCGCGAAAACACAGCGATATAGGGGAAGCTATGCGAAGTGTGCAAAAACACAGCGATATAGGTGAGGCTATGAGAGGTGCGCAAAAAAAACAGACATTTGGAGGAAACTATGAGAGGTGGGCGAAAACATTGCAATATATGGAAAGCTATGAGAGATGCGCGAAAACACAGCTATAGAGGGGAAGGAATGGGAGGTGCATGACAACACGGCGATATAGGGGAAGTTCTGAGAGGTGCGCGAGAACACAACGATATAGGGGAATCCATGCGAGGTGTGCAAAAATACAGTGATATAGGGGAAGCTATGAGAGGAGTGCGAGAACTCTGCGATAGAGGGGAAGCTACGAGAGGTGCGTGATAACCCAACGATATAGGGGTAGGTATGCGTGGTGCAAGAAAACACAGTGATATAGGGGAAGGTATGAGAGGTGCGCGAAAACACAATGATATAGGGGAAGTTATCAGAGGTGCGTGAAAGCACAGCGATACAGGGGAATCTATGGGAGTTGTGCCAAAACACAGTGATACAGTGGATGGTGTGATACGCACGCGAAAATACAGTGATATATGGGAAGCGATGGAGGTGCGTTAAAACACGGCGAAATAGGGGAAGGTATGAGAGGTGCGCAAAAACACAGCGATGTAGGGGAAGCTATGGGAGGTGCATGAAAACATGGCCAAAATAGGAAAAGGTACGAGAGGTGCGCAAAAACACAGCGATGTAGGGGAAGCTATGAGAGGTGCGTGATAACCCAGCGATATAGGGGTAGGTATGCGTGGTGCATGAAAACACAGCGATATATGGGAAGCTATGGAGGTGCGTTAAAACACAGCGACATAGGGGAAGCTATGGGAGAAGTGTGAAAACTGAGCAATATACGAGAAGTTATGAGAGCTGCTTGATGACACAGCGATATAGGAGAATATATGAGATGTGCGCGAAAACACGGTGATATAGGGGAAGCTATGAGAGGTGAGCGAAAACACAGCGATGTAGGGGAAGGTATGACAGGTGCACGAAAATACGGTGATATAGGGGAAGCTATGGGAGGCGCGCAAAAACAGGGCGATATACATGCAGATATGAGAGGTGCGCGAGAACACGGTGATACAGGCAAAGCTATAAGAGGTGAGCAAAAACACAGCAATATAGGGGAAGGTATGAGAGGTGTGTGAAAACACAATGATATAGGGAAAGCTATGAGAGGTGCGCGAAAACACAGCGATAGAACGGAAGTTATGGGAGGTGCGTGAAAACACGGCGATATAGGGGAAGCTATGCGAGGTGTGCGAAAACACGACGATATGGGTGAAGCTATGAGAGGTGCACGAAAACACTGCGGTTTGGGAGAAGTTATGAGAGGTGCACGAAACATTACAATATATGGAAAGCTATGAGAGGTGCGCGAAAACAGAACGATATAGGGGAAGCTATGTGTGTGCGCGAAAGCACGGTGATATAGGGGAAGCTATGGGAGGTGCGCGAACACACGGCGATATACGTGAAGCTATGAGTGGTGCTTGAAATCAGGTCAATATAGGGGAAGTGATGAGAGGTGCGCGAAAGCACAGTGATAGGGGGGACCTTATGAGAGGTTTGAGAGGTGCGTTAAAACACAGTGATATAGGGGAGGGAATCAGAGGTGCGCAAAAACACAGCGATATAGAGGAAGCTATGGGAGGTGCGCAAAAACGCAGCGATATAGGGGAAGCTATGAGAGATGAGCAAAAACACAGCGATATAGGGGATGCCTTGGGAGGTGCACGAAATCACAGTGATATCGGGGAAGGGTTGAGAGGTGTGCGAAAACACAGCGATATAGGGGAATGCATGGGAGGTGCGTGAAAATATAGCGATATAGGCGAAGTTATGAGAGGTGCGTGAAAACACAACGATATAGGGGAAGCTATGTGAGGTGGGCGAAAGCACGGTGATATAGGGGAAGCTATGGGAGGTGCGCGAACACACGGCGATATACGTGAAGCTATGAGTGGTGCTTGAAATCAGGTCGATATAGGGGAAGTGATGAGAGGTGCGCGAAAGCACAGTGATAGGGGGGACCTTATGAGAGGTATGAGAGGTGCTTTAAAACACAGTGATATAGGGGAAGGAATCAGAGGTGCGCAAAAACACAGCGATATAGGGGAAGCTATGAGAGATGAGCAAAAACACAGCAATATAGGGGATGCCTTGGGAGGTGCACGAAATCACAGTGATATCGGGGAAGGGCTGAGAGGTGTGCGAAAACACAGCGATATAGGGGAATGCATGGGAGGTGCGTGAAATCTGGGATATAGGGGAAGGTATGGGAGGTGTGCGAAAACACAGCGATATAGTGGATGGTGTGATAGGCATGCGAAAACACAGCAATATATGGGAAGCTATGGAGGTGCGTTAAAACACGGCGAAATAGGGGAAGGTATGAGAGGTACGCAAAAACACAGCGATGTAGAGGAAGGTATGGGAGGTGCATGAAAATATAGCGATATAGGCGAAGTTATGAGAGGTGCGTGAAAACACAACGATAAATGGGAAACTATGGGAGATGCAGAAAAACAAAGCGATATAGGGGAAGGTATGAGAGGTGTGAGAAAACACAGCAATATAGGGGAAGCTATGGGAGGTGCGTGAAAACACGATGATATAGGAGAAGGTATGAGAGGTGTGATAAAATACAGGAATATAGGGGAAGCTATGGGACGTACGTGAAAACACGGACAAAATAAGAGAAGGTATGAGAGGTGCGCGAAAATAGAGCGACATAGGGGAAGCTATGTGAGGTGCGCCAGAACGCGGCGATATAGGGGAATCTAAGAGAGGTGCACAAAAACACAGCGATTTAGGGGAATCTACGAGAGGTGCGTGAAAACACGGCGAAAATGGGAACCTATGGGAGGTCCATGAAAACACGGCGATATAGAGGATGTGATGGGAGGTGCATTAGAGCACAGCGACATAGGGGAAGCTATGGGAGAAGCGTGAAAACTGAGCAATATACGGGAAGTTATGAGAGCTGCTTGATGACACAGCGATATAGGAGAAGATATGAGATGTGCGCGAAAACACGGTAATATAGGGGAAGCTATGAGAGGTGAGCGAAAAGACAGAGATATAGGAAAATTTATGGGAGGTGCGTGAAAACACAGCGATATATGGGAAGGTATGACAGGTGCACGAAAACATGGTGATATAGGGGAAGCTATGGGAGGTGCGCGAGAACACGGTGATACAGGCAAAGCTGTAAGAGGTGAGCAAAAACACAGCGATATAGGGGAAGGTATGAGAGGTGCGTGAAAACACAATGATATAGGGGAAGCTATGAGAGGTGTGCGAAAACACCGCGATTTGGGGGAGGCTATCAGATGTGCGCAAAAACATTGCAATATATGGCAAGCTATGAGAGGTGTGAGAAAACACTGCGGTTTGGTGGAAGTTATGAGAGGTGCACGAAAACATTACGATATATGGAAAGCTATGAGAGGTGCGCAAAAACAGAACGATATAGGGGAAACTATGTGAGGTGCGCGAAAGCACGGTGATATAGGGGAAGCTATGAGAGGTGCGCAAAAACACCGTGATTTGGGGGAGGCTTTCAGAAGTGCTCAAAAACATTGCAATATATGGCAAGCTATGAGAGGTGTGTGAAAACACAGCGATAGAACGGAAGTTATGGGAGGTGCGTGAAAACAAGGCGATATAGAGGAAGCTATGCGAGGTGTGCGAAAACACGGCGATATGGGTGAAGCTATGAGAAGCGCGCGAAAACACTGCGGTTTGGGGGAAGTTATGAGGGGTGCACGAAAACATTACAATATATGGAAAGCTATGAGAGGTGCGCGAAAACAGAACGATATAGGGGAAGCTATGTGAGGTGCGCGAAAGCATGGTGATATAGGGGAAGCTATGAGAGGTGCGCGAAAACACCGTGATTTGGGGGAGGCTATCAGAAGTGCGCAAAAACATTGCAATATATGGCAAGCTATGAGAGGTGCACGAAAACACAGCGATAGAAAGGAAGTTATGGGAGGTGCGTGAAAACACGGCGATATAGGGGAAGCTATGCGAGGTGTGCGAAAACATGGTGAAAATGGGAAGCTATGGTACGTCCGTGAAAACAGGACGATATAGAGGATGTGATGAGAGGTGCACGAGATCACAGCGACATAGGGGAAGCTATGGGAGAAACGTGAAAACTGAGCAATATACGGGAAGTTATGAGAGCTGCTTGACGACACAGCGATATAGGAGAAGATATGAGATGTGCGCGAAAACATGGTGATATAGGGGAAGCTATGAGAGGTGAGCAAAAAGACAGCGATATAGGGGTATGCATGGGTGGTGCGTGAAAACACAGCGATATAGGGGAAGGTATGACAGGTGCGCGAAAACACGGTGAGATGGGGGAAGCTATGTGAGGCGCGCGAAAACAGGGTGATATACATGCAGGTATAAGAGGTGCACGAGAACACGGTGATACAGGCAAAGCTATAAGAGGTGAGCAAAAACACAGCGATATAGGGGAAGGTATGAGAGGTGTACGAAAACACAATGATATAGGGGAAGCTATGTGAGGTGCGCGAAAGCACGGTGATATAGGGGAAGCTATGAGAGGTGTGCGAAAACATCACGATTTGGGGGAGGCTATCAGTAGTGCGCAAAACATTGCAATATATGGCAAGCTATGAGAGGTGCGCGAAAACACAGCGATAGAACAGAAGTTATGGGAGGTGTGTGAAAACACAGCGATATGGGGGAAGGCATGAGAGGTGCGCGAGAACACAGTGTATAGGGGGAGGTATGAGGGGTGCGCGAACACATGGCGATATACGTGAAGGTATGAGTGGTGCTTGAAAGCATGTCGATATAGGGGAAGTGATGAGAGGTGCGTGAAAGCACAGCGATAGAGGGGACCGTATGAGACGTGCGTGAAAACACAGTGATATAGGGGTAGGTATGCGAGGTGCATGAAAACACAGTGATATAGGGGAAGCTATCAGAGGGGCGCGAAAGCACAGCGATACAGGGGAATATATGGGAGGTGTGCGAAAGCACAGAGGGAGCGTGATAGACGCGCGAAAACACAGTGATATAGTGGAAGGTATGAGAGGTGTGAGAAAACACAGTGATATAGGAGATTGTATGAGAGGTGTGAGAAAACACAGCAATATAGGGGAAGCTATGGGACGTGCGTGAAAACACAGCCAAAATAGGAGAAGGTATGAGAGGTGCGCGAAAACTGAGCGACGTAGGGGAAGCTATGCGAGGTGCGCGAAAACACGGTGATATAGGGGAAGTTATGAGAGGTACACGAAAACACAGCAATATATGGGAAGCTATGGGCGGTGCACGAAAACAGAGCGATACAGGGGAGGGTATCAGAGGTGTGAGAAAACACAGCAATATAGGGGAAGCTATGAGAGGTGTGTGAAAGCACGGCGATATACGTTAAGGTATGAGAGGTGTGCGAAAACACTGCGATTTTGGGGAAGCTATCAGAAGTGCACGAAAACATTGCAATATATGGCAAGCTATGAGAGGTGGGCGAAAACACAGCAACAGAATGGAAGGTATGGGAGGTGCGTGAAAACACGGCGATAAATGGGAAGCTATAGGAGGTCTGTGAAAACAGGGCGATATAGGGAATGTGATGAGAGGTGCACGAAAGCACAGCGACATAGGGAAATCTATGGGAGGTACGTGAAAAGCAATATATGGGAGGCTATGAGAGCTGCCTGATAACACAGCGATATAGGGGAAGATATGAGAGGTGCGCATAAACACAGTGATATAGGGGAAGCTACGAGAGGTGTGTGAAAACACGGCGATATAGGGGAAGCTATGGGAGGCGCGCGAAAACATGGTGAAAATGGGAAACTATGGGAAGTGCTTGAAAACAGGACGATATAGAGGATGTGATGAGAGGTGCATGAGAGCACAGCGATATAGGGGAAGCTATGGGAGAAGCGTGAAAACTGAGCAATATAGAGGAAGTTATGAGAGCTGCTTGATGACACAGCGATATAGGAGAAGATATGAGATGTGCGCGAAAACACGGTGATATAGGGGAAGCTATGAGAGGTGAGCAAAATGACAGCGATATAGGGGAATGTATGGGAGGTGCATGAAAACGCAGCGATATAGGGGAAGATATGAGAGGTGCGCGAAAACACGGTGATGTAGGGGAAGCTACGAGAGGTGAGCGAAAACACAGCGATATAGGGGAAGCCTTGGGAGGTGCACGAAATCACAGTGATATTGGTGAAGGGATGAGAGTTGCGTGAAAACACAGCGATATATTGGAAGCTATGGGAGGTGCGCGAAAGCACAGCGATATAGGGGAATGTATGGGAGGTGTGTGAAAGCACGGCGATATAGGAAAAGGTATGAGAGGTGCGCAAAAACATAACGATGTAGGGGAAGCTACGCAAGATGCGCCAGAACATGGTGATATAGGGGAAGCTATGAGAGATGCACAAAAAAACAGCAATTTGGGCGAATCTGTGAGAGGTCCGCGAAAACATCACAATATTTGGGAATCTATGAGAGGTGCGCGAAAACACGGCGAGAAACGGGAAGCTATGGGAGGCCCCTGAAAACATGGCGATATAGGGGAAGTTAAGTGAGCTGCTTGATAACACAGCAATATAGGGGAAGTAATGAGATGCGTGCGCGAAAACACGATGATATAGGGGAAGTTATGAGAGGTGATCGAAAACACAGCGTTATAGGGAGGTGCACAAAATCACAGTGATATCGGGGAACGAAAGAGGTGTGTGAAAACACAGCGATAAAGTGGAAGCTATGGGAGGTGCGCGAAAACACAGTGATATAGGGGAATGTATGGGTGGTGCATGAAAACACGGCGATATAGGGGAAGCTATGAGAGGTGCGCGAAAACAGCAATTTGGGGGAATCTTTGAGAGGAGCGCGAAAACACAGCGATTTGGGGGAAGACATGAAAGGTACACGAAAATATTGCAATATATAGAAACCTATGAGAGGTGCACGAGAACACAGCAAAAAAGGGGAAGGTATGAGAGGTGCGTGAAAAGACAGTGATAAAGGGGAAGGTATGAGTGGTGCGCGAAAACACATCGATATAGTGGAACGTATGAGAGGTGTGCGAAAACACAACGATATAGTGTAATGTATGCGAGGTGCGCAAAAACACAGCGATATATGGGAAGCTATGAGAGGTGCGCGAAAACATTGCAATATATGGAAAGCTATCAGAGGTGCACGAGAACACAGCGATAGAAGGGAAGCTATGAGAGGTGCATGATAACACAGCGATATAGGGGTAGGTATGCGTGGTGCATGAAAACACAGTGATGTAGGGGAAAGTATCGAGGTGCGTGAAAGCAAAGCGATACAGGGGAATCTATGGGAGGTGTGCGAAAACACAGTGATATAGTGGATGGTGTGATAGGCAGGCGAAAACACAGTATTTTCGCGCACTTCTCATAACTTCCCCTATACAGCTGTGTTTTCGCTCACCTCTCATAGCTTCCCCTGTATCGCTGTGTTTTCTCGCACCTCTCATACCTTCCCCTATATCGCTCTGTTTTCGCGCACCTCTCATAGCTTCCGCTATATCACTTTATTTTCGCGCACCTCGCATACCTTCGCCTATATCGTTGTGTTTTTGCGCACCTCTCATAGCTTCCCCTATATCGCTGTGTTTTAGCGCACCTCGCATACCTTCGCCTATATCGCTGTGTTTTTGCGCACCTCTCATAGCTTCCCCTATATCGCTGTGTTTTAGCGCACCTCGCATACCTTCGCCTATATCGCTGTGTTTTAGCGCAGCTCTCATTCCTTCCCCTGTAGAACTGCGTCTTCTCTCACCTCTCATACCTTCCCCAATATGGCCTTGTTTTCGCGCGCCTCTGATACATTCCCCTACATCACCATGTTTTCGCGCACCTCTCATACCTTCCTCTATATCGGTGTGCTTTTGTGCACCTCAATACATTCTCCTTTATTGCCCTGTTTTCATGCAACTCCTATAGCTTCCCCCTATATCGATGTGTTTTCTTGCACCTCTTATACCTTCCCCTATATCACTCTGTTTTCGCCCCATCTCCGATAGCTTCCCGCATATCGCTGTGTTTTCGTGCACCTTTCATAGCTTTCTCTATTTGCCACATTTTCGCGCACCTCCCACAGCTTCCCCTATATCGCTGTGCTTTCGCGCACCTCCCATAGCTTCCGCTCTATTGCTGTGTTTTCGCTTCCCTCTGATACCTTCACATAAATTGTTGTGTTTTCGCGCACCTCCCATAGCTTTCCATATATCGCTGTGTTTACACGCACCTCTCATAGCTTCCCCTCTACCACTGTGTTCTCGCGCACCTCTCATAGCTTCCATATATTGCGATGTTTTCGCGCACGTCTCATAGCTTCCCCTATATCGCCGTGTTTTCACGCACCTCGCACAGCTTCCCCTACATCTCTGTGTTTTCGCGCACCTCTCATTCCTTCTCCTATATCACCATGTTCTCATGCACCTCCCGTAGCGTCCCCTATATTACTGTGTTTTCTCGCACCTCTCATACCTTCCCTATATCGCTGTGTTTTCCCGCACCTTACGTAGTTTCCCCAATATCACTGTGTTTTTGCTCACCTGTTATAGCTTCCCCCTATATCGCTGCGTTTTCACGCACCTCTCATATCTTCCACTATATCGCTGTGTTTTCGCGCACGTCCCATAACTTCCCGTACTTCGCTGTATTTCTGCGAACCTCCCTTATCGTCCTATATATCGCCGTGTTTTCGCACACCTCCTATAGGTTTCCCTGTAAGACTGTGTTTTCGCACACCTCTCATCCCTTCCCCTATATCGCTGTGTCATCGTGCACCTCTCATAGCTTCCCCTATATCGGTGTGATTTTGCGCACCTCTCATAGCTTCCCATCTACCGCCGTGTTCTCGTGCACCTCTTATACCTTCCCCTACATCGCTGTGATTTTGCTCACCTCTCATAGCTGCCACTATATCGTCATATTTTCGCGCAGATCTCATACCTTCCCCTATAGAGATGCATTTTCTCTCACCTCTCGTAACTTCCCTTATCTCGCCGTGTTTTGGTGCACCTTCCACAGCTTCCCCTCTATCACTGTGTTTCTGCTCACCTCTCATAGCTTTACATATATCACCGAGTTCCTGCGCACCTTTCATACCTTCCCCTTTTCAGCTGAGTTTTCGCTCATCTCTCGTACCTTCTCCTATATCACTGTGTTTTCGCGCACCTCCTATAGCTTCCTCTATATCACTGTGTTTTCGCGCACCTCTCATACCTACCTCTATATCACTGTTTTCATGCACCTTGCATACCAACTCATACCTCTCATCGCTTCCCCCTATATTGATGTGTTTTCACACCCTCTCATTCCTTCACGTATATCGCCGTATTTTCGTGCACCTCCGATAACTTCCTCTATATCGCTGTAATTTCGGACACCTCCCATAGCTTCCCCTATAGCGCTGTGTTTTCGTGCACTTCTCATAGCTGTCCCAAAATCTCTGTGTTTTCACGCATATCGATGTGTTTTCGCGCACCTCTCATACCTTCCCCTATATCGCCGTGTTTTCGCGCACCTCTCATAGCTTCCCCTATATCGCTGTGTTTTCACCGGCCTCTCATACCTTCCCCTATATCGCTGTGTTTTTGCGCACCTCGCATTGCTTCCCCCTACATCATTATGTTTTCGCGCACGTCTCATACCTTCAATTATATCGATGTGTTTTCACGCACCTCTCGTAATTCCCCAATATTGATGTGTTTTCGCACACCTCTCATACATTCCCCTATATCACTGCGTTTTCACTCACCTCTCATAGCTTCCCCCAAATCTTTTCTTTTTAAGTCTTTTTATTAACTTAGTACACAAAAGGTAAACCATATAGACACTGATACGCAGTTGCAATATAACTTTACAAGAGATATTAATACACAAAAAAAAGTTAGTACAAACAGTGCAGTAACTTATTTAAAATAACCAGGTAATATAATAGATATAGGGGAAGCAATGGCAGGTGCGTGAAAACACCACGACATAGGAGAAGTTATGAGAGGTGTGCAAAAAAAAAACTATATAGGGGAAGTTATGAGAGGTGCGCAAAAACACGGTGATATAGGGGAAGCAATGGGAGGTGCGCGAAAACACAGCAATACAGGGGATTGTATGGGAGGTGCGCGAAAACACAGCGATAAGTGGAAGGTATAGGAGGTGCGCGAAAACACGGCGCTATAGGGGAAGGTATGAGAGCTGCGCGAAAACACAGCAATTTGGGGAAAGCTATGAGAGGTGCGTGAAAGCATTGCAATATATGGGAATATATGAAAACTGCGCGAAAACACAGCGATATAGGGGAAGCTATGGTATTTCCACGAAAACACAGCAATATACGGGAAGGAACGGGATGTGCTCGAAAACACAGCGATACAGTGGATGTTATGAGAGGTGCGTGAAAACACAGCGATACAGGGGAAGGTATGAGAGGTGAGCGAAAACACAGATATATAGGGGAAGTTATGAGAGGTGCGTGAAAACACAGAGATGTTGGGAAATCTATGAGAGGTGCACGAAAACACAGCGATATACGGGAAGCTATGGGAGATGCACGAAAACAGAGCGATATAGGGGAAGGCATGAGAGGTGCGCGAAAACACAGCAATATAGGGGAAGCTATGGTAGGTACGCGAAAACACAGCAGTTCAGGTGAAGGTATGAGAGGGAAATGAAAACACAGCGATAGAGGGGAAACTATGGGAAGTGCCAGAAAACACAGCAATATAGGAGAAGCTCTGAGACGTGCGCGAAAACAGAGCGGTATAGGGGAAGATATAGGAGGTGTGCAAAAACACAGCAATATTTGGGAAGGAATGGGACGTGCGCGAGAACACAGCAATATAGTTGAAGTTATGAGTGTTGCGTGAAAGCACAGTGATAAAGGGAAGGTTTGGGAGGTGCGCAAAAACACAGCGCTATAGGGGAATATATGAGAGGTGCGCGAAAACAAGGCGATATAGGAGAAGGTATGTGAGGTGCGAGAATACACAGCGTTGCAGGGGAAGCAATGGGAGGTGCGCCAAAACACGGCGATGTTAGGGAATCTATGGGAGGTGCGCGAGAACACAGCAATCTAGGGGAAGGTATGAGTGGTGTGCGAAAACACAACGATATAGGGGAAGGTATGAGAGGTGCGCGAAAACACAGTGATGCAGGGGAAGCTCTGAGTGGTGCGCGAAACCACAGCGACATAGGGGAAGGTATGAGAGGTGCACAAGAACTCAACTATGTAGGGGAAGCTATGAGAGCTGCGCGAAAACAGGGCAAGGTCAGGGAAACTATGAAAGGTGCGGAAAAACATGGGGATACAGAGGAAGCTTTGGAAGGTGCGCAAAACACAGCGATATAGGGGAAGGTATGAGAGGTGCACGAGAACACAGCAATATAGCGGAATGTATCAGAGGTGCGCGAAACACAACGATACAGGGGAAGCTATGGGAGGTGCACGAAAACACAGCAATGCAGGGGAAGCTATGGGAGGTGCCCGAAAACAGGGCAAGGTCAGGGAAACTATGAAAGGTGTGGAAAAACATGGGAATATAGGGGAAGCTATGGAAGGTGTGCAAAAACATGGCGTTATAGGGGAAGGTATGAGAGGTGCGTGAAAACACAGCGATAAAGGGGAAGATATCAGAAGTAGCGAAAACACAGCGATGCAGGGGAAGCTATGGGAGGTGCACGAAAACACTGCGATATAAGGGAAGCAGTGAGAGATGCACAAAATCACGGCAATATAGGGGAAGGTATGAGAGGAGCGAGAAAACACGACGATATAAGGCAAGGAATGAGAGGTTCACAAAAACACTGCGATATAGGGGAAGGTATGAGGGGTGCACAAAAACAGAGCAATGTCAGGGAAACTATGACAGGTGCAGAAAAACATGGGGTACAGGGGAAGCTATGGAAAGTGCGCAAAACACAGCGATATAGGGGAAGGTATGGGAGGTACACGAAAACAAAGCGATTTGTGGGAATCTATGAGTGGTGCGCGAAAACATCGCAATATATGGGAAGCTATGAGGGGTGCCCGAAAACAAGGTGAAAAATGGGAATCTATGGGAGGTCCGAGAAAACAGGGCGATATAGGGGAAGTGATGAAAGGTACACGAGAGCACAGAGATATAGGGGAAGCTATGGGAGGTGCATGAAAACAGAGCAACATAGGTGAAGCTATGACAGCTGCTTGATAACACAGTGATATAGGGGAAGATATGAGAGGTGCGCTAATACACGGTGATATAGGGAAATGTATGGGAGGTGTGTGAAAATACTGCGATATAGGGGAAGGTATGAGATGTTTGAGAAAACACAGCAATATATGGGAAGGTATGAGAGGTGCGCGAAAATACGGCGAGAAATAGAAAGCTCTGGGAAGTGCGTGAAACATGGCGATATAGGATATGGTATGAGCGGTGCGCGAAAACATAGCGATGTAGGGGAAGCTATGCAAAGTGTGCCAGAACATGGCGATATAGGGGAAGCTATGAGAGGAGTGCAAAAACACAGCGATTTGGGAGAAGCTATGAGAGGTGTGCGAAAACACAGCGATTTGGGGGAAACTATGAGTGGTGCGTGAAAATATTGCGATATATAGAAACCTATGAGAGGTGCACGAGAACACAGCTATAGAGCGGAATCTATGAGAGGTGCGCGATAACACAGCGAAAAAGGGGAAGGTATGAGAGGTGCGCAAAAACACAGCGATATTTGGGAAACTATGGGAGTGCGTGAAAACAGGGCGATACAGGGGTAGGAAAGAGAGGCGCGCGAAAAGGCAGTGATAAGCGGGAAGCTATGAGAGGTGCGTGAAAACACAGCGATATAGTAGAAGGTATGAGAGGTGCGGAAAACACAGCGACATATGCGAAGCTATGGGAGGTGCACGAAAACAGAGTGAGGAAGGGGAAGGTATGAGTGGTGTGAGAAAACACAGCAACATAGGGGGATCTATGGGAGGTGCGTGAAATCATGGCGATATATGGAGAAGGAATGATAGGTGTACAAAAAGATAGTGGTGGAGATGAAGCTATGCGAGGTGCGCGAAAACACAGCGATCTGTGGGAAGCTATGGGAGGTGCACGAAAACAGAGTGAGAATGGGGAAGGTATGAGAGGTGTGAGAAAACACAGCAATATAGAGGAAGCTATGGGAGGTGCCTGAACGCACGGCGATATAGGAGAAGATATGAAAGGTGCGAGAAAACACAGCGATGTAGGGGTAGCTATGCGAGGTGTGCCAGAACACGGCGATATAGGGGAAGCTATGAGAGATGCGCAAAAACACAGCGATTTGGGGGAATCTATGAGAGGTGCACGAAAACATCGCAATATATGGGAAGCTATGAGAGGTGCGCAAAAACACGGCGAAAAATGGGAGGCTATGGGAGGTCCATGAAAGCAGGGCGAAATAGGGGAAGTGAAGAGAGGTGCACGAGAGCACAGCGACATAGGGGAAACTATGGGAGTTGCGTGAAAACAGAGCAATATAAGGGAAGCTATGACAGCTGCTTAATAACACAGCGATATAGGGAAGATATGAGAGGTGCGCGAATACACGGTGATATAGCGGAAGCTATGAGAGGTGCGCGAAATCACAGTGATATCGGGGAAGGGATCAGAGGTGCACAAAAATACATCGATATGGGGGAAGCTATGAGAGATGTATGGGTGATGCGTGAAAATACTGCGATATAGGGGAAGGTATGAGATGTGTGAGAAAACACTGCAATATAGGGGAAGCTATGGGAGGTGCACGAAAGCATGGCGATATAGGAGAAAGTATGAGAGGTGCGCAAAAACACATTGATATAGGGGAAGCTACGAGAGGTGCGCGAAAACAATGCGATATAGTGGAAGGTATGAGAGGTGCTCGAAAACACAGCGAGAAAGGGGAAGGTATGAGTGGTGTGAGAAAACACAGCAATATAGGGGGAGCTATGGGAGGTGCATTAAGGCGCGGCGATCTATGCAGAAGGTATGAGCGGGGTGCGAAAACATAGTGGTGGAGGTGAAGCTATGCGAGGTGCGCGAAAACACAGCGATTGAGGGGAAGGTATGAGCAGTGCGCGAGAACGCAATGATATAGGAGAAGCTATGGGATGTGTGCGAAAACACAGCGATATAGGGGAACGTACGAGAGGTGCATGAAAATATGGCGATATAGGGGAAGGTATGAGAGGTGCGCAAGAACACTGCGACATAGGCAAAGCTATCAGAGGTAATAAAAAGCATAGCGATGTAGGGGAAATTATGAGAGGTGCGCGAAAACAGAGCAGTATAGGGGAAGCTATGACAGCTGATTAATAACACAGCGATATAGGGCAAGATATGAGAGGTGCGCGAAAACATGGTGATATAGCGGAAGCTATGAGAGGTGAGCGAAAGCACAACTAAAAAGGGAAAGCGATATAATGGTAGGTGTAGAGGTGCGCGAAAAACCTGCGATATATTGGAAGCTATGGGAGGTGCATGAAAACAGAGCGACATAGGGGAAGGTATGAGAGGATAGCGAAAACACAGCAATTTGGGGGAAGCTACGAGAGGTGCGTGAAAACATCGCAATATATAGGACGTTATGAGAGGTGCGTGTACGCATGGCGAAAAATGGGAAGCTCTGGGAGGTGCGCGATTACACAGCGACATAGGGTAAAGTATGAGAGGTGTGCGAAAACACGGCGATATATGGGAAACTATGGGAGGTGCGTGATAACAGTGCGATATGGGGGAATGCATGAGTGGTGCGTAAAAACACAGCGGTGTAGGGGAAGTTATGGGAGGTGTGCGAAAGTAGAGCTATATAGGGGAAGTGATGAGAGGTGCACGAGAGCACAGCGACATAAGGGAAGTTATGGAGGTGCGTGAAAACACAGTCATACGGGGAAGTTATGAAAGGTGCGCTAAAACACAGCAATATCGGGAAAGGGATGAGAAGTCTGCGAAAACACGGCAATATAGGGGAAGGTATGAAAGGTGCGCAAAAACATAGTGATATTGGGAAAGCTATGGGAGGTACACGAAAACACGGCGATATACAAGAAGATATGAGAGGTGCGCGAAAACACATCGATATTGGGGAAGATACGAGAGGTGCGCAAAAACACGGCGATATATGAAAGCAGTGGGAGGTGCACGAAAACAGAGTGACATAGGGGGAGCTATGAGAGGTGCGCAAAAACACGGCTAAAAATGGGAAGCTATGGGAGGTGAGTGAAAACCGGGATATAGCGGAAGCTATTGGAGTTACGCGACAACACAGCAATATAGGGGAAGTTATGGATGGTGCGCGAAAACACAGCAATATACGTGAAGGTATCAGAGGTGAGTGAAAACACATCGATATAGGGGAAGGTATGAGAGGTGCAGGAAAACACGGCGTTATAGGGGAAGCTATAAGATAAGAAGTGAGGGAAAACACAGCGATATAGGGGAAGGTATGAGAGGTGCGCGAAAACACAATGATATTGGGGAAGCTATGGAAGGTGCGGGAAAACACAGCGATATAGGGTAAGGTATGAGAGGTGCGAGAAAACACAGCGATATAGGGGAAGCTATGGGAGGTGCACGAAAACACGGCGATATACGTGAAGGTATGAGAGGTTTGTGAAAAAACACGTCGGTATATGGGAAGGTATGACAGATCAGCAAAAACTCAGCTAAAAAGGTGAAGGGAGGAGTGATGCGCGAGAACATGACGATATAGGCAAAGCTGTGAGAGGTGAGCAAAAACACAGCGACATAGGGGAAGGTATGCTAGCTGGGCGAAAACACAGCAATATAGGGTAAGCTATGGGAGGTGCGCGAAATCACGGCGATATAGAGGAAGGTACGACAGGTGCGCGAAAATCCATCGATATAGGGGAAGCTACGAGAGATGCGCGAACACATCGATATAGTGGAAGGTATGAGATTTCCGCAAAAACACAACGATATAGGGGAAGCTGTGAGAGGTGCGCTAAAACACAGCGGTATATGGGAAGCTATGGAAGGTGCACGACAACAGATCGATATAGGGGAAGGTATCAGAGGTGCACGAAAACATTGCAATATATGTTTAGCTATGAGAAGTGCACGAGAACACAGTGATAGGGGGAAGCTTTGAGAAGTACACGATAACACAGCGATATAGGGGAAAGTATGAGAGGTACACGAAAGCATGGCAATATGTCGGAAACTTTGGGAGGTGTGTGAAAACAGGGCGATGTAGGGGAAGATATGAGAGCTGTGCAAAAACACAGCGATATAGGGGAATCTATGGGAGGTGCGCGAAAAGACAGCGATATAGGGGTAGCTATGGGAGGTGCGCGAAAGCACGGTGATATACGTGATGTTATGAGAGGTGCACGAGAACACAGCGATTTGAGGGAAGCTATGAGAGGTGCGCGAAAACATTGCAATATACGGAAACTATGAGAGGTGCACGAAATCACAGCGATGTAGGGGAAGGGATGAAAGGTGTGTGAAAACATCGCAAAATATGGGAAGCTCTGAGAGGTGCACTAGAACACAGCGGTATAGGGGAAGCTATGAGAAGTGCGCGACAACACAGCGATCTAGGGGAAGGTATGAGTGGGGTATGAGAGGTGCGCGAAAACACAGAGATATAGGGGAAGCTATGAGAGGTGCGTGAAAACACGGTGATATACGTGATATTATGAGAGGTGATCGAAAACACAGATATTTGAGGGAAGCTATGAGAGGTTCGCGAAAACATTGCAATATACGGAAAGCTATGAGAGGTGCACGAGAACACAGTGATAGAGGTGAAGCTACGGGAGGTGCGCGATAACACAGCGAAAAAGGGGAAGGTATGAGAGGTGCTCGAAAACAAGGTGATATATGGGATACTTTGGGAGGTGTGCTAAAACAGAGCGATAGAGGGGAAGTGATGAGTGTGCACGATAGCACAGCGATGTAGGAGAAGCTATGGGAGATGTGGGAAAACACGTCGATAAAGGCGAAGGTATGAGAGATGAGCGAAAACTCAGCTAAAAAGGGGAAGGTATGAGAGATGCGGGAAAACACGGAGATATAGGCAAAGCTATGAGAGCTGAGCAAAAACAGAGCGATATAGGGGAAGGTATGAGAGGTGCATGAAAACACAACGATATAGGGGAAGATATGCGAGGTGCGCAAAAACACGGTGATATAGGGGAAGCTATGAGAGGGGCGCGAAAACACAGCGATAGAGGGGAAGGTATGGGAGGTGCGCAAAGACACAGCGATATAGGAGAAGGTATGAGAGGTGCACGAAAACACAGCGATATAGGGGAAGCTATGGTAGGTACGCGAAAACACAGCAGTTCAGGTGAAGGTATGAGAGGGAAATGAAAACACAGCGATAGAGGGGAAACTATGGGAAGTGCCAGAAAACACAGCAATATAGGAGAAGCTCTGAGACATGCGCGAAAACAGAGCGGTATAGGGGAAGATATGGGAGGTGTGCAAAAACACAGCAATATTTGGGAAGGAATGGGACGTGCGCGAGAACACAGCAATATAGTTGAAGTTATGAGTGTTGCGTGAAAGCACAGTGATAAAGGGAAGGTTTGGGAGGTGCGCAAAAACACAGCGCTATAGGGGAATATATGAGAGGTGCGCGAAAACAAGGCGATATAGGAGAAGGTATGTGAGGTGCGAGAAAACACAGCGTTGCAGGGGAAGCAATGGGAGGTGCGCCAAAACACGGCGATGTTAGGGAATCTATGGGAAGTGCGTGAGAACACAGCAATCTAGGGGAAGGTATGAGTGGTGTGTGAAAACACAGCGATATAGGGGAAGGTATGAGAGGAGCGAGTAAACACAGCGATATAAGGGAAGGTATCAGAGGTGCGCGAAAACACAGTGATGCAGGGGAAGCTCTGAGTGGTGCGCGAAACCACAGCGACATAGGGGAAGGTATGAGAGGTGCACAAGAACACAACTATGTAGGGGAAGCTATGAGAGCTGCGCGAAAACAGGGCAAGGTCAAGGAAACTATGAAAGGTGCGGAAAAACATGGGGATACAGAGGAAGCTATGAAAGGTGCGCAAAACACAGCGATATAGGGGAAGGTATGAGAGGTGCACGAGAACACAGCAATATAGCGGAATGTATCAGAGGTGCGCGAAACACAACGATACAGGGGAAGCTATGGGAGGTGCACGAAAACACAGCAATGCAGGGGAAGCTATGGGAGGTGCCCGAAAACAGGGCAAGGTCAGGGAAACTATGAAAGGTGTGGAAAAACACGGGAATATAGGGGAAGCTATGGAAGGTGTGCAAAAACATGGCGTTATAGGGGAAGGTATGAGAGGTGCGTGAAAACACAGCGATAAAGGGGAAGATATCAGAAGTAGCGAAAACACAGCGATGCAGGGGAAGCTATGGGAGGTGCACTAAAACACTGCGATATAAGGGAAGCAGTGAGAGATGCACAAAATCACGGCAATATAGGGGAAGGTTTGAGAGGAGCGAGAAAACACGACGATATAAGGCAAGGAATGAGAGGTTCACAAAAACACTGCGATATAGGGGAAGGTATGAGGGGTGCACAAAAACAGAGCAATGTCAGGGAAACTATGACAGGTGCAGAAAAACATGGGGTATAGGGGAAGCTATGGAAAGTGCGCAAAACACAGCGATATAGGGGAAGGTATGGTAGGTGCACGAAAACAAAGCGATTTGTGGGAATCTATGAGTGGTGCGCGAAAACATCGCAATATATGGGAAGCTATGAGGGGTGCCCGAAAACAAGTTGAAAAATGGGAATCTGTGGGAGGTCCGAGAAAACAGGGCGATATAGGGGAAGTGATGAAAGGTACACGAGAGCACAGAGATATAGGGGAAGCTATGGGAGGTGCATGAAAACAGAGCAACATAGGTGAAGCTATGACAGCTGCTTGATAACACAGTGATATAGGGGAAGATATGAGAGGTGCGCTAATACACGGTGATATAGGGGAATGTATGGGAGGTGCGTGAAAATACTGCGATATAGGGGAAGGTATGAGATGTTTGAGAAAACACAGCAATATATGGGAAGGTATGAGAGGTGCGCGAAAATACGGCGAGAAATAGAAAGCTCTGGGAAGTGCGTGAAACACGGCGATATAGGATATGGTATGAGAGGTGTGCGATAACACAGCGAAAAAGGGGAAGGTATGAGAGGTGCGCAAAAACACGGCGATATTTGGGAAACTATGGGAGTGCGTGAAAACAGGGCGATATAGGGGTAGGTATGAGAGGTGCGCGAAAAGGCAGTGATAAGCGGGAAGCTATGAGAGGTGCGTGAAAACACAGAGATGTAGGGGAAGGTATGAACGGTCCGCGAAAACACATCGATATAGGGGAAGCTACGAGAGGTGCGTGAAAAACATCGATATAGTGGAAGCTATGAGAGGTGCGCGAAAACACGTCGATATAGGGGAAGGTATGAGAAGTGCGCAAAAACACAGTGATATAGGGAAAATATGGGAGGTGCGAGAATACACGGCGATATACGTGAAGGTATGACAGATGCGTGAAAACACGTCGATATAGGGTAAGGTTTGAAAGGTGCTTGAAAACACAGTGATATAGGGGAATCTATGGGAGGTGTGTGAAAACACGGCGATATACGTGAAGGTATGAGAGGTGCGTAAAAACACGTTGATATAGGGGAAGGTATGAGAGATGAGCGAAAACTCAGCTAAAAAGGAGAAGGTATCAGAGGTGCGTGAGAAAATGGCGATATAGGCAAAGCTATGACAGGTGAGCAAAAACACATCGATATAGGGGAAGCTACGAGGGGTGTGCGAAAACACGGCGATATAGTGGAAGGTATGATAGGTGTGCGAAAACACAGGGATATATGGGAAGCTATGAGAGGTGCGCGAAAACACGTCGATATAGGGGAAGGTATGAGAAGTGCGCAAAAACACAGTGATATAGGGAAAATATGGGAGGTGCGAGAATACACAGCGATATACGTGAAGGTATGACAGATGCGTAAAAACACGTCGATATAGGGTAAGGTTTGAAAGGTGCTTGAAAACACAGCAACATAGGGGGATTTATGGGAGGTGCGTGAAATCATGGCGATATATGGAGAAGGAATGATAGATGTACAAAAAGATAGTGGTGGAGATGAAGCTATGCGAGGTGCGCGAAAACACAGCGATATGTGGGAAGCTATGGGAGGTGCACGAAAACAGAGTGAGAATGGGGAAGGTATGAGAGGTGTGAGAAAAGACAACAATATAGAGGAAGCTATGGGAGGTGCCTGAACGCACGGCGATATAGGAGAAGATATGAAAGGTGCGAGAAAACACAGCGATGTAGGGGTAGCTATGTGAGGTGTGCCAGAACACGGCGATATATGGGATGCTATGAGAGATGCGCAAAAACACAGCGATTTGGGGGAATCTATGAGAGGTGCGCGAAAACATCGCAATATATGGGAAGCTATGAGAGGTGCGCAAAAACACGCCGAAAAATGGGAGGCTATGGGAGGTCCATGAAAACAGGGCGAAATAGGGGAAGTGAAGAGAGGTGTACGAGAGCACAGCGACATAGGGGAAACTATGGGAGTTGCGTGAAAACAGAGCAATATAAGGGAAGCTATGACAGTTGCTTAATAAAACAGCGATATAGGGAAGATATGAGAGGTGCGCGAATACACGGTGATATAGCGGAAGCTATGAGAGGTGAGCGAAAGCACAGTGATATAGAGGATGCCTTGGGAGGTGCACGAAATCACAGTGATATCGGGGAAGGGATCAGAGGTGCACAAAAATACATTGATATGGGGGAAGCTATGAGAGATGTATGGGTGATGCGTGAAAATACTGCGATATAGGGGAAGGTATGAGATGTGTGAGAAAACACTGCAATATAGGGGAAGCTATGGGAGGTGCACGAAAGCATGGCGATATAGGAGAAAGTATGAGAGGTGCGCGAAAACATAGCGATGTAGGGGAAACTATGCAAGGTGTGCCAGAACATGGCGATATAGGGGAAGGTATGAGAGGTGCGCAAAAACACATTGATATAGGGGAAGCTACGAGAGGTGCGCGAAAACAATGCGATATAGTGGAAGGTATGAGAGGTGCTCGAAAACACAGCGAGAAAGGGGAAGGTATGAGTGGTGTGAGAAAACACAGCAATATAGGGGGAGCTATGGGAGGTGCATTAAGGCGCGGCGATCTATGGAGAAGGTATGAGCGGGGTGCGAAAACATAGTGGTGGAGGTGAAGCTATGCAAGGTGCGCGAAAACACAGCGATTGAGGGGAAGGTATGAGCGATGCGCGAGAACGCAATGATATAGGAGAAGCTATGGGATGTGTGCGAAAACACAGCGATATAGGGGAACGTACGAGAGGTGCATGAAAATATGGCGATATAGGGGAAGGTATGAGAGGTGCGCAAGAACACTGCGACATAGGCAAAGCTATCAGAGGTAATAAAAAGCATAGCGATGTAGGGGAAATTATGAGAGGTGCGCGAAAACAGAGCAATATAGGGGAAGCTATGACAGCTGCTTAATAACACAGCGATATAGGGCAAGATATGAGAGGTGCGCGAAAACATGGTGATATAGCGGAAGCTATGAGAGGTGAGCGAAAGCACAACTAAAAAGGGAAAGCGATATAATGGTAGGTGTGAGAGGTGCGCGAAAAACCAGCGATATATTGGAAGCTATGGGAGGTGCATGAAAACAGAGCGACATAGGGGAAGGTATGAGAGGATAGCGAAAACACAGCAATTTGGGGGAAGCTACGAGAGGTGCGTGAAAACATCGCAATATATAGGACGTTATGAGAGGTGCGTGTACGCATGGCGACAAATGGAAAGCTCTGGGAGGTGCGCGATTACACAGCGATATAGGGTAAAGTATGAGAGGTGTGCGAAAACATGGCGATATATGGGAAACTATGGGAGGTGCGTGATAACAGTGCGATATGGGGGAATGCATGAGTGGTGCGTAAAAACACAGCGGTGTAGGGGAAGCTATGGGAGGTGTGCGAAAGTAGAGCTATATAGGGGAAGTGATGAGAGGTGCACGAGAGCACAACGACATAAGGGAAATTATGGAGGTGCGTGAAAACACAGTCATACGGGGAAGTTATGAAAGGTGCGCTAAAACACAGCAATATCGGGAAAGGGTTGAGAAGTCTGCGAAAACACGGCAATATAGGGGAAGGTATGAAAGGTGCGCAAAAACATAGTGATATTGGGAAAGCTATGGGAGGTACACGAAAACACGGCGATATACAAGAAGATATGAGAGGTGCGCGAAAACACATCGATATTGGGGAAGATACGAGAGGTGCGCGAAAATACGGCGATATATGAAAGCAGTGGGAGGTGCACGAAAACAGAGTGACATAGGGGGAGCTATGAGAGGTGCGCAAAAACACGGCTAAAAATGGGAAGCTATGGGAGGTGCGTGAAAACCGGGATATAGCGGAAGCTATTGGAGTTACGCGACAACACAGCAATATAGGGGAAGTTATGGATGGTGCGCGAAAACACAGCGATATACGTGAAGGTATCAGAGGTGAGTGAAAACACATCGATATAGGGGAAGGTATGAGAGGTGCAGGAAAACACGGCGTTATAGGGGAAGCTATAAGATAAGAGGTGAGGGAAAACACAGCGATATAGGGGAAGGTATGAGAGGTGCGCGAAAACACAATGATATTGGGGAAGCTATGGAAGGTGCGAGAAAACACAGCGATATAGGGTAAGGTATGAGAAGTGCGAGAAAACAGTGATATAGGGGAAGCTATGGGAGGTGCACGAAAACACGGCGATATACGTGAAGGTATGAGAGGTTTGTGAAAACACGTCGGTATATGGGAAGGTATGACAGATCAGCAAAAACTCAGCTAAAAAGGTGAAGGTAGGAGTGATGCGCGAGAACATGACGATATAGGCAAAGCTGTGAGAGGTGAGCAAAAACACAGCGACATTGGGGAAGGTATGCTAGCTGGGCGAAAACACAGCAATATAGGGTAAGCTATGGGAGGTGCGCGAAATCACAGCGATATAGAGGAAGGTACGACAGGTGTGCGAAAATACATCGATATAGGGGAGGCTACGAGAGATGCGCGAACACGTCGATATAGTGAAAGGTATGAGATTTCCGCAAAAACACAACGATATAGGGGAAGCTGTGAGAGGTGCGCTAAAACACAGCGGTATATGGGAAGCTATGGAAGGTGCACGACAACAGATCGATATAGGGGAAGGTATCAGAGGTGCACGAAAACATTGCAATATATGTTTAGCTATGAGAAGTGCACGAGAACACAGTGATAGAGGGGAAGCTTTGAGAAGTACACGATAACACAGCGATATAGGGGAAAGTATGAGAGGTACACGAAAGCATGGCAATATGTTGGAAACTTTGGGAGGTGTGTGAAAACAGGGCGATGTAGGGGAAGATATGAGAGCTGTGCAAAAACACAGCGATATAGGAGAATCTATGGGAGGTGCGCGAAAAGACAGCCATATAGGGGTAGCTATGGGAGGTGCACGAAAGCACGGTGATATACGTGATGTTATGAGAGGTGCACGAGAACACAGCGATTTGAGGGAAGCTATGAGAGGTGCGCGAAAACATTGCAATATATGGAAAGCTATGAGAGGTGCACGATAACACAGCGATAGGCGTAAACTATGAGAGGTGCACGAAATCACAGCGATGTAGGGGAAGGGATGAAAGGTGTGTGAAAACATCGCAAAGTATGGGAAGCTATGAGAGGTGCACTAGAACACAGCGGTATAGGGGAAGCTATGAGAAGTGCGCGACAACACAGCGATCTAGGGGAAGGTATGAGTGGGGTATGAGAGGTGCGCGAAAACACAGAGATATAGGGGAAGCTATGAGAGGTGCGTGAAAACACGGTGATATACGTGATATTATGAGAGGTGCGCGAAAACACAGCGATTTGAGGGAAGCTATGAGAGGTTCATGAAAACATTGCAATATACGGAAAGCTATGAGAGGTGCACGAGAACACAGTGATAGAGGTGAAGCTACGGGAGGTGCGCGATAACACAGCGAAAAAGGGGAAGGTATGAGAGGTGCTCGAAAACAAGGTGATATGTGGGAAACTTTGGGAGGTCTGCTAAAACAGAGCGATAGAGGGGAAGTGATGAGTGTGCACGATAGCACAGCGATGTAAGAGAAGCTATGGGAGATGTGGGAAAACACGTCGATAAAGGCGAAGGTATGAGAGATGAGTGAAAACTCAGCTAAAAAGGGGAAGGTATGAGAGATGCCGGAAAACACGGAGATATAGGCAAAGCTATGAGAGCTGAGCAAAAACAGAGCGATATAGGGGAAGGTATGAGAGGTGCATGAAAACACAACGATATAGGGGAAGATATGCGAGGTGCGCAAAAACACGGTGATATAGGGGAAGCTATGAGAGGGGCGCGAAAACACAGCGATAGAGGGGAAGGTATGGGAGGTGCGCAAAAACACAGCGATATAGGAGAAGGTATGAGAGGTGCACGAAAACACAGTGATATAGGGGAAGCTATGGGAGGTGCGTGAAAACACGGAGATAAACGTGAAGGTATGAGATGTGCGTTAAAACACGTCGATATAGGGGAAGCTATGTGAGGTGCGTGAAAACACGGCGATATAGGGGAAACATAGAAACATAGAAAATAGGTACAGGAGTAGGCCCTTCAGCCCTTCGAGCCTGCACCACCATTCAGTATGATCATGGCTGATCATCCAACTCAGAATCCTGTAGCAGCCTTCCCTCCATATCCCCTGATCCCCGTAGCCACAAGGGCCATATCTAACTCCCTCTTAAATATAGCCAATGAACTGGCCTCAACTGTTTCCTGTGGCAGAGAATTCTACAGATTCACCACTCTCTGTGTGAAGAAGTTTTTCCTAATCTCGGTCCTAAAATGCTTCCCCTTTATCCTCAAACTGTGACCCCTCGTTCTGGACTTCCCCAACATCAGGAACAATCTTCCTGCATCTAGCCCGTCCAATCCCTTTAGGATTTTATACGTTTCAATCAGATCCCTCCTCAATCTTCTAAATTCCAACGAGTATAAGCTTAGTTCATGCTGTCTTTCATCAAATGAAAGTCCTGCCATCCCAGGGATCAATCTGGTGAACCTTCTTTGTACTCCCTCTATGGCAAGGATGTCTTTCCTCAGATTGGGGGACCAAAAATGCACCTCCCACAGCTTCCCCTACATCACTGTGTTTTTGTGCACCTCTCATACCTTCCCCTATATCGCCGTCTTTTCACGCACCTTCAATAATTTCCCATATATCACCATATTTTCACGCACCTCTCATACCTTCCCCTATATCGCCGTCCTTTCACGCTCATCCAATAGCTTCCCATATATCGCTGTGTTTTCGCGTACTCCTGATAGCTTCCCCTATATCGCTGTGTTTTTGCTCACCTCTCATAGCTTTGCCTATTTGGTCGTATTTTCGCACAACTCTCATACCTTCCCGTTTTTAGCTGAGATTTCGCTCATCTCTCATACCTTCTGCTATATCACCGTGTTTTCGTGCATCTCCTATACCCTCCTCTTTTTCACTGTGTTTTCACGCACCATGCATACCTACCACTATATCACTGTATTTTCAAGCACCTCTCATACTGTTCCCTATATCGCTGCGTTTTCGGGCACCTCTCATTGCTTCCCCTATATCGCTGTATTTTCGCTTCCCTCTCATAGCTTCCCCTATGCCGTCGTGTTTTCATGCACCTCCCTTAGCTTCCCCTAAATCACTGTGTTTTCATGCACCTCTCATACCTTCCCCTATATCGCTGAGTTTTCACTCCCCTCTCATAGCTTGCCCTATATCTCCGTGTTGTCGCGTACGTCTCAAACCTTACCCTTTTTAACTGTGCTTTCGCTCATCTCTCATACCTTCCCGTATATCGTCGCGTTTTCTCGCACCTCTCATACATTCCCCTATATCGTTGCGTTTTCACACACCTCCCATTTCTTCCCCATATCGCTGTGTTTTCGTGCACCTCCCATAGCTTCCCCTATATCACTGTATTTTCTCGCACCTCTCATACCTTCCCCTATATCGCTCTGTTTTCGCGCACCTCTCATAGCTTCCGCTATATCACTTTATTTTCGCGCACCTCGCATACCTTCGCCTATATCGTTGTGTTTTTGCGCACCTCTCATAGCTTCCCCTATATCGCTGTGTTTTAGCGCACCTCGCATACCTTTGCCTATATCGCTGTGTTTTTGCGCACCTCTCATACCTTCCCCTATATCACTGTGTTTTAGCGCACCTCCCATAGCTTCCCCTATATCGCTGTGTTTTAGCGCACCTCGCATACCTTCGCCTATATCGCTGTGTTTTCGCGCACCTCTCATAGCTTCCCCCATATCGCTGTGTTTTTGAGCACCTCCCATAGCTTCACCTATATCGCTGTGTTTTAGCGCAGCTCTCATTCCTTCCCCTGTAGAACTGCGTCTTCTCTCACCTCTCATACCTTCCCCAATATGGCTTTGTTTTCGCGCGCCTCTGATACATTCCCCTACATCACCATGTTTTCGCGCACCTCTCGTACCTTCCTCTATATCGGTGTGCTTTTGTGCACCTCAATACATTCTCCTTTATTGCCCTGTTTTCATGCAACTCCTATAGCTTCCCCTATATCGATGTGTTTTCTTGCACCTCTTATACCTTCCCCTATGTCACTCTGTTTTCGCTCATCTCCGATAGCTTCCCGTATATCGCTGTGTTTTCGTGCACCTTTCATAGCTTTCTCTATTTGCCACATTTTCGCGCACCTCCCACAGCTTCCCCTATATCGCTGTGCTTTCGCGCACCTCCCATAGCTTCCGCTCTTCTTGCACCTCTCATACCTTCCCGATATCGCTGTGTTTTCCCGCACCTTACGTAGTTTCCCCAATATCACTATGTTTTTGCTCACCTGTTATAGCTTCCCCTATATCGCTGTGTTTTCACGCACATCTCTTATCTTCCACTATATTGCTGTGTTTTCGCGCACGTCCCATAACTTCCCGTACTTCGCTGTATTTCTGCGAATCTCCCTTATCGTCCTATATATCGCCGTGTTTTCGCACACCTCCCATAGGTTTCCCTGTAAGACTGTGTTTTTGCGCACCTCTCATCCCTTCCCTTATATCGCTGTGTCATCGTGCACCTCTCATAGCTTCCCCTATATCGGTGTGATTTTGCGCACCTCTCATAGCTTCCCATCTACCGCCGTGTTCTCGTGCACCTCTCATACCTTCCCCTATATCGCTGTGATTTTGCTCACCTCTCATAGCTGCCACTATATCGTCATATTTTCGCGCAGATCTCATACCTTCCCCTATAGAGATGCGTTTTCTCTCACCTCTCGTAACTTCCCTTATCTCGCCGTGTTTTGGTGCACCTTCCACAGCTTCCCCTCTATCACTGTGTTTCTGCTCACCTCTCATAGCTTTACATATATCACCGAGTTTCTGCGCACCTTTCATACCTTCCCCTTTTCAGCTGAGTTTTCACTCATCTCTCGTACCTTCTCCTATATCACTGTGTTTTCGCGCACCTCCTATAGCTTCCTCTATATCACTGTGTTTTCGCGCACCTCTCATACCTACCTCTATATTACTGTCTTCATGCACCTTGCATACCATCTCATACCTCTCATCGCTTCCCCTATATTGATGTGTTTTCACACCCTCTCATTCCTTCACGTTTAGCGCCGTGTTTTCGTGCACCTCCGATAACTTCCTCTATATCGCTGTAATTTCGGACACCTCCCATAGCTTCCCCTATAGCGCTGTGTTTTCGTGCACTTCTCATAGCTGTCCCAAAATCTCTGTGTTTTCATGCATATCGATGTGTTTTCGCGGACCTCTCATACCTTCCCCTATATCGCCGTGTTTTCGCGCACCTCTCATAGCTTCCCCTATATCGCTGTGTTTTCACCGGCCTCTCATACCTTCCCTTATATCGCTGTGTTTTCGCGCACCTCGCATTGCTTCCCCTACATCGTTATGTTTTCGCGCACGTCTCATACCTTCAATTATATCGATGTGTTTTCACGCACCTCTCGTAGCTTCCACAATATTGATGTGTTTTCGCACACCTGTCATACATTCCCCTATATCACTGCGTTTTCACGCACCTCTCATAGCTTCCCCCAAATCTTTTCTTTTTAAGTCTTTTTATTGAATTAGTACACAAAAGGTAAACCATATAGGCACTGATACACAGTTGCAATATAACTTTACAAGAGATATTAATACACAAAAAAAAGTTAGTACAAGCAGTGCAGTTTAGATTTAAAATAACCAGGTAATATAGTAGTTATAGGGGAAGCAATGGCAGGTGCGTGAAAACACCACGACATAGGAGAAGTTATGAGAGGTGTGCAAAAAAAAAACTATATAGGGGAAGTAATGGGAGGTGCGCGAAAACACAGCAATACAGGGGATTGTATGGGAGGTGCGCGAAAACACAGCGATAAGTGGAAGGTACGGGAGGTGCGCGAAAACACGGCGCTATAGGGGAAGGTATGAGAGCTGCGCGAAAACACAGCGATTTGGGGGAGGCTATGAGAGGTTCATGATAACACAGCAATTTGGGGAAAGCTATGAGAGGTGCGTGAAAGCATTGCAATATATGGGAATATATGAAAGCTGCGCGAAAACACAGCGATATAGGGGAAGCTATGGTATTTCCACGAAAACACAGCAATATACGGGAAGGATCGGGACGTGCTCGAAAACACAGCGATACAGTGGATGTTATGAGAGGTGCGTGAAAACACAGCGATACAGGGGAAGGAATGAGAGGTGCGCGAAAACACAGAGATGTTGGGAAATCTATGAGAGGTGTGCGAAAACACAGCGATATATGGGAAGCTATGGGAGATGCACGAAAACAGAGCGATATAGGGGAAGGCATGAGAGGTGCGCGAAAACACAGCGATATAGGGGAAGCTATGGTAGGTACGCGAAAACACAGCAGTTCAGGTGAAGGTATGATAGGGAAATGAAAACACAGCGATAGAGGGGAAACTATGGGAAGTGCTAGAAAACACAGCAATGTAGGAGAAGCTCTGAGACATGCGCGAAAACAGAGCGGTATAGGGGAAGATATGGGAGGTGTGCAAAAAAACAGCAATATTTGGGAAGGAATGGGACGTGCGCGAGAACACAGCAATATAGTTGAAGTTATGAGTGTTGCGTGAAAGCACAGCGATAAAGGGAAGGTTTGGGAGGTGCGCAAAAACACAGCGCTATAGGGGAATATATGAGAGGTGCGCGAAAACAAGGCGATATAGGAGAAGGTATGTGAGGTGCGAGAAAACACAGCGTTGCAGGGGAAGCAATGGGAGGTGCGCCAAAACACGGCGATGTTAGGCAATCTATGGGAGGTGCGCGAGAACACAGCAATCTAGGGGAAGGTATGAGAGGAGCGAGTAAACACAGCGATATAAGGGAAGGTATCAGAGGTGCGCGAAAACACAGTGATGCAGGGGAAGCTCTGAGTGGTGCGCGAAACCACAGCGACATAGGGGAAGGTATGAGAGGTGCACAAGAACACAACTATGTAGGGGAAGCTATGAGAGCTGCGCGAAAACAGGGCAAGGTCAGGGAAACTATGAAAGGTGCGGAAAAACATGGGGATCCAGAGGAAGCTTTGGAAGGTGCGCAAAACACAGCGATATAGGGGAAGGTATGAGAGGTGCACGAGAACACAGCAATATAGCGGAATGTATCAGAGGTGCGCGAAACACAACGATACAGGGGAAGCTATGGGAGGTGCACGAAAACACAGCAATGCAGGGGAAGCTATGGGAGGTGCCCGAAAACAGGGCAAGGTCAGGGAAACTATGAAAGGTGTGGAAAAACACGGGAATATAGGGGAAGCTATGGAAGGTGTGCAAAAACATGGCGTTATAGGGGAAGGTATGAGAGGTGCGTGAAAACACAGCGATAAAGGGGAAGATATCAGAAGTAGCGAAAACACAGCGATGCAGGGGAAGCTATGGGAGGTGCACGAAAACACTGCGATATAAGGGAAGCAGTGAGAGATGCACAAAATCACGGCAATATAGGGGAAGGTATGAGAGGAGCGAGAAAACACGACGATATAAGGCAAGGAATGAGAGGTTCACAAAAACACTGCGATATAGGGGAAGGTATGAGGGGTGCACAAAAACAGAGCAATGTCAGGGAAACTATGACAGGTGCAGAAAAACATGGGGTACAGGGGAAGCTATGGAAAGTGCGCAAAACACAGCGATATAGGGGAAGGTATGGGAGGTACACGAAAACAAAGCGATTTGTGGGAATCTATGAGTGGTGCGCGAAAACATCGCAATATATGGGAAGCTATGAGGGGTGCCCGAAAACAAGGTGAAAAATGGGAATCTATGGGAGGTCCGAGAAAACAGGGCGATATAGGGGAAGTGATGAAAGGTACACGAGAGCACAGAGATATAGGGGAAGCTATGGGAGGTGCATGAAAACAGAGCAACATAGGTGAAGCTATGACAGCTGCTTGATAACACAGTGATATAGGGGAAGATATGAGAGGTGCGCTAATACACGGTGATATAGGGAAATGTATGGGAGGTGCGTGAAAATACTGCGATATAGGGGAAGGTATGAGATGTTTGAGAAAACACAGCAATATATGGGAAGGTATGAGAGGTGCTCGAAAACACAGCGATATATGGGAAGCTATGAGAGGTGCATGAAAACAAAGCGAGAAAGGGGAAGGTATGAGAGCTGTGAGAAAACACAGCAATATAGGGGAAGCTATGGGAGGTGCATGAACGCACGGCGATGTAGGAGAAGATATGAAAGGTGCATGAAAACACAGCGATGTAGGGGAAGCTATGCAAGGTGCGCCAGAACATGGCAATATAGTGGAAGCTATGAGAGGTGCGCAAAAGCACAGTGATTTTGGCGAATCTATGAGAGGTCCGCGAAAACATCGCAATATATGTGAAGCTAGGAGAGGTGCGCAAAAACACAGTGAAAAATGGGAAGAAATGGGAGGTCCCTGAAAACATGGCAATATAGGGTAAGTTATGTGAGCTGCTTGATAACACAGCGATATAGGGGAAGTAATGAGATGTGCGCAAAAAACACGGTGATATAGCGGAAGCTATGAGAGGTGAGGGAAAACACAGCGCTATAGGGGAAGCCTTGGGATGTGTGCGAAATCACAGTGATATCGGGGAAGGGATGAGAGGTGCGTAAAAACACAGCGATATATGGGAAGCTATGAGAGGTGCGCAAAAACACAGCAATTTGGGGGAATCTATGAGTAGTGCACAAAAACATCACAATATATGGAGAAGTATGAGAGGTGTGTAAAAACATAGTGGTGGAAGTGAGTCTATGAGAGGTGCACGAAAACATGGTGAAAAAAGGGAAGCTGTGGGAGGTCTGTGAAAACAGGACGATATAGGGGAAGTGATGAGAGGTGCACGAGAGCACAGCAACATACGGGAAGCTATGGGAGGTGCGTGAAAACAGAGCAATATAGGAGAAGCTATGACAGTTGCTTAATAACACAGCGATATAGGTGAAGATATGAGAGGTGCGCGAAAACCCGGTGATATAGCGGAAGCGATGAGAGGTGAGTGAAAACACAGCGATATAGGGGAATGTATGGCAGGTGCGTGAAAATACTGCGATATAGGGTAATGTATGGCAGGTGCGTGAAAATACTGCGATATGGGGGAAGGTATGTGATGTGTGACAAAACATAGTGATGTAGGGGAAGCTATACAAGGTGCGCCAGAATAAGGCGATATAGGGGAAGCTATGGGAAGTGCGTGAAAACACAGCGATATAGGGGAATGTATGGGAGGTGCATGAAAACACGGTGATTTCCGTGAAAATATGAGAGGTGCTTTAATACATATGGATATAGGGGAATGTACGAGTGATGAGCGAAAACTCAGCTAAAAAAGGGAAGGTATGAGAGGTGCGCGAGAACACGGCGACATAGGCAAAGCTATCAGAGGGGAGCAAAAACATAGCGATGTAGGAGAAGTTATGAGAGGTGCACGAAAACAGAACGATATAGGGGAAGCTATGCGAGGTGCGTGAAAACATGGTGATATAAGGGAAGCTATGAGAGGTGCGTGAAAATATTGCAATATATAGAAACCTATGAGAGGTGCACGAGAACACAGCAATAGAGGGGAAGCTATGAGAGGTGTGCAAGAACACAGCGAAAAAGGGGAAGGTATGAGAGGTGTGCGAAAACACGGTGAATATATGGGAAACTATGGGAGGTGCATGAAAACAGGGCGATATAGGGGTAGGAAAGAGAGGCGCGCGTAAAGACGGTGATAAGCGGGAAGCTATGAGAGGTGCGCGAAAACACAGCGATACAGGGGAAGGTATGAGTGGTGCGCAAAAACACATCGATATAGGGGAAGCTACGAGAGGTGCGCGAAAACACAGCGATATAGGGGAAGCTATGGTAGGTACGCGAAAACACAGCAGTTCAGGTGAAGGTATGAGAGGGAAATGAAAACACAGCGATAGAGGGGAAACTATGGGAAGTGCCAGAAAACACAGCAATATAGGAGAAGCTCTGAGACATGCGCGAAAACAGAGCGGTATAGGGGAAGATATAGGAGGTGTGCAAAAACACAGCAATATTTGGGAAGGAATGGGACGTGCGCGAGAACACAGCAATATAGTTGAAGTTATGAGTGTTGCGTGAAAGCACAGTGATAAAGGGAAGGTTTGGGAGGTGCGCAAAAACACAGCGCTATAGGGGAATATATGAGAGGTGCGCGAAAACAAGGCGATATAGGAGAAGGTATGTGAGGTGCGAGAATACACAGCGTTGCAGGGGAAGCAATGGGAGGTGCGCCAAAACACGGCGATGTTAGGGAATCTATGGGAGGTGCGCGAGAACACAGCAATCTAGGGGAAGGTATGAGTGGTGTGCGAAAACACAACGATATAGGGGAAGGTATGAGAGGTGCGCGAAAACACAGTGATGCAGGGGAAGCTCTGAGTGGTGCGCGAAACCACAGCGACATAGGGGAAGGTATGAGAGGTGCACAAGAACTCAACTATGTAGGGGAAGCTATGAGAGCTGCGCGAAAACAGGGCAAGGTCAGGGAAACTATGAAAGGTGCGGAAAAACATGGGGATACAGAGGAAGCTTTGGAAGGTGCGCAAAACACAGCGATATAGGGGAAGGTATGAGAGGTGCACGAGAACACAGCAATATAGCGGAATGTATCAGAGGTGCGCGAAACACAACGATACAGGGGAAGCTATGGGAGGTGCACGAAAACACAGCAATGCAGGGGAAGCTATGGGAGGTGCCCGAAAACAGGGCAAGGTCAGGGAAACTATGAAAGGTGTGGAAAAACATGGGAATATAGGGGAAGCTATGGAAGGTGTGCAAAAACATGGCGTTATAGGGGAAGGTATGAGAGGTGCGTGAAAACACAGCGATAAAGGGGAAGATATCAGAAGTAGCGAAAACACAGCGATGCAGGGGAAGCTATGGGAGGTGCACGAAAACACTGCGATATAAGGGAAGCAGTGAGAGATGCACAAAATCACGGCAATATAGGGGAAGGTATGAGAGGAGCGAGAAAACACGACGATATAAGGCAAGGAATGAGAGGTTCACAAAAACACTGCGATATAGGGGAAGGTATGAGGGGTGCACAAAAACAGAGCAATGTCAGGGAAACTATGACAGGTGCAGAAAAACATGGGGTACAGGGGAAGCTATGGAAAGTGCGCAAAACACAGCGATATAGGGGAAGGTATGGGAGGTACACGAAAACAAAGCGATTTGTGGGAATCTATGAGTGGTGCGCGAAAACATCGCAATATATGGGAAGCTATGAGGGGTGCCCGAAAACAAGGTGAAAAATGGGAATCTATGGGAGGTCCGAGAAAACAGGGCGATATAGGGGAAGTGATGAAAGGTACACGAGAGCACAGAGATATAGGGGAAGCTATGGGAGGTGCATGAAAACAGAGCAACATAGGTGAAGCTATGACAGCTGCTTGATAACACAGTGATATAGGGGAAGATATGAGAGGTGCGCTAATACACGGTGATATAGGGAAATGTATGGGAGGTGTGTGAAAATACTGCGATATAGGGGAAGGTATGAGATGTTTGAGAAAACACAGCAATATATGGGAAGGTATGAGAGGTGCGCGAAAATACGGCGAGAAATAGAAAGCTCTGGGAAGTGCGTGAAACATGGCGATATAGGATATGGTATGAGCGGTGCGCGAAAACATAGCGATGTAGGGGAAGCTATGCAAAGTGTGCCAGAACATGGCGATATAGGGGAAGCTATGAGAGGAGTGCAAAAACACAGCGATTTGGGAGAAGCTATGAGAGGTGTGCGAAAACACAGCGATTTGGGGGAAACTATGAGTGGTGCGTGAAAATATTGCGATATATAGAAACCTATGAGAGGTGCACGAGAACACAGCTATAGAGCGGAATCTATGAGAGGTGCGCGATAACACAGCGAAAAAGGGGAAGGTATGAGAGGTGCGCAAAAACACAGCGATATTTGGGAAACTATGGGAGTGCGTGAAAACAGGGCGATACAGGGGTAGGAAAGAGAGGCGCGCGAAAAGGCAGTGATAAGCGGGAAGCTATGAGAGGTGCGTGAAAACACAGCGATATAGTAGAAGGTATGAGAGGTGCGGAAAACACAGCGACATATGCGAAGCTATGGGAGGTGCACGAAAACAGAGTGAGGAAGGGGAAGGTATGAGTGGTGTGAGAAAACACAGCAACATAGGGGGATCTATGGGAGGTGCGTGAAATCATGGCGATATATGGAGAAGGAATGATAGGTGTACAAAAAGATAGTGGTGGAGATGAAGCTATGCGAGGTGCGCGAAAACACAGCGATCTGTGGGAAGCTATGGGAGGTGCACGAAAACAGAGTGAGAATGGGGAAGGTATGAGAGGTGTGAGAAAACACAGCAATATAGAGGAAGCTATGGGAGGTGCCTGAACGCACGGCGATATAGGAGAAGATATGAAAGGTGCGAGAAAACACAGCGATGTAGGGGTAGCTATGCGAGGTGTGCCAGAACACGGCGATATAGGGGAAGCTATGAGAGATGCGCAAAAACACAGCGATTTGGGGGAATCTATGAGAGGTGCACGAAAACATCGCAATATATGGGAAGCTATGAGAGGTGCGCAAAAACACGGCGAAAAATGGGAGGCTATGGGAGGTCCATGAAAGCAGGGCGAAATAGGGGAAGTGAAGAGAGGTGCACGAGAGCACAGCGACATAGGGGAAACTATGGGAGTTGCGTGAAAACAGAGCAATATAAGGGAAGCTATGACAGCTGCTTAATAACACAGCGATATAGGGAAGATATGAGAGGTGCGCGAATACACGGTGATATAGCGGAAGCTATGAGAGGTGCGCGAAATCACAGTGATATCGGGGAAGGGATCAGAGGTGCACAAAAATACATCGATATGGGGGAAGCTATGAGAGATGTATGGGTGATGCGTGAAAATACTGCGATATAGGGGAAGGTATGAGATGTGTGAGAAAACACTGCAATATAGGGGAAGCTATGGGAGGTGCACGAAAGCATGGCGATATAGGAGAAAGTATGAGAGGTGCGCAAAAACACATTGATATAGGGGAAGCTACGAGAGGTGCGCGAAAACAATGCGATATAGTGGAAGGTATGAGAGGTGCTCGAAAACACAGCGAGAAAGGGGAAGGTATGAGTGGTGTGAGAAAACACAGCAATATAGGGGGAGCTATGGGAGGTGCATTAAGGCGCGGCGATCTATGCAGAAGGTATGAGCGGGGTGCGAAAACATAGTGGTGGAGGTGAAGCTATGCGAGGTGCGCGAAAACACAGCGATTGAGGGGAAGGTATGAGCAGTGCGCGAGAACGCAATGATATAGGAGAAGCTATGGGATGTGTGCGAAAACACAGCGATATAGGGGAACGTACGAGAGGTGCATGAAAATATGGCGATATAGGGGAAGGTATGAGAGGTGCGCAAGAACACTGCGACATAGGCAAAGCTATCAGAGGTAATAAAAAGCATAGCGATGTAGGGGAAATTATGAGAGGTGCGCGAAAACAGAGCAGTATAGGGGAAGCTATGACAGCTGATTAATAACACAGCGATATAGGGCAAGATATGAGAGGTGCGCGAAAACATGGTGATATAGCGGAAGCTATGAGAGGTGAGCGAAAGCACAACTAAAAAGGGAAAGCGATATAATGGTAGGTGTAGAGGTGCGCGAAAAACCTGCGATATATTGGAAGCTATGGGAGGTGCATGAAAACAGAGCGACATAGGGGAAGGTATGAGAGGATAGCGAAAACACAGCAATTTGGGGGAAGCTACGAGAGGTGCGTGAAAACATCGCAATATATAGGACGTTATGAGAGGTGCGTGTACGCATGGCGAAAAATGGGAAGCTCTGGGAGGTGCGCGATTACACAGCGACATAGGGTAAAGTATGAGAGGTGTGCGAAAACACGGCGATATATGGGAAACTATGGGAGGTGCGTGATAACAGTGCGATATGGGGGAATGCATGAGTGGTGCGTAAAAACACAGCGGTGTAGGGGAAGTTATGGGAGGTGTGCGAAAGTAGAGCTATATAGGGGAAGTGATGAGAGGTGCACGAGAGCACAGCGACATAAGGGAAGTTATGGAGGTGCGTGAAAACACAGTCATACGGGGAAGTTATGAAAGGTGCGCTAAAACACAGCAATATCGGGAAAGGGATGAGAAGTCTGCGAAAACACGGCAATATAGGGGAAGGTATGAAAGGTGCGCAAAAACATAGTGATATTGGGAAAGCTATGGGAGGTACACGAAAACACGGCGATATACAAGAAGATATGAGAGGTGCGCGAAAACACATCGATATTGGGGAAGATACGAGAGGTGCGCAAAAACACGGCGATATATGAAAGCAGTGGGAGGTGCACGAAAACAGAGTGACATAGGGGGAGCTATGAGAGGTGCGCAAAAACACGGCTAAAAATGGGAAGCTATGGGAGGTGAGTGAAAACCGGGATATAGCGGAAGCTATTGGAGTTACGCGACAACACAGCAATATAGGGGAAGTTATGGATGGTGCGCGAAAACACAGCAATATACGTGAAGGTATCAGAGGTGAGTGAAAACACATCGATATAGGGGAAGGTATGAGAGGTGCAGGAAAACACGGCGTTATAGGGGAAGCTATAAGATAAGAAGTGAGGGAAAACACAGCGATATAGGGGAAGGTATGAGAGGTGCGCGAAAACACAATGATATTGGGGAAGCTATGGAAGGTGCGGGAAAACACAGCGATATAGGGTAAGGTATGAGAGGTGCGAGAAAACACAGCGATATAGGGGAAGCTATGGGAGGTGCACGAAAACACGGCGATATACGTGAAGGTATGAGAGGTTTGTGAAAAAACACGTCGGTATATGGGAAGGTATGACAGATCAGCAAAAACTCAGCTAAAAAGGTGAAGGGAGGAGTGATGCGCGAGAACATGACGATATAGGCAAAGCTGTGAGAGGTGAGCAAAAACACAGCGACATAGGGGAAGGTATGCTAGCTGGGCGAAAACACAGCAATATAGGGTAAGCTATGGGAGGTGCGCGAAATCACGGCGATATAGAGGAAGGTACGACAGGTGCGCGAAAATCCATCGATATAGGGGAAGCTACGAGAGATGCGCGAACACATCGATATAGTGGAAGGTATGAGATTTCCGCAAAAACACAACGATATAGGGGAAGCTGTGAGAGGTGCGCTAAAACACAGCGGTATATGGGAAGCTATGGAAGGTGCACGACAACAGATCGATATAGGGGAAGGTATCAGAGGTGCACGAAAACATTGCAATATATGTTTAGCTATGAGAAGTGCACGAGAACACAGTGATAGGGGGAAGCTTTGAGAAGTACACGATAACACAGCGATATAGGGGAAAGTATGAGAGGTACACGAAAGCATGGCAATATGTCGGAAACTTTGGGAGGTGTGTGAAAACAGGGCGATGTAGGGGAAGATATGAGAGCTGTGCAAAAACACAGCGATATAGGGGAATCTATGGGAGGTGCGCGAAAAGACAGCGATATAGGGGTAGCTATGGGAGGTGCGCGAAAGCACGGTGATATACGTGATGTTATGAGAGGTGCACGAGAACACAGCGATTTGAGGGAAGCTATGAGAGGTGCGCGAAAACATTGCAATATACGGAAACTATGAGAGGTGCACGAAATCACAGCGATGTAGGGGAAGGGATGAAAGGTGTGTGAAAACATCGCAAAATATGGGAAGCTCTGAGAGGTGCACTAGAACACAGCGGTATAGGGGAAGCTATGAGAAGTGCGCGACAACACAGCGATCTAGGGGAAGGTATGAGTGGGGTATGAGAGGTGCGCGAAAACACAGAGATATAGGGGAAGCTATGAGAGGTGCGTGAAAACACGGTGATATACGTGATATTATGAGAGGTGATCGAAAACACAGATATTTGAGGGAAGCTATGAGAGGTTCGCGAAAACATTGCAATATACGGAAAGCTATGAGAGGTGCACGAGAACACAGTGATAGAGGTGAAGCTACGGGAGGTGCGCGATAACACAGCGAAAAAGGGGAAGGTATGAGAGGTGCTCGAAAACAAGGTGATATATGGGATACTTTGGGAGGTGTGCTAAAACAGAGCGATAGAGGGGAAGTGATGAGTGTGCACGATAGCACAGCGATGTAGGAGAAGCTATGGGAGATGTGGGAAAACACGTCGATAAAGGCGAAGGTATGAGAGATGAGCGAAAACTCAGCTAAAAAGGGGAAGGTATGAGAGATGCGGGAAAACACGGAGATATAGGCAAAGCTATGAGAGCTGAGCAAAAACAGAGCGATATAGGGGAAGGTATGAGAGGTGCATGAAAACACAACGATATAGGGGAAGATATGCGAGGTGCGCAAAAACACGGTGATATAGGGGAAGCTATGAGAGGGGCGCGAAAACACAGCGATAGAGGGGAAGGTATGGGAGGTGCGCAAAGACACAGCGATATAGGAGAAGGTATGAGAGGTGCACGAAAACACAGCGATATAGGGGAAGCTATGGTAGGTACGCGAAAACACAGCAGTTCAGGTGAAGGTATGAGAGGGAAATGAAAACACAGCGATAGAGGGGAAACTATGGGAAGTGCCAGAAAACACAGCAATATAGGAGAAGCTCTGAGACATGCGCGAAAACAGAGCGGTATAGGGGAAGATATGGGAGGTGTGCAAAAACACAGCAATATTTGGGAAGGAATGGGACGTGCGCGAGAACACAGCAATATAGTTGAAGTTATGAGTGTTGCGTGAAAGCACAGTGATAAAGGGAAGGTTTGGGAGGTGCGCAAAAACACAGCGCTATAGGGGAATATATGAGAGGTGCGCGAAAACAAGGCGATATAGGAGAAGGTATGTGAGGTGCGAGAAAACACAGCGTTGCAGGGGAAGCAATGGGAGGTGCGCCAAAACACGGCGATGTTAGGGAATCTATGGGAAGTGCGTGAGAACACAGCAATCTAGGGGAAGGTATGAGTGGTGTGTGAAAACACAGCGATATAGGGGAAGGTATGAGAGGAGCGAGTAAACACAGCGATATAAGGGAAGGTATCAGAGGTGCGCGAAAACACAGTGATGCAGGGGAAGCTCTGAGTGGTGCGCGAAACCACAGCGACATAGGGGAAGGTATGAGAGGTGCACAAGAACACAACTATGTAGGGGAAGCTATGAGAGCTGCGCGAAAACAGGGCAAGGTCAAGGAAACTATGAAAGGTGCGGAAAAACATGGGGATACAGAGGAAGCTATGAAAGGTGCGCAAAACACAGCGATATAGGGGAAGGTATGAGAGGTGCACGAGAACACAGCAATATAGCGGAATGTATCAGAGGTGCGCGAAACACAACGATACAGGGGAAGCTATGGGAGGTGCACGAAAACACAGCAATGCAGGGGAAGCTATGGGAGGTGCCCGAAAACAGGGCAAGGTCAGGGAAACTATGAAAGGTGTGGAAAAACACGGGAATATAGGGGAAGCTATGGAAGGTGTGCAAAAACATGGCGTTATAGGGGAAGGTATGAGAGGTGCGTGAAAACACAGCGATAAAGGGGAAGATATCAGAAGTAGCGAAAACACAGCGATGCAGGGGAAGCTATGGGAGGTGCACTAAAACACTGCGATATAAGGGAAGCAGTGAGAGATGCACAAAATCACGGCAATATAGGGGAAGGTTTGAGAGGAGCGAGAAAACACGACGATATAAGGCAAGGAATGAGAGGTTCACAAAAACACTGCGATATAGGGGAAGGTATGAGGGGTGCACAAAAACAGAGCAATGTCAGGGAAACTATGACAGGTGCAGAAAAACATGGGGTATAGGGGAAGCTATGGAAAGTGCGCAAAACACAGCGATATAGGGGAAGGTATGGTAGGTGCACGAAAACAAAGCGATTTGTGGGAATCTATGAGTGGTGCGCGAAAACATCGCAATATATGGGAAGCTATGAGGGGTGCCCGAAAACAAGTTGAAAAATGGGAATCTGTGGGAGGTCCGAGAAAACAGGGCGATATAGGGGAAGTGATGAAAGGTACACGAGAGCACAGAGATATAGGGGAAGCTATGGGAGGTGCATGAAAACAGAGCAACATAGGTGAAGCTATGACAGCTGCTTGATAACACAGTGATATAGGGGAAGATATGAGAGGTGCGCTAATACACGGTGATATAGGGGAATGTATGGGAGGTGCGTGAAAATACTGCGATATAGGGGAAGGTATGAGATGTTTGAGAAAACACAGCAATATATGGGAAGGTATGAGAGGTGCGCGAAAATACGGCGAGAAATAGAAAGCTCTGGGAAGTGCGTGAAACACGGCGATATAGGATATGGTATGAGAGGTGTGCGATAACACAGCGAAAAAGGGGAAGGTATGAGAGGTGCGCAAAAACACGGCGATATTTGGGAAACTATGGGAGTGCGTGAAAACAGGGCGATATAGGGGTAGGTATGAGAGGTGCGCGAAAAGGCAGTGATAAGCGGGAAGCTATGAGAGGTGCGTGAAAACACAGAGATGTAGGGGAAGGTATGAACGGTCCGCGAAAACACATCGATATAGGGGAAGCTACGAGAGGTGCGTGAAAAACATCGATATAGTGGAAGCTATGAGAGGTGCGCGAAAACACGTCGATATAGGGGAAGGTATGAGAAGTGCGCAAAAACACAGTGATATAGGGAAAATATGGGAGGTGCGAGAATACACGGCGATATACGTGAAGGTATGACAGATGCGTGAAAACACGTCGATATAGGGTAAGGTTTGAAAGGTGCTTGAAAACACAGTGATATAGGGGAATCTATGGGAGGTGTGTGAAAACACGGCGATATACGTGAAGGTATGAGAGGTGCGTAAAAACACGTTGATATAGGGGAAGGTATGAGAGATGAGCGAAAACTCAGCTAAAAAGGAGAAGGTATCAGAGGTGCGTGAGAAAATGGCGATATAGGCAAAGCTATGACAGGTGAGCAAAAACACATCGATATAGGGGAAGCTACGAGGGGTGTGCGAAAACACGGCGATATAGTGGAAGGTATGATAGGTGTGCGAAAACACAGGGATATATGGGAAGCTATGAGAGGTGCGCGAAAACACGTCGATATAGGGGAAGGTATGAGAAGTGCGCAAAAACACAGTGATATAGGGAAAATATGGGAGGTGCGAGAATACACAGCGATATACGTGAAGGTATGACAGATGCGTAAAAACACGTCGATATAGGGTAAGGTTTGAAAGGTGCTTGAAAACACAGCAACATAGGGGGATTTATGGGAGGTGCGTGAAATCATGGCGATATATGGAGAAGGAATGATAGATGTACAAAAAGATAGTGGTGGAGATGAAGCTATGCGAGGTGCGCGAAAACACAGCGATATGTGGGAAGCTATGGGAGGTGCACGAAAACAGAGTGAGAATGGGGAAGGTATGAGAGGTGTGAGAAAAGACAACAATATAGAGGAAGCTATGGGAGGTGCCTGAACGCACGGCGATATAGGAGAAGATATGAAAGGTGCGAGAAAACACAGCGATGTAGGGGTAGCTATGTGAGGTGTGCCAGAACACGGCGATATATGGGATGCTATGAGAGATGCGCAAAAACACAGCGATTTGGGGGAATCTATGAGAGGTGCGCGAAAACATCGCAATATATGGGAAGCTATGAGAGGTGCGCAAAAACACGCCGAAAAATGGGAGGCTATGGGAGGTCCATGAAAACAGGGCGAAATAGGGGAAGTGAAGAGAGGTGTACGAGAGCACAGCGACATAGGGGAAACTATGGGAGTTGCGTGAAAACAGAGCAATATAAGGGAAGCTATGACAGTTGCTTAATAAAACAGCGATATAGGGAAGATATGAGAGGTGCGCGAATACACGGTGATATAGCGGAAGCTATGAGAGGTGAGCGAAAGCACAGTGATATAGAGGATGCCTTGGGAGGTGCACGAAATCACAGTGATATCGGGGAAGGGATCAGAGGTGCACAAAAATACATTGATATGGGGGAAGCTATGAGAGATGTATGGGTGATGCGTGAAAATACTGCGATATAGGGGAAGGTATGAGATGTGTGAGAAAACACTGCAATATAGGGGAAGCTATGGGAGGTGCACGAAAGCATGGCGATATAGGAGAAAGTATGAGAGGTGCGCGAAAACATAGCGATGTAGGGGAAACTATGCAAGGTGTGCCAGAACATGGCGATATAGGGGAAGGTATGAGAGGTGCGCAAAAACACATTGATATAGGGGAAGCTACGAGAGGTGCGCGAAAACAATGCGATATAGTGGAAGGTATGAGAGGTGCTCGAAAACACAGCGAGAAAGGGGAAGGTATGAGTGGTGTGAGAAAACACAGCAATATAGGGGGAGCTATGGGAGGTGCATTAAGGCGCGGCGATCTATGGAGAAGGTATGAGCGGGGTGCGAAAACATAGTGGTGGAGGTGAAGCTATGCAAGGTGCGCGAAAACACAGCGATTGAGGGGAAGGTATGAGCGATGCGCGAGAACGCAATGATATAGGAGAAGCTATGGGATGTGTGCGAAAACACAGCGATATAGGGGAACGTACGAGAGGTGCATGAAAATATGGCGATATAGGGGAAGGTATGAGAGGTGCGCAAGAACACTGCGACATAGGCAAAGCTATCAGAGGTAATAAAAAGCATAGCGATGTAGGGGAAATTATGAGAGGTGCGCGAAAACAGAGCAATATAGGGGAAGCTATGACAGCTGCTTAATAACACAGCGATATAGGGCAAGATATGAGAGGTGCGCGAAAACATGGTGATATAGCGGAAGCTATGAGAGGTGAGCGAAAGCACAACTAAAAAGGGAAAGCGATATAATGGTAGGTGTGAGAGGTGCGCGAAAAACCAGCGATATATTGGAAGCTATGGGAGGTGCATGAAAACAGAGCGACATAGGGGAAGGTATGAGAGGATAGCGAAAACACAGCAATTTGGGGGAAGCTACGAGAGGTGCGTGAAAACATCGCAATATATAGGACGTTATGAGAGGTGCGTGTACGCATGGCGACAAATGGAAAGCTCTGGGAGGTGCGCGATTACACAGCGATATAGGGTAAAGTATGAGAGGTGTGCGAAAACATGGCGATATATGGGAAACTATGGGAGGTGCGTGATAACAGTGCGATATGGGGGAATGCATGAGTGGTGCGTAAAAACACAGCGGTGTAGGGGAAGCTATGGGAGGTGTGCGAAAGTAGAGCTATATAGGGGAAGTGATGAGAGGTGCACGAGAGCACAACGACATAAGGGAAATTATGGAGGTGCGTGAAAACACAGTCATACGGGGAAGTTATGAAAGGTGCGCTAAAACACAGCAATATCGGGAAAGGGTTGAGAAGTCTGCGAAAACACGGCAATATAGGGGAAGGTATGAAAGGTGCGCAAAAACATAGTGATATTGGGAAAGCTATGGGAGGTACACGAAAACACGGCGATATACAAGAAGATATGAGAGGTGCGCGAAAACACATCGATATTGGGGAAGATACGAGAGGTGCGCGAAAATACGGCGATATATGAAAGCAGTGGGAGGTGCACGAAAACAGAGTGACATAGGGGGAGCTATGAGAGGTGCGCAAAAACACGGCTAAAAATGGGAAGCTATGGGAGGTGCGTGAAAACCGGGATATAGCGGAAGCTATTGGAGTTACGCGACAACACAGCAATATAGGGGAAGTTATGGATGGTGCGCGAAAACACAGCGATATACGTGAAGGTATCAGAGGTGAGTGAAAACACATCGATATAGGGGAAGGTATGAGAGGTGCAGGAAAACACGGCGTTATAGGGGAAGCTATAAGATAAGAGGTGAGGGAAAACACAGCGATATAGGGGAAGGTATGAGAGGTGCGCGAAAACACAATGATATTGGGGAAGCTATGGAAGGTGCGAGAAAACACAGCGATATAGGGTAAGGTATGAGAAGTGCGAGAAAACAGTGATATAGGGGAAGCTATGGGAGGTGCACGAAAACACGGCGATATACGTGAAGGTATGAGAGGTTTGTGAAAACACGTCGGTATATGGGAAGGTATGACAGATCAGCAAAAACTCAGCTAAAAAGGTGAAGGTAGGAGTGATGCGCGAGAACATGACGATATAGGCAAAGCTGTGAGAGGTGAGCAAAAACACAGCGACATTGGGGAAGGTATGCTAGCTGGGCGAAAACACAGCAATATAGGGTAAGCTATGGGAGGTGCGCGAAATCACAGCGATATAGAGGAAGGTACGACAGGTGTGCGAAAATACATCGATATAGGGGAGGCTACGAGAGATGCGCGAACACGTCGATATAGTGAAAGGTATGAGATTTCCGCAAAAACACAACGATATAGGGGAAGCTGTGAGAGGTGCGCTAAAACACAGCGGTATATGGGAAGCTATGGAAGGTGCACGACAACAGATCGATATAGGGGAAGGTATCAGAGGTGCACGAAAACATTGCAATATATGTTTAGCTATGAGAAGTGCACGAGAACACAGTGATAGAGGGGAAGCTTTGAGAAGTACACGATAACACAGCGATATAGGGGAAAGTATGAGAGGTACACGAAAGCATGGCAATATGTTGGAAACTTTGGGAGGTGTGTGAAAACAGGGCGATGTAGGGGAAGATATGAGAGCTGTGCAAAAACACAGCGATATAGGAGAATCTATGGGAGGTGCGCGAAAAGACAGCCATATAGGGGTAGCTATGGGAGGTGCACGAAAGCACGGTGATATACGTGATGTTATGAGAGGTGCACGAGAACACAGCGATTTGAGGGAAGCTATGAGAGGTGCGCGAAAACATTGCAATATATGGAAAGCTATGAGAGGTGCACGATAACACAGCGATAGGCGTAAACTATGAGAGGTGCACGAAATCACAGCGATGTAGGGGAAGGGATGAAAGGTGTGTGAAAACATCGCAAAGTATGGGAAGCTATGAGAGGTGCACTAGAACACAGCGGTATAGGGGAAGCTATGAGAAGTGCGCGACAACACAGCGATCTAGGGGAAGGTATGAGTGGGGTATGAGAGGTGCGCGAAAACACAGAGATATAGGGGAAGCTATGGGAGGTGCGTGAAAACACGGTGATATACGTGATGTTATGAGAGGTGCGCGAAAACACAGCGATTTGAGGGAAGCTATGAGAGGTTCATGAAAACATTGCAATATACGGAAAGCTATGAGAGGTGCACGAGAACACAGTGATAGAGGTGAAGCTACGGGAGGTGCGCGATAACACAGCGAAAAAGGGGAAGGTATGAGAGGTGCTCGAAAACAAGGTGATATGTGGGAAACTTTGGGAGGTCTGCTAAAACAGAGCGATAGAGGGGAAGTGATGAGTGTGCACGATAGCACAGCGATGTAAGAGAAGCTATGGGAGATGTGGGAAAACACGTCGATAAAGGCGAAGGTATGAGAGATGAGTGAAAACTCAGCTAAAAAGGGGAAGGTATGAGAGATGCCGGAAAACACGGAGATATAGGCAAAGCTATGAGAGCTGAGCAAAAACAGAGCGATATAGGGGAAGGTATGAGAGGTGCATGAAAACACAACGATATAGGGGAAGATATGCGAGGTGCGCAAAAACACGGTGATATAGGGGAAGCTATGAGAGGGGCGCGAAAACACAGCGATAGAGGGGAAGGTATGGGAGGTGCGCAAAAACACAGCGATATAGGAGAAGGTATGAGAGGTGCACGAAAACACAGTGATATAGGGGAAGCTATGGGAGGTGCGTGAAAACACGGAGATAAACGTGAAGGTATGAGATGTGCGTTAAAACACGTCGATATAGGGGAAGCTATGTGAGGTGCGTGAAAACACGGCGATATAGGGGAAACATAGAAACATAGAAAATAGGTACAGGAGTAGGCCCTTCAGCCCTTCGAGCCTGCACCACCATTCAGTATGATCATGGCTGATCATCCAACTCAGAATCCTGTAGCAGCCTTCCCTCCATATCCCCTGATCCCCGTAGCCACAAGGGCCATATCTAACTCCCTCTTAAATATAGCCAATGAACTGGCCTCAACTGTTTCCTGTGGCAGAGAATTCTACAGATTCACCACTCTCTGTGTGAAGAAGTTTTTCCTAATCTCGGTCCTAAAATGCTTCCCCTTTATCCTCAAACTGTGACCCCTCGTTCTGGACTTCCCCAACATCAGGAACAATCTTCCTGCATCTAGCCCGTCCAATCCCTTTAGGATTTTATACGTTTCAATCAGATCCCTCCTCAATCTTCTAAATTCCAACGAGTATAAGCTTAGTTCATGCTGTCTTTCATCAAATGAAAGTCCTGCCATCCCAGGGATCAATCTGGTGAACCTTCTTTGTACTCCCTCTATGGCAAGGATGTCTTTCCTCAGATTGGGGGACCAAAAATGCACCTCCCACAGCTTCCCCTACATCACTGTGTTTTTGTGCACCTCTCATACCTTCCCCTATATCGCCGTCTTTTCACGCACCTTCAATAATTTCCCATATATCACCATATTTTCACGCACCTCTCATACCTTCCCCTATATCGCCGTCCTTTCACGCTCATCCAATAGCTTCCCATATATCGCTGTGTTTTCGCGTACTCCTGATAGCTTCCCCTATATCGCTGTGTTTTTGCTCACCTCTCATAGCTTTGCCTATTTGGTCGTATTTTCGCACAACTCTCATACCTTCCCGTTTTTAGCTGAGATTTCGCTCATCTCTCATACCTTCTGCTATATCACCGTGTTTTCGTGCATCTCCTATACCCTCCTCTTTTTCACTGTGTTTTCACGCACCATGCATACCTACCACTATATCACTGTATTTTCAAGCACCTCTCATACTGTTCCCTATATCGCTGCGTTTTCGGGCACCTCTCATTGCTTCCCCTATATCGCTGTATTTTCGCTTCCCTCTCATAGCTTCCCCTATGCCGTCGTGTTTTCATGCACCTCCCTTAGCTTCCCCTAAATCACTGTGTTTTCATGCACCTCTCATACCTTCCCCTATATCGCTGAGTTTTCACTCCCCTCTCATAGCTTGCCCTATATCTCCGTGTTGTCGCGTACGTCTCAAACCTTACCCTTTTTAACTGTGCTTTCGCTCATCTCTCATACCTTCCCGTATATCGTCGCGTTTTCTCGCACCTCTCATACATTCCCCTATATCGTTGCGTTTTCACACACCTCCCATTTCTTCCCCATATCGCTGTGTTTTCGTGCACCTCCCATAGCTTCCCCTATATCACTGTATTTTCTCGCACCTCTCATACCTTCCCCTATATCGCTCTGTTTTCGCGCACCTCTCATAGCTTCCGCTATATCACTTTATTTTCGCGCACCTCGCATACCTTCGCCTATATCGTTGTGTTTTTGCGCACCTCTCATAGCTTCCCCTATATCGCTGTGTTTTAGCGCACCTCGCATACCTTTGCCTATATCGCTGTGTTTTTGCGCACCTCTCATACCTTCCCCTATATCACTGTGTTTTAGCGCACCTCCCATAGCTTCCCCTATATCGCTGTGTTTTAGCGCACCTCGCATACCTTCGCCTATATCGCTGTGTTTTCGCGCACCTCTCATAGCTTCCCCCATATCGCTGTGTTTTTGAGCACCTCCCATAGCTTCACCTATATCGCTGTGTTTTAGCGCAGCTCTCATTCCTTCCCCTGTAGAACTGCGTCTTCTCTCACCTCTCATACCTTCCCCAATATGGCTTTGTTTTCGCGCGCCTCTGATACATTCCCCTACATCACCATGTTTTCGCGCACCTCTCGTACCTTCCTCTATATCGGTGTGCTTTTGTGCACCTCAATACATTCTCCTTTATTGCCCTGTTTTCATGCAACTCCTATAGCTTCCCCTATATCGATGTGTTTTCTTGCACCTCTTATACCTTCCCCTATGTCACTCTGTTTTCGCTCATCTCCGATAGCTTCCCGTATATCGCTGTGTTTTCGTGCACCTTTCATAGCTTTCTCTATTTGCCACATTTTCGCGCACCTCCCACAGCTTCCCCTATATCGCTGTGCTTTCGCGCACCTCCCATAGCTTCCGCTCTTCTTGCACCTCTCATACCTTCCCGATATCGCTGTGTTTTCCCGCACCTTACGTAGTTTCCCCAATATCACTATGTTTTTGCTCACCTGTTATAGCTTCCCCTATATCGCTGTGTTTTCACGCACATCTCTTATCTTCCACTATATTGCTGTGTTTTCGCGCACGTCCCATAACTTCCCGTACTTCGCTGTATTTCTGCGAATCTCCCTTATCGTCCTATATATCGCCGTGTTTTCGCACACCTCCCATAGGTTTCCCTGTAAGACTGTGTTTTTGCGCACCTCTCATCCCTTCCCTTATATCGCTGTGTCATCGTGCACCTCTCATAGCTTCCCCTATATCGGTGTGATTTTGCGCACCTCTCATAGCTTCCCATCTACCGCCGTGTTCTCGTGCACCTCTCATACCTTCCCCTATATCGCTGTGATTTTGCTCACCTCTCATAGCTGCCACTATATCGTCATATTTTCGCGCAGATCTCATACCTTCCCCTATAGAGATGCGTTTTCTCTCACCTCTCGTAACTTCCCTTATCTCGCCGTGTTTTGGTGCACCTTCCACAGCTTCCCCTCTATCACTGTGTTTCTGCTCACCTCTCATAGCTTTACATATATCACCGAGTTTCTGCGCACCTTTCATACCTTCCCCTTTTCAGCTGAGTTTTCACTCATCTCTCGTACCTTCTCCTATATCACTGTGTTTTCGCGCACCTCCTATAGCTTCCTCTATATCACTGTGTTTTCGCGCACCTCTCATACCTACCTCTATATTACTGTCTTCATGCACCTTGCATACCATCTCATACCTCTCATCGCTTCCCCTATATTGATGTGTTTTCACACCCTCTCATTCCTTCACGTTTAGCGCCGTGTTTTCGTGCACCTCCGATAACTTCCTCTATATCGCTGTAATTTCGGACACCTCCCATAGCTTCCCCTATAGCGCTGTGTTTTCGTGCACTTCTCATAGCTGTCCCAAAATCTCTGTGTTTTCATGCATATCGATGTGTTTTCGCGGACCTCTCATACCTTCCCCTATATCGCCGTGTTTTCGCGCACCTCTCATAGCTTCCCCTATATCGCTGTGTTTTCACCGGCCTCTCATACCTTCCCTTATATCGCTGTGTTTTCGCGCACCTCGCATTGCTTCCCCTACATCGTTATGTTTTCGCGCACGTCTCATACCTTCAATTATATCGATGTGTTTTCACGCACCTCTCGTAGCTTCCACAATATTGATGTGTTTTCGCACACCTGTCATACATTCCCCTATATCACTGCGTTTTCACGCACCTCTCATAGCTTCCCCCAAATCTTTTCTTTTTAAGTCTTTTTATTGAATTAGTACACAAAAGGTAAACCATATAGGCACTGATACACAGTTGCAATATAACTTTACAAGAGATATTAATACACAAAAAAAAGTTAGTACAAGCAGTGCAGTTTAGATTTAAAATAACCAGGTAATATAGTAGTTATAGGGGAAGCAATGGCAGGTGCGTGAAAACACCACGACATAGGAGAAGTTATGAGAGGTGTGCAAAAAAAAAACTATATAGGGGAAGTAATGGGAGGTGCGCGAAAACACAGCAATACAGGGGATTGTATGGGAGGTGCGCGAAAACACAGCGATAAGTGGAAGGTACGGGAGGTGCGCGAAAACACGGCGCTATAGGGGAAGGTATGAGAGCTGCGCGAAAACACAGCGATTTGGGGGAGGCTATGAGAGGTTCATGATAACACAGCAATTTGGGGAAAGCTATGAGAGGTGCGTGAAAGCATTGCAATATATGGGAATATATGAAAGCTGCGCGAAAACACAGCGATATAGGGGAAGCTATGGTATTTCCACGAAAACACAGCAATATACGGGAAGGATCGGGACGTGCTCGAAAACACAGCGATACAGTGGATGTTATGAGAGGTGCGTGAAAACACAGCGATACAGGGGAAGGAATGAGAGGTGCGCGAAAACACAGAGATGTTGGGAAATCTATGAGAGGTGTGCGAAAACACAGCGATATATGGGAAGCTATGGGAGATGCACGAAAACAGAGCGATATAGGGGAAGGCATGAGAGGTGCGCGAAAACACAGCGATATAGGGGAAGCTATGGTAGGTACGCGAAAACACAGCAGTTCAGGTGAAGGTATGATAGGGAAATGAAAACACAGCGATAGAGGGGAAACTATGGGAAGTGCTAGAAAACACAGCAATGTAGGAGAAGCTCTGAGACATGCGCGAAAACAGAGCGGTATAGGGGAAGATATGGGAGGTGTGCAAAAAAACAGCAATATTTGGGAAGGAATGGGACGTGCGCGAGAACACAGCAATATAGTTGAAGTTATGAGTGTTGCGTGAAAGCACAGCGATAAAGGGAAGGTTTGGGAGGTGCGCAAAAACACAGCGCTATAGGGGAATATATGAGAGGTGCGCGAAAACAAGGCGATATAGGAGAAGGTATGTGAGGTGCGAGAAAACACAGCGTTGCAGGGGAAGCAATGGGAGGTGCGCCAAAACACGGCGATGTTAGGCAATCTATGGGAGGTGCGCGAGAACACAGCAATCTAGGGGAAGGTATGAGAGGAGCGAGTAAACACAGCGATATAAGGGAAGGTATCAGAGGTGCGCGAAAACACAGTGATGCAGGGGAAGCTCTGAGTGGTGCGCGAAACCACAGCGACATAGGGGAAGGTATGAGAGGTGCACAAGAACACAACTATGTAGGGGAAGCTATGAGAGCTGCGCGAAAACAGGGCAAGGTCAGGGAAACTATGAAAGGTGCGGAAAAACATGGGGATCCAGAGGAAGCTTTGGAAGGTGCGCAAAACACAGCGATATAGGGGAAGGTATGAGAGGTGCACGAGAACACAGCAATATAGCGGAATGTATCAGAGGTGCGCGAAACACAACGATACAGGGGAAGCTATGGGAGGTGCACGAAAACACAGCAATGCAGGGGAAGCTATGGGAGGTGCCCGAAAACAGGGCAAGGTCAGGGAAACTATGAAAGGTGTGGAAAAACACGGGAATATAGGGGAAGCTATGGAAGGTGTGCAAAAACATGGCGTTATAGGGGAAGGTATGAGAGGTGCGTGAAAACACAGCGATAAAGGGGAAGATATCAGAAGTAGCGAAAACACAGCGATGCAGGGGAAGCTATGGGAGGTGCACGAAAACACTGCGATATAAGGGAAGCAGTGAGAGATGCACAAAATCACGGCAATATAGGGGAAGGTATGAGAGGAGCGAGAAAACACGACGATATAAGGCAAGGAATGAGAGGTTCACAAAAACACTGCGATATAGGGGAAGGTATGAGGGGTGCACAAAAACAGAGCAATGTCAGGGAAACTATGACAGGTGCAGAAAAACATGGGGTACAGGGGAAGCTATGGAAAGTGCGCAAAACACAGCGATATAGGGGAAGGTATGGGAGGTACACGAAAACAAAGCGATTTGTGGGAATCTATGAGTGGTGCGCGAAAACATCGCAATATATGGGAAGCTATGAGGGGTGCCCGAAAACAAGGTGAAAAATGGGAATCTATGGGAGGTCCGAGAAAACAGGGCGATATAGGGGAAGTGATGAAAGGTACACGAGAGCACAGAGATATAGGGGAAGCTATGGGAGGTGCATGAAAACAGAGCAACATAGGTGAAGCTATGACAGCTGCTTGATAACACAGTGATATAGGGGAAGATATGAGAGGTGCGCTAATACACGGTGATATAGGGAAATGTATGGGAGGTGCGTGAAAATACTGCGATATAGGGGAAGGTATGAGATGTTTGAGAAAACACAGCAATATATGGGAAGGTATGAGAGGTGCTCGAAAACACAGCGATATATGGGAAGCTATGAGAGGTGCATGAAAACAAAGCGAGAAAGGGGAAGGTATGAGAGCTGTGAGAAAACACAGCAATATAGGGGAAGCTATGGGAGGTGCATGAACGCACGGCGATGTAGGAGAAGATATGAAAGGTGCATGAAAACACAGCGATGTAGGGGAAGCTATGCAAGGTGCGCCAGAACATGGCAATATAGTGGAAGCTATGAGAGGTGCGCAAAAGCACAGTGATTTTGGCGAATCTATGAGAGGTCCGCGAAAACATCGCAATATATGTGAAGCTAGGAGAGGTGCGCAAAAACACAGTGAAAAATGGGAAGAAATGGGAGGTCCCTGAAAACATGGCAATATAGGGTAAGTTATGTGAGCTGCTTGATAACACAGCGATATAGGGGAAGTAATGAGATGTGCGCAAAAAACACGGTGATATAGCGGAAGCTATGAGAGGTGAGGGAAAACACAGCGCTATAGGGGAAGCCTTGGGATGTGTGCGAAATCACAGTGATATCGGGGAAGGGATGAGAGGTGCGTAAAAACACAGCGATATATGGGAAGCTATGAGAGGTGCGCAAAAACACAGCAATTTGGGGGAATCTATGAGTAGTGCACAAAAACATCACAATATATGGAGAAGTATGAGAGGTGTGTAAAAACATAGTGGTGGAAGTGAGTCTATGAGAGGTGCACGAAAACATGGTGAAAAAAGGGAAGCTGTGGGAGGTCTGTGAAAACAGGACGATATAGGGGAAGTGATGAGAGGTGCACGAGAGCACAGCAACATACGGGAAGCTATGGGAGGTGCGTGAAAACAGAGCAATATAGGAGAAGCTATGACAGTTGCTTAATAACACAGCGATATAGGTGAAGATATGAGAGGTGCGCGAAAACCCGGTGATATAGCGGAAGCGATGAGAGGTGAGTGAAAACACAGCGATATAGGGGAATGTATGGCAGGTGCGTGAAAATACTGCGATATAGGGTAATGTATGGCAGGTGCGTGAAAATACTGCGATATGGGGAAGGTATGTGATGTGTGACAAAACATAGTGATGTAGGGGAAGCTATACAAGGTGCGCCAGAATAAGGCGATATAGGGGAAGCTATGGGAAGTGCGTGAAAACACAGCGATATAGGGGAATGTATGGGAGGTGCATGAAAACACGGTGATTTCCGTGAAAATATGAGAGGTGCTTTAATACATATGGATATAGGGGAATGTACGAGTGATGAGCGAAAACTCAGCTAAAAAAGGGAAGGTATGAGAGGTGCGCGAGAACACGGCGACATAGGCAAAGCTATCAGAGGGGAGCAAAAACATAGCGATGTAGGAGAAGTTATGAGAGGTGCACGAAAACAGAACGATATAGGGGAAGCTATGCGAGGTGCGTGAAAACATGGTGATATAAGGGAAGCTATGAGAGGTGCGTGAAAATATTGCAATATATAGAAACCTATGAGAGGTGCACGAGAACACAGCAATAGAGGGGAAGCTATGAGAGGTGTGCAAGAACACAGCGAAAAAGGGGAAGGTATGAGAGGTGTGCGAAAACACGGTGAATATATGGGAAACTATGGGAGGTGCATGAAAACAGGGCGATATAGGGGTAGGAAAGAGAGGCGCGCGTAAAGACGGTGATAAGCGGGAAGCTATGAGAGGTGCGCGAAAACACAGCGATACAGGGGAAGGTATGAGTGGTGCGCAAAAACACATCGATATAGGGGAAGCTACGAGAGGTGCGTGAAAAAACATCTATATAGTGGAAGGTATGAGAGGTGTGCGAAAACACAACGATATAGGGGAAGTTATGCGAGGCGCGCAAAAACACTGCAATGTATGGGAAGCTATGAGAGGTACGTGAAAACATGGCGATATAGTGGAAGGTATGGAGGTGCACGAAAACACAGTGATAAATGGGAAGCTATGGGAGGTGCGCGAAAACACAGCAATATACATGAAAGTATGAGAGGTGCGTGAAAACACATCGATATAGGGGAAGGTATGAGAGATGAGCGAAAACTCAGCTAAAAAGTGGAAGGTATGCGAGGTGCGTGAGAATATGGCGATAGAGGCAAAGCTATGAGAGGTGAGCAAAAGCACAGCAATACAGGGGAAGCACGAGAGGTGCGTGAAAACACAGCGATATGGGAAGCTATGGGAGGTGCACGAAAACAGAGTGAGGAAGGGGAAGGTATGAGTGGTGTGAGAAAACACAGCAACATAGGGGGATCTATGGGAGGTGCGTGAAATCATGGCGATATATGGAGAAGGAATGATAGGTGTACAAAAAGATAGTGGTGGAGATGAAGCTATGCGAGGTGCGCGAAAACACAGCGATATGTGGGAAGCTATGGGAGGTGCACGAAAACAGAGTGAGAATGGGGAAGGTATGAGAGGTGTGAGAAAACACAGCAATATAGAAGAAGCTATGGGAGGTGCCTGAACACACGGCGATATAGGAGAAGATATGAAAGGTGCGAGTAAACACAGCGATGTAGGGGTAGCTACTTGAGGTGTGCCAGAACACGGCGATATATGGGATGCTATGAGAGATGCGCAAAAACACAGCGATTTGGGGGAATCTAGGAGAGGTGCGCGAAAACATCGCAATATATGGGAAGCTATGAGAGGTGCGCAAAAACACGGCGAAAAATGGGAGGCTATGGGAGGTCCGTGAAAACAGGGCGAAATAGGGGAAGTGAAGAGAGGTGCACGAGAGCACAGTGAAATAGGGGAAACTATGGGAGTTGCGTGAAAACAGAGCAATATAAGGGAAGCTATGACAGTTGCTTAATAAAACAGCGATATAGGGAAGATATGAGAGGTGCGCGAATACACGGTGATATAGCGGAAGCTATGAGAGGTGAGCGAAAGCACAGTGATATAGAGGATGCCTTGGGAGGTGCACGAAATCACAGTGATATCGGGGAAGGGATCAGAGGTGCACAAAAATACATCGATATGGGGGAAGCTATGAGAGATGTATGGGTGATGCGTGAAAATACTGCGATATAGGGGAAGGTATGAGATGTGTGAGAAAACACTGCAATATAGGGGAAGCTATGGGAGGTGCACGAAAGCACGGCGATATAGGAGAAAGTATGAGATGTGCGCGAAAACATAGCTGTAGGGGAAACTATGCAAGGTGTGACAGAACATGGCGATATAGGGGAAGGTATGAGAGGTGTGCAAAAACACATTGATAGGGGAAGCTATGAGAGGTGCACGAAAACAATGCAATATAGTGGAAGGTAAGAGAGGTGCTCGAAAACACAGCAATATATGGGAATCTATAGGAGGTGCACGAAAACACAGCGAGAAAGGGGAAGGTATGAGTGGTGTGAGAAAACAGCAACATAGGGGGAGCTATGGGAGGTGCATTAAGGCGCGGCGATCTATGGAGAAGGTATGAGCGGGGTGCGAAAACATAGTGGTGGAGGTGAAGCTATGCGAGGTGCGCGAAAACACAGCGATTGAGGGGAAGGTATGAGCGGTGCGCGAGAACGCAATGATATAGGAGAAGCTATGGGATGTGTGCGAAAACACAGCGATACAGGGGAATGTACGAGAGGTGCATGAAAATATGGCGATATAGGGGAAGGTATGAGAGGTGCGCAAGAACACTGCGACATAGGCAAAGCTATCAGAGGTAATAAAGAACATAGCGATGTAGGGGAAGTTCTGAGAGGTGCACGAAAACAGAGCAATATAGGGGAAGCTATGACAGCTGCTTAATAACACAGCGATATAGGGCAAGATATGAGAGGTGCGCGAAAACACGGTGATATAGCGGAAGCTATGAGAGGTGAGCGAAAGCACAACTAAAAAGGGAAAGCGATATAGTGGTAGGTGTGAGAGGTGCGCGAAAAACCAGCCATATATTGGAAGCTATGGGAGGTGCATGAAAACAGAGCGACATAGGGGAAGGTATGAGAGGATAGCGAAAACACAGCAATTTGGGGGAAGCTACGAGAGGTGCGTGAAAACATCGCAATATATAGGACGTTATGAGAGGTGCGCGTACGCATGGCGAAAAATGGGAAGCTCTGGGAGGTGCGCGATTATACAGCGATATAGGGTAAAGTATGAGAGGTGTGCAAAAACACGGCGATATATGGGAAACTATGGGAGGTGCGTGATAACAGTGCGATATGGGGGAATGTATGAGTGGAGTGCAAAAACACAGCGGTGTAGGGGAAGCTATGGGAGGTGTGCGAGTGTAGAGCTATATAGGGGAAGTGATGAGAGGTGCACGAGAGCACAGCGACATAAGGGAAATTATGGAGGTGCATGAAAACACAGTCATACGGGGAAGTTACGAAAGGTGCGCTAAAACACAGCAATATTGGGAAAGGGATGAGAAGTCTGCGAAAACACGGCAATATAGGGGAAGGTATGAAAGGTGCACAAAAACATAGTGATATTGGGAAATCTATGGGAGGTACACGAAAACACGGCGATATACAAGAAGATATGAGAGGTGCGCGAAAACACATCGATATTGGGGAAGATACGAGAGGTGCGCGAAAACACGGCGATATATGAAAGCAGTGGGAGGTGCACGAAAACAGAGTGACATAGGGGGAGCTATGAGAGGTGCGCAAAACCACGGCTAAAAATGGGAAGCTATGGGAGGTGCGTGAAAACCGGGATATAGCGGAAGCTATTGGAGTTACGCGACAACACAGCAATATAGGGGAAGTTATGGATGGTGCGCGAAAACACAGCGATATACGTGAAGGTATCAGAGGTGCGTGAAAATATAGTGATATAGGGGAAGGTATGAGAGGTGCGCAAGAACACTGCGACATAGGCAAAGCTATCAGAGGTAATAAAGAACATAGCGATGTAGGGGAAGTTATGAGAGATGCACGAAAACAGAGCAATATAGGGGAAGCTATGACAGCTGCTTAATAACACAGCGATATAGGGCAAGATATGAGAGGTGCGCGAAAACACGGTGATATAGCGGAAGCTATGAGAGGTGAGCGAAAGCACAACTAAAAAGGGAAAGCGATATAGTGGTAGGTGTGAGAGGAGCGAGAAAAACCAGCGATATATTGGAAGCTATGGGAGGTGCATGAAAACAGAGCGACATAGGGGAAGGTATGAGAGGATAGCGAAAACACAGCAATTTGGGGGAAGCTACGAGAGGTGCGTGAAAACATCGCAATATATAGGACGTTATGAGAGGTGCGTGTACGCATGGCGAAAAATGGGAAGCTCTGGGAGGTGCGCGATTACACAGCGATATAGGGTAAAGTATGACAGGTGTGCGAAAACACGGCGATATATGGGAAACTATGGGAGGTGCGTGATAACAGTGCGATATGGGGGAATGCATGAGTGGTGCGTAAAAACACAGCGGTGTAGGGGAAGCTATGGGAGGTGTGAGAAAGTAGAGCTATATAGGGGAAGTGATGAGAGGTGCACGAGAGCACAACGACATAAGGGAAATTATGGAGGTGCGTGAAAACACAGTCATACGGGGAAGTTATGAAAGGTGCGCTAAAACACAGCAATATTGGGAAAGGGATGAGAAGTCTGCGAAAACACGGCAATATAGGGGAAGGTATGAAAGGTGCGCAAAAACATAGTGATATTGGGAAATCTATGGGAGGTACACGAAAACACGGCGATATACAAGAAGATATGAGAGGTGCGCGAAAACACATCGATATTGGGGAAGATACGAGAGGTGCGCGAAAACACGGCGATATATGAAAGCAGTGGGAGGTGCACAAAAACAGAGTGACATAGGGGGAGCTATGAGAGGTGAGAAAAAACATGGCTAAAAATGGGAAGCTATGGGAGGTGCATGAAAACCGTGATATAGCGGAAGCTATTAGAGTTACGCGACTATACAGCAATATAGGGGAAGTTATGGATGGTGCGCGAAAACACAGCGATATACGTGAAGGTATCAGAGGTGCGTGAAAACACATCGACATAGGGGAAGGTATGAGAAGTGCGCGACAACACAGCGATCTAGGGGAAGGTATGAGAGGGGTATGAAAACACAACGATATAGGGGAAGCTATGCGAGGTGCGCGAAAACATGGTGATATAGGGGAAGCTATGAGAGGGGCGCGAAAACACAGCGATAGAGGGGAAGGTATGGGAGGTGCGCAAAAACACAGCGATATAGGAGAAGGTATGAGAGGTGCACGAAAACACAGTGATATAGGGGAAGCTATGGGAGGTGTGTGAAAACACGGAGATAAACGTGAAGGTATGAGATGTGCGTTAAAACACGTCGATATAGGGGAAGCTATGTGAGGTGCGTGAAAACACAGCGATATGGGAAGCTATGGGAGGTGCACGAAAACAGAGTGAGGAAGGGGAAGGTATGAGTGGTGTGAGAAAACACAGCAACATAGGGGAAGCTATGCGAGGTGCGCGAAAACATGGTGATATAGGGGAAGCTATGAGAGGGGCGCGAAAACACAGCGATAGAGGGGAAGGTATGGGAGGTGCGCAAAAACACAGCGATATAGGAGAAGGTATGAGAGGTGCACGAAAACACAGTGATATAGGGGAAGCTATGGGAGGTGCGTGAAAACACGGAGATAAACGTGAAGGTATGAGATGTGCGTTAAAACACGTCGATATAGGGGAAGCTATGTGAGGTGCGTGAAAACACAGCGATATGGGAAGCTATGGGAGGTGGACAAAAACAGAGTGAGGAAGGGGAAGGTATGAGTGGTGTGAGAAAACACAGCAACGTAGGGGGATCTATGGGAGGTGCGTGAAATCATAGCGATATATGGAGAAGGAATGATAAGTGTACAAAAAGATAGTGGTGGAGATGAAGCAATGCGAGGTGCGCGAAAACACAGCGATATGTGGGAAGCTATGGGAGGTGCACGAAAACAGAGTGAGAATGGGGAAGGTATGAGAGGTGTGAGAAAACACAGCAATATAGAAGAAGCTATGGGAGGTGCCTGAACGCACGGCGATATAGGAGAAGATATGAAAGGTGCGAGTAAACACAGCGATGTAGGGGTAGCTATGCGAGGTGTGCCAGAACACGGCGATATATGGGATGCTATGAGAGATGCGCAAAAACACAGCGATTTAGGGGAATCTATGAGCGGTGCGCGAAAACATCGCAATATATGGGAAGCTATGAGAGGTGCGCAAAAACACGGCGAAAAATGGGAGGCTATGGGAGGTCCGTGAAAACAGGGCGAAATAGGGGAAGTGAAGAGAGGTGCACGAGAGCACAGCGACATAGGGGAAACTATGGGAGTTGCATGAAAACAGAGCAATATAAGGGAAGCTATGACAGTTGCTTAATAAAACAGCGATATAGGGAAGATATGAGAGGTGCGCGAATACACGGTGATATAGCGGAAGCTATGAGAGGTGAGCGAAAGCACAGTGATATAGAGGATGCCTTGGGAGGTGCACGAAATCACAGTGATATCGGGGAAGGGATCAGAGGTGCACAAAAATACATCGATATGGGGGAAGCTATGAGAGATGTATGGGTGATGCGTGAAAATACTGCGATATAGGGGAAGGTATGAGATGTGTGAGAAAACACTGCAATATAGGGGAAGCTATGGGAGGTGCACGAAAGCACGGCGATATAGGAGAAAGTATGAGAGGTGCGCGAAAACATAGCGATGTAGGGGAAACTATGCAAGGTGTGCCAGAACATGGCGATATAGGGGAAGGTATGAGAGGTGCGCAAAAACACATTGATATAGGGGAAGCTATGAGAGGTGCACGAAAACAATGCAATATAGTGGAAGGTATGAGAGGTGCTTGAAATCACAGCAATATATGGGAATCTATACGAGGTGCACGAAAACACAACGAGAAAGGGGAAGGTATGAGTGGTGTGAGAAAACACAGCAATATAGGGGGAGCTATGGGAGGTGCATTAAGGCGCGGCGATCTATGGAGAAGGTATGAGCGGGGTGCGAAAACATAATGGTGGAGGTGAAGCTATGCGAGGTGCGCGAAAACACAGCGATTGAGGGGAAGGTATGAGTGGTGCGCGAGAACGCAATGATATAGGAGAAGCTATGGGATGTGTGCGAAAACACAGCGATATAGGGGAACGTACGACAGGTACATGAAAATATGGCGATATAGGGGAAGGTATGAGAGGTGCGCAAGAACACTGCGACATAGGCAAAGCTATCAGAGGTAATAAAAAGCATAGCCATGTAGGGGAAGTTATGAGAGGTGCACGAAAACAGAGCAATATAGGGGAAGCTATGACAGCTGCTTAATAACACAGCGATTTAGGGCAAGATATGAGAGGTGCGCGAAAACACGGTGATATAGCGGAAGCTATGAGAGGTGAGCGAAAGCACAACTAAAAAGGGAAAGCGATATAGTGGTAGGTGTGAGTGGTGCGCGAAAAACCAGCGATATATTGGAAGCTATGGGAGGTGCATGAAAACAGAGCGACATAGGGGAAGGTATGAGAGGATAGCGAAAACACAGCAATTTGGGGGAAGCTACGAGAGGTGCGTGAAAACATCGCAATATATAGGACGTTATGAGAGGTGCGCGTATGCATGGCGAAAAATGGGAAGCTCTGGGAGGTGCGCGATTACACAGCGATATAGGGTAAAGTATGAGAGGTGTGCAAAAACACGGCGATATATGGGAATCTATGGGAGGTGCGTGATAACAGTGCGATATGGGGGAATGTATGAGTGGTGCGTAAAAACACAGCGGTGTAGGGGAAGCTATGCGAGGTGTGCGAAAGTAGAGCTATATAGGGGAAGTGATGAGAGGTGCACGAGAGCACAGCGACATAAGGGAAATTATGGAGGTGCATGAAAACACAGTCATACGGGGAAGTTATGAAAGGTGCGCTAAAACACAGCAATATTGGGAAAGGGATGAGAAGTCTGCGAAAACACGGCAATATAGGGGAAGGTATGAAAGGTGCGCAAAAATATAGTGATATTGGGAAAGTTATGGGAGGTACACGAAAACACGGCTATATACAAGAAGATATGAGAGGTGCGCGAAAACACATCGATATTGGGGAAGATACGAGAGGTGCGCGAAAACACGGCGATATATGAAAGCAGTGGGAGGTGCACAAAAACAGAGTGACATAGGGGGAGCTATGAGAGGTGCGCAAAAACACGGCTAAAAATGGGAAGCTATGGGAGGTGCGTGAAAACCGTGATATAGCGGAAGCTATTAGAGTTACGCGACAACACAGCAATATAGGGGAAGTTATGGATGGTGCGCGAAAACACAGCGATATACGTGAAGGTATCAGAGGTGCGTGAAAACACATCGATATAGGGGAAGGTATGAGAAGTGCGCGACAACACAGCGATCTAGGGGAAGGTATGAGAGGGGTATGAAAACACAACGATATAGGGGAAGCTATGCGAGGTGCGCGAAAACACGGTGATATAGGGGAAGCTATGAGAGGGGCGCGAAAACACAGTGATAGAGGGGAAGGTATGGGAGGTGCGCAAAAACACAGCGATATAGGAGAAGGTATGAGAGGTGCACGAAAACACAGTGATATAGTGGAAGCTATGGGAGGTGCGTGAAAACACGGAGATAAACGTGAAGGTATGAGATGTGCGTTAAAACACGTCGATATAGGGGAAGCTATGTGAGGTGCGTAAAAGCACGGCGATATAGGGGAAACATAGAAACGTAGAAACATAGAAAATAGGTACAGGAGTAGGCCCTTCAGCCCTTCGAGCCTGCACCGCCATTCAGTATGATCATGGATGATCATCCAACTCAGAATCCTGTAGCAGCCTTCCCTCCATATCCCCTGATCCCCGTAGCCACAAGGGCCATATCTAACTCCCTCTTAAATATAGCCAATGAACTGGCCTCAACTGTTTCCTGTGGCAGAGAATTCCACAGATTCACCACTCTCTGTGTGAAGAAGTTTTTCCTAATCTCGGTCCTAAAAGGCTTCCCCTTTATCCTCAAACTGTGACCCCTCGTTCTGGACTTCCCCAACATCAGGAACAATCTTCCTGCATCTAGCCCGTCCAATTCCTTTAGGATTTTATACGTTTCAATCAGATCTCCCCTCAATCTTCTAAATTCCAACGAGTATAAGCTTAGTTCATCCAGTCTTTCATCACATGAAAGTCCTGCCATCCCAGGGATCAGTCTGGTGAACCTTCTTTGTACTCCCTCTATGGCAAGGATGTCTTTCCTCAGATTGGGGGACCAAAAATGCACCTCCCACAGCTTCCCCTACATCACTGTGTTTTTGCGCACCTCTCATACCTTCCCCTATATCGTCGTCTTTTCACGCACCTTCAATAACTTCCCATATATCACCATATTTTCACGCACCTCTCATACCTTCCCCTATATCGCCGTCCTTTCACGCTCATCCAATAGCTTCCCATATATCGCTGTGTTTTCCCATACTCCTGATAGCTTCCCCTATATCGCTGTGTTTTTGCTCACCTCTCATAGCTTTGCCTATTTGGTCATATTTTCACACAACTCTCATACCTTCCCGTTTTTAGCTGAGATTTCGCTCATCTCTCATACCTTCTGCTATATCGCCGTGTTTTCGTGCATCTCCTATACCTTCCTCTTTTTCACTGTGTTTTCACGCACCATGCATACCTACCGCTATATCACTGTATTTTCAAGCACCCCTCATACTGTTCCCCATATCGCTGCGTTTTCGGGCACCTCTCATCGCTTCCCCTATATCGCCGTGTTTTTGCGCAATTCCCATAGTTTCCCCTATATCGCCGTGTTTTCGCGCACCTCCCATAGCTTCCCATATATCGCTGTATTTTCGCTTCCCTCTCATAGCTTCCCCTATGTCGCCGTGTTTTCATGCACCTCCCATAGCTTCCCCTACATCACTGTGTTTTCATGCACCTCTCATACCTTCCCCTATATCGCTGAGTTTTCACTCCCCTCTCATAGCTTGCCCTATATCTCCGTGTTGTCGCGTACGTCTCATACCTTACCCTTTTTAACTGTGCTTTCGCTCATCTCTCATACCTTCCCGTATATCGTCGCGTTTTCTCGCACCTCTCATACATTCCCCTATAGCGTCGCGTTTTCACACACCTCCCATTTCTTCCCCATATCACTGTGTTTTCGTGCACCTCCCATCGCTTCCCCTATATCACTGTATTTTCTCGCAACTCTCATACCTTCCCCTATATCGCTCTGTTTTCGCGCACCTCTCATAGCTTCCGCTATATCACTTTATTTTTGCGCACCTCGCATACCTTCGCCTATATCGTTGTGTTTTTGCGCACCTCTCATAGCTTCCCCTATATCGCTGTGTTTTAGCGCACCTCGCATACCTTTCCCAATATCGCTGTGTTTTAGCGCACCTCTCATAGCTTCGCCTATATCGCTGTGTTTTAGCGCACCTCTCATACCTTCCCCTATATCGCTGTGTTTTCGCGCACCTCTCATAGCTTCCCCCATATCGCTGTGTTTTCGGGCACCTCCCCTAGCTTCCCCTATATCGCTGTGTTTTTGCGCAGCTCTCATTCCTTCCCCTGTAGAACTGCGTCTTCTCTCACCTCTCATACCTTCCCCAATATGGCTTTGCTTTCGCGCACCTCTGATACATTCCCCTACATCACCATGTTTTCGCGCGCCTCTCATACCTTCCTCTATATCGGTGTGCTTTTGTGCACCTCAATACATTCTCCTTTATTGCCCTGTTTTCATGCAACTCCTATAGCTTCCCCTCTATCGATGTGTTTTCTCGCACCTCTTATACCTTCCCCTATGTCACTCTGTTTTCACTCATCTCCGATAGCTTCCCGTATATCGCTGTTTTTTCACGCACCTCTCATACCTTCACGTATATCTCCGTGTTTTTGTGCACCTCTCATACCTTCCACTATATCGCTGTGTTTTCGCACACCTTCCATATTTTCCCCTATATCGCTGTGTTCTCGCGCACCTCTTGTAGTTTCACCTATACCGATGTGATTTAGTGCACCTCTCATACCTTGCCCTATATCGCTATGTTTTCGCGCACCTCCCATAGTTTCCTCTATATCACTGTGTTCTTGTGCACCTCTCATGGCTTAAAACATAGAAAACATAGAAAATAGGTACAGGAGTAGGCCCTTTGGCCCTTCGAGCCTGCACCGCCATTCAGTATGATCATGGTTGATCATCCAACTCAGAATCCTGTACCAGCCTTCCCTCCATATCCCCTGATCCCCGTAGCCACAAGTGTCATATCTAACTCCCTCTTAAATATAGCCAATGAACTGGCCTCAACTGTTTCCTGTGGCAGAGAATTCCACAGATTCACCACTCTCTGTGTGAAGAAGTTTTTCCTAATCTCGGTCCTAAAAGGCTTCCCCTTTTTCCTCAAATTGTGACCCCTCGTTCTGGACTTCCCCAACATCGGGAACAATCTTCCTGCATCTGGCCTGTCCAATACCTTTAGGATTTTATACGTTTCAATCAGATCCCTCCTCAATCTTCTAAATTCCAACGAGTATAAGCTTAGTTCATCCAGTCTTTCATCACATGAAAGTCCTGTCATCCTAGGGATCAATCTGGTGAACCTTCTTTGTACTCCCTCTATGGCAAGGATGTCTTTCCTCATATTGGGGGACCAAAAATGCACCTCCCACAGCTTCCCCTACATCACTGTGTTTTTGCGCACCTCTCATACCTTCCCCTATATCGCCGTCTTTTCACGCACCTTCAATAACTTCCCAAATATCACCATATTTTCACGCACCTCTCATACCTTCCCCTATATCGCCGTCCTTTCACGCTCATCCAATAGCTTCCCATATATCGCTGTGTTTTTGCTCAGCTCTCATAGCTTTGCCTATTTGGTCGTATTTTCGCACACCTCTCATACCTTCCCGTTTTTAGCTGAGATTTCGCTCATCTCTCATACCTTCTGCTATATCGCCGTGTTTTTGTGCATCTCCTATACCTTCCTCTTTTTCATTGTGTTTTCACGCACCATGCATACCTACCGCTATATCACTGTATTTTCAAGCACCTCTCATACTGTTCCCCATATCGCTGCGTTTTCGGGCACCTCTCATCGCTTCCCCTATATCGCCGTGTTTTCGCGCAATTCCCATAGTTTCCCCTATATCGCCGTGTTTTCGCGCACCTCCCATAGCTTCCCATATATCGCTGTATTTTCGCTTCCCTCTCATAGCTTCCCCTATGTCGCCGTGTTTTCATGCACCTCCCATAGCTTCCCCTACATCACTGTGTTTTCATGCACCTCTCATACCTTCCCCTATATCGCTGAGTTTTCACTCCCCTCTCATAGCTTGCCCTATATCTCCGTGTTGTCACGTACGTCTCATACCTTACCCTTTTTAACTGTGCTTTCGCTCATCTCTCATACCTTCCCGTATATCATCGCGTTTTCTCGCACCTCTCATACATTGCCCTATATCGTCGCGTTTTCACACACCTCCCATTTCTTCCCCATATCACTGTGTTTTCGTGCACCTCCCATCGCTTCCCCTATATCACTGTATTTTCTCGCACCTCTCATACCTTCCCCTATATCGCTCTGTTTTCGCGCGCCTCTCATAGCTTCCGCTATATCACTTTATTTTCGCGCACCTCGCATACCTTCGCCTATATCGTTGTGTTTTTGCGCACCTCTCCTAGCTTCCCCTATATCGCTGTGTTTACGCACCTCGCATACCTTCGCCTATATCGCTGTGTTTTTGCGCACCTCTCATACCTTCTCCTATATCGCTATGTTTTTGAGCACCTCCCCTAGCTTCCCCTATATCGCTGTGTTTTAGCGCAGCTCTCATTCCTTCCCCTGTAGAACTGCGTCTTCTCACCTCTCATACCTTCCCCAATATGGCCTTGTTTTCGCGCACCTCTGATACATTCCCCTACATCACCATGTTTTCGCGCACCTCTCATACCTTCCTCTATATCGGTGTGCTTTTGTGCACCTCAATACATTCTCCTTTATTGCCCTGTTTTCATGCAACTCCTATAGCTTCCCCTATATCGATGTGTTTTCTCGCACCTCTTATACCTTCCCCTATGTCACTCTGTTTTCGCTCATCTCCGATAGCTTCCCGTATATCGCTGTGTTTTCGTGCACCTCTCATAGCTTTCTCTATTTGCCACATTTTCGCGCACCTCCCACAGCTTCCCCTATATTGCTGTGTTTTCACGCACCTCTCATACCTTCACATATATCGCCGTGTTTTTGTGCACCTCTCATACCTTCCACTATATCGCTGTGTTTTCGCACACCTTCCATATTTTCCCCTATATCGCTGTGTTTTCGCGCACCTCTGGTAGTTTCACCTATACCGATGTGATTTAGTGCACCTCTCATACCTTGCCCTATATCGCTGTGTTGTCGTGCACCTCCCATAGTTTCCTCTATATCACTGTGTTCTCGTGCACTTCTCATGGCTTAAAACATAGAAAACATAGAAAATAGGTACAGGAGTAGGCCCTTTGGCCCTTCGAGCCTGCAGCGCCATTCAGTATGATCATGGCTGATCATCCAACTCAGAAACCGGTACCAGCCTTCCCTCCATAGCCCCTGATCCCCGTAGCCACAAGGGCCATATCTAACTCCCTCTTAAATATAGCCAATGAACTGGCCTCAACTGTTTCCTGTGGTAGAGAATTCCACAGATTCACCACTCTCTGTGTGAAGAAGTTTTTCCTAATCTCGGTCCTAAAAGGCTTCCCCTTTTTCCTCAAATTGTGACCCCTCGTTCTGGACTTCCCCAACATCGGGAACAAACTTCCTGCATCTGGCCTGTCCAATACCTTTAGGATTTTATAAGTTTCAATCAGATTCCCCCTCAATCTTCTAAATTCCAACGAGTATAAGCCTAGTTCATCCAGTCTTTCTTCATATGAAAGTCCTGCCATCCCAGGGATCAATCTGGTGAACCTTCTTTGTACTCCCTCTATGGCAAGGATGTCTTTCCTCAGATTAGGGGACCAAAACTGCACACAATACTCCAGGTGTAGTCTCACCAAGGCCTTGTACAACTGCAGTAGTACCTCCCTGCTCCTGTACTCGAATCCTCTCGCTATAAATGCCAACATATCATTCGCCTTTTTCACTGCCTGCTGTACCTGCATGCCCACTTTCAATGACTGGTGTATAATGACACCCAGGTCTCGTTGCACCTCCCCTTTTCCTAATCGGTCACCAATCAGATAATAATCTGCTTTCCTGTTTTTGCCACCAAAGTGGATAACTTCACATTTATCCACATTAAATTACATCTGCCATGAATTTGCCCACTTCCCTAACCTATCCAAGTCACCCTGCATCCTCTTAGCATCCTCCTCACAGCTTACACTGCTGCCCAGCTTCGTGTCATCCGCAAACTTGGAGGTGCTACATTTAATTCCCTCATCCAAGTCATTAATATATATTGTAAACAACTAGGGTCCCAGCACTGAGCCTTGCGGTACCCCACTAGTCACTGCCTGCCATTCTGAAAAGGTCCCGTTTGTTCCCACTCTTTGCTTCCTGTCTGACAACCAATTCTCTATCCACATCAATACTTTACCCCCAATTCAGTGTGCTTTAAGTTTGCACACTAAATCTCCTGTGTGGGACCTTGTCAAAAACCTTTTGAAAATCCAAATATACCACATCCACTGGTTCTCCCCTATCCACTCTACTAGTTACATCCTCAAAAAATTCTATGAGATTCGTCAGACATGATTTTCCTTTCACAAATCCATGCTGACTTTGTCCGATGATTTCACTGCTTTCCAAATGTGCTGTTATCACATCTTTGATAACTGACTCCAGCAGTTTCCCCACCACCGATGTTAGGCTAACTGGTCTATAATCCCCTGGTTTCTCTCTCCTTCATTTTTTAAAAAAGTGGGGTTACATTGGCCACCCTCCAATCCTCAGGAACTCGTCCAGAATCTAATGAGTTTTGAAAAATTATCACTAATGCATCTACTATTTCTTGGGCTACTTCCTTAAGCACTCTGAGATACAGACCATCTGGCCCTAGGGATTTATCTGCCTTTAATTCCTTCAATTTACCTAACACCAGTTCCCTACTAACATGTATTTCCCTCAGTTCCTCCATCTCACTGGATCCTCTGTCCCCTACTATTTCCGGAAGGTTATTTATGTCCTCCTTAGTGAAGACAGAACCAAAGTAATTATTCAACTGGTCTGCCATGTCCTTGCTCCCCATAATCAATTCACCTGTTTCTGTCTGTATGGGACCTACATTTCTCTTAACCAATCTTTTTCTTTTCACATATCTATAAAAGCTTTTACAGTCAGTTTTTATGTTCCCTGCCAGTTTTCTCTCATAATCTTTTCTCCCCTTCCTAATTAAAGCCCTTTGTCCTCCTCCACTGAACTCAGAAGCTATGAGAGGTACGCGAAACACAGCAATTTGGGGGAAGCTATCAGAGATGCGCGAGAACTCGGCGATACATGGGAAACTATGTGAGGTGCGTGAAAACAGGGCGATATAGGGGAAGGGATGAAAGGTGCACAAAAACACAGTGATGTAGGGGGAAGCTATGAGAGCTGTGCGAAAACAGAGCAATTGAGGGGAAGTAATGAGAGGTGCACGAGAGCACAGCGACATAGGCGAAGCTATGGGAGGTGCGCGAAAAGACAGCGACATAGGGGAAGGTATGAGAGGTGTGCAAAATAACATCGATATAATGGAAGGTATGAGAGGTGCACAAAAACACAACGATATAGCGGAAGGTATGCGAGATGTGTGAAAACACAGGGATAACTGGGAAGCTATGAGAGGTGCGCGAAAACACGGCCATATAGGGGAAGGTATGAGAGGTGCGCGAACACACAGCAATATACATGAAGATATGAGAGGTGATACACAGTGATATAGGGGAAGCTAAGAGAGGTGCGCAAAAACACATCAATATAGGGGAAGCTACGAGAGGTGTGCGAAAACACAGCGATATAGTGGAAGGTATGAGAGGTGTGCGAAAGCACATCGATACTGGGGAAGCTACAATAGGTGCGTGAAAACACATCAATATACTTGAAGGTATAAGAGGTGCGCGAAAACACAACGATGTAGGGGAAGCAATGGGAGGTGCGCGAAAACACAGCAACATAGGGGAAGGTATGAGAGGTGCGCAAAAACACGGAAATGTAGGGGAATGAATGAGAGGTGAGCGAAAACACAGCAATATCGGGGAATCTATGAGAGGTGCAAAAAATCACAGCGATATAGGGGAAGGTATGAGAGATGCACAAAAACACATCAATATGGGTAAGCTATGAGAGGTGCGCGAAAACTCAGTGATAGAGTGGAATGTATGAGAGGTGGCGAAAACACAGAGATTTTGGGAAAGCTATGAGAGGCGTGCGTAAACACAGCACTATAGGGGAATATATGAGAGGTGCGCAAAAACACGGCGATATAGGGGTATTTATGGCTGGTGCGCGAAAACACAGCGATATAGGGGAAGGTATGAGAGCTGCGCGAAAACACAGTGATATAGGGGAAGCAATGGGAGATGCACGAAAACATGGCGATATGCATGAAGGAATGAGAGGTGTGTGAAAACACGTCGATATTGGGGAAGCGATGAGAGGTGCGCGAAAACACGGCGGTATAGAAGAAGGTATGAGAGATGTGCGAAAACTCAGCTAAAAAGGGGAAGGTGCGCGAGAATACTGTGATATAGGCAAAGCTATGAGAGGTGAGCAAAAACACAGCGATATAGGGGAAGCTATTGGAGGTGCGCGAAAACACAGCGATATAGGGGAAGCTATGAGAGGTGCGCGAAAAGACAGCGATATAGGGGAAGCTATGGGAGGTGTGCAGAAACTCAGCGATAAGGGGAAGGTATGGGAGGTGCGCGAAAACACAGAGATTTAGGGGAAGGTATGAGAGGGAGGCGAAAACACAGCGATATAGGGGAAGGTATGAGAGGTCCGCAATAACACCGCGATATAGGGGAAGGTCTGAGAGGTGCGCAGAAACACGGTGATGTAGGGGAATGTTTGAGAGGTGAGCTAAAACACAGCAATATAATGGAAGTTATGGAACGTGCGTGAAAACACAGCGATATAGTGGAAGCTATGGAAGGTGCATGAAAACATGACGATATAGGAGAAGATATGAGAGGTGCGCCAAAGCACAGAGATATAGGGGAAGTTATGAGAGGTGCGTGAATACATGGCGATATAGGGGAAGCTATGAGAGGTGCGCTAAAATACAGCAATATATGGGAATCTATGAGAGGTGCGCGAAAACACAGCGATATAGGGGAAGCTATGGGAGGTGTGCAAAAACTCAGCGATAAGGGGAAGGTATGGGAGGTGCGCGATAACACCGCGATATAGGGGAATGTATGAGACGTGCGTGAAAACACGGCGATATAGGGGAAGGTATGAGAGGGGCGCAAAAACACAGTGATATATGGGAAGGTATGGGAGGTGCGCGAGAACAGAGCGTTATAGGGGAAGGACTGAGAGGTGCTCAAAAACACAGTGATATAGGGGAAGCAATGGTAGGTGCGCGAAAACACGGCGGTATATGTGAATGAATGAGAGGTGTGTGTAAACACGTCGATATAGGGGAATGAATGAGAGGTGTGTGTAAACACGTCGATATAGGGGAGAGCGATGAAGGTATGAGACGTGAAGGGGAGGTGCAACGAGAACTGGGTGTCATTATACAGCAGTCATTGAAAGTGGGCATGCAGGTACAGCAGGCGGTGAAAAAGGCAAATGGTATGCTGGCATTTATAGCGAGAGGATTCGAGTACAGGAGCAGGGAGGTACTTCTGCAGTTGTACAAGGCCTTGGTGAGATCACACCTGGAGTATTGTGTGCAGTTTTGGTCCCCTAATCTGAGGAAAGACATCCTTGCCATAGAGGGAGTACAAAGAAGGTTCACCAGATTGATTCCTGGGATGGCAGGACTTTCATATGAAGAAAGACTGGATGAACTGGGCTTGTACTCGTTGGAATTTAGAAGATTGAGGGGGGATCTGATTGAAACGTATAAAATCCTAAAGGGATTGGACAGGCTAGATGCAGGAAGATTGTTCCCGATGTTGGGGAAGTCCAGAACAAAGGGTCACAGTTTGAGGATAAAGGGGAAGCCTTTTAGGACCGAGATCAGGAAAAACTTCTTCACTCAGAGAGTGGTGAATCTGTGGAATTCTCTGCCATAGGAAGCAGTTGAGGCCAGTACATTGGCTATATTTAAGAGGGAGTTAGATATGGCCCTTGTGGCTATGGGGATCAGGGGGTATGGAGGGAAGGCTGGGGCGGGGTTCTGAGTTGGATGATCAGCCATGATCATAATAAATTGTGGTGCAGGCTCGAAGGGCCAAATGGCCTACTCCTGCACCTATTTTCTATGTTTCTATGTCGCTGTGATTTCGCACACCTCTCATCCTTTCCCATACATCGCTGTGTTTTCGCGCACCTCTCATATCTTCCACTATATCGCCGTGTTTTTGCGCACCTCTCATACCTTCCCCTAAATCGCTGTGTTTTTTTGCACCTCTCATAGCTTCTCCTATATCACTGTCTATTCGCGCATCTCCCATAGCTTCCCCTATATTGCTGTTTTATAGCGCAAATCTCATAGCTTCCCATATATGACCGTGTTTTCGCGCACCTCTCATAGCTTCCATGACATCGCTTTGTTTTTGTGCACCTTTCATAGCTTCCCTTACATCGTTGTGTTTTCGCGCAACCCCCATAATTTCCCAATATCGCCATATTTTTGCACACTTTCTGTATATCACTGTTTTTGCAACCTCCCATAGCTTCCCTTACATCGCTGTGTTTTCGCGCACCTCCCATAGCTCCACTATATTGTTGTGTTTTTGTGCACCTCTCATACCTTCCCCTGTGTCGCTGTGTCTTCGCGCACCTCTCATCCTGTCCCCTATTTCACTGTGTTTTCATGTACATCCCACAGCTTCCTATATATTTGCTTGTTTTCCTGCAGCTCTCATACCTTCCCCTATATCGCTGTGATTTCGCGCACATCTCATTCCTTCCCGTACATCGCTGTCTTTTTGCGCACCTCTCATAACTTCCCCTATATCGCCATGTTTTTTGCACACCTCTCATAGCGTCCCCAATTTGCCGTGTTTTCATGCACCTCGGCGACATAGGGGAAGCTATGAAAAGTGTGCAAAAACACGGCGATGTAGGGGAAGCTGTGGGAGGTGCGTGAAAACACAGCGATGTAGGGGATGGTATGAGAGGTGCGCCACATTACAGCGTTATAGGGGAAAATATGAGAGGTGCACAAAAACACAGCGATATAGGGGAAGGTATGAGATCTATGTGATAACACAGCGATATAGTGGAAGGTATGAGAGGTACACGAAAACACGGCGATATGGGAGAAGGTACCAGAGGTGCCCGAAAGCACAGCGATGTAGTGGAAGCTCTGGGAGGTGTGTGAAAACACAGTGATACTAGGGAAGCTTTGGGAGGTGCGTGAAAACACGGAGATATGGGAAATGTATGAGAGGTGCACGCAAACACAGCGATATGGGGGAAGCTATGAGAGTTGTGCGAAACCTCGGCGATGTAGAAGAATGTATGAGAGGTGTGTGAAAACACTGTAATATAGGGGAAGCTATGAGATTTGCGTGAATAGACAGCGATATAGGAGAAGCTATGAGAGGTGCTAGAAAATGCAACGATATAGGGGAAGGTATGCGAGGTGCGCAGAAACGCGACAATATAGTGGAAGCTATGAGAGGTGCGCAAAAACATGGCGATGTAGGGGAAACTATGGGAGGTGCGCGAAAACACAGCGATGTAAGGGAAGGTATGAGAGGTGCTAGAAAATGCAACGATATAGGGGAAGGTATGCGAGGTGCGCAGAAACGCGACAATGTAGTGGAAGCTATGAGAGGTGCGCAAAAACATGGCGATGTAGGGGAAACTATGGGAGGTGCGCGAAAACACAGCGATGTAAGGGAAGGTATGAGAGGTGCGTGAAATCACAGCGACATAGCGGAAGGTAGGAGAGCTGCACAAAAACAAGGCGATATATAGAAAACTATTGGATGTGCGTGAAAACACAGTGATATAGGGGAAGGTATGAGTGGTGCGTGAAAACATGGCGATGTAGGGGAAGCTATGAGAGGAATGCGAAAACACGGCAATGTAGGGGAAGCTATGGGAGGTACGCAAAATCACAGCGATAAAGGGGAAGGTATGAGAGGTGCACGTAAACATGGCAATATCGGGGAATCTATGGGAGGTGCACGAAAAAAACGATATAGCGGAAGCTATGGTAGGTGCATGAAGAAACGGCGATGTACGGGATGGTGTGAGAGGTGCACAGAAACAGGGCAATATAGCGGAAGGTCTGAGAAGTGCATGACAACACAGTGTTGTAGGGAAAGCAATGGGAGGTGCGCGAAAACACGACGATAAAGCAGAAGCTATCGGAGGTGCGCGAAAACACAGCGATATAGGGGAAGCTATCAGGGATGCGCAAAAATACAGTGATAAAGGGGAAGCTATGGGAGGTGCGGAAAACACAGCGATATAGGGTAATGTATGAGAGGTGAGCAAAAACACAGTGATATAGGGGAAGGTATGGGAGATCTGCATAAACACGGCGATATAGGGGAATGTATGAGAGGTGAACGAAAACAAAGCAATACACGGGAAGCTATGCGAGGTGCGCGAAAAGAGTGATATAACCGAAGCTACGGGAGGTGTTTGATGACACGGCGATATAGGTGATAGTAAGAGAGGTGCACGAAAACACAGTGATATAGGGGAAGGTATGAGAAGTGCGCGACAACACAGTAATGTAGGGGAAGCTATGAGTGGTGCGGGAAAACACGGCGATATTGGGGAAGTTATGAGAAGGAAGCAAACACACAGCGATATAGAGGAAGCTATGGGAGGTGCGCGAAAGCACAGCGATATAGGGGAAGGTCTGAGACATGCGCGAAAACAGCAAAATAGGGGAAGCTGGGGGAGGTGTGCGAAAACACAGCAATACAGCAGAATGTATAAGAGGTGTGCAAAAACACAGCAAAACAGTGGAAGCTATGGGAGGTGCGCGAAAACACAGCAATATAGTGCAATGTATGAGAGGTGCGTGAAAATGTGGCGATATAGGGCAAGGTGTGAGAGGTGAGCAAAAACACGGCGATATAGGGGGAAGCTATGTGTGGTGCGCAAATACAGAGCGACATAGACGAAGGTATAAGAGATGCGCGAAAACATGGTGATAAAAGGGGAAGCTATGGGAGGTGCACGAAAACACAGCGATATAGGCGAATGTATGAGAGGCATGCGAATGCACGGCGCTATAGGGGAAGCTATGGGAGGTGCGTGAAAACACAGCAATATAGGGGAAGCTATGAGAGGTGTGCGAAAACACTATGATATTGGAGAAGCTATGAGAAGTGCACGAGAACACAGCAATATAGGGGAAGTTATGGGAGGTGCGCGAAAGCACAGCGATATAGGGGAAGTTATGAGAGGGAAGCGAAAGCACAGCGATATAGGGGAAGCTATGGGAGGTGCGCGAATACACAGCAATATAGTGGAAGCTCTGAGACCTGCGTGAAAACACAGCGATATAGGGAAATCTATGGGATGTGTACGAAAACGGCAATATAAGGGAAGCTATGAGAGGTGTGCGAAATCTCGGCGATATAGGGGAAGGTATGAGAGGTGCACGATATCATGGCGATATAGAGGAAATCTATGAGAGGTACCTCGCCTCTAGCCTCTTACCAAGCCTCCCCTCTCGCCGCTAGCCCAAAAACACGGCAATATACGTGAAGGTATGAGAGGTGCGTGAAAATACAGCGATTTGGGGGAAGCTATGAGACGTGTGCGAACACATTGCAATATATGGAAACCTATGAGAGGTGCACGAGAACACAGCAATAGAGGGGAAGCTATGAGAGGTGCGCGATAACACAGCGAAAAATGGGAAGGTATGAGAGGTTCGCGAAAACACGGCGATATATGGGAAAATATAGGAGGTGCGCGAAAACACATCGATTTAGGGGAAGCCACTAGAGGTATGCGAAAACACAACGATATAGGGGAAGGTATGCGAGGTGCACGGAAACACAGCCATATAGAAGAAGCTCTGAGAGGTGTGCGAAAACACAGCGATATAGTGGAAGCTCTGCAAGGTGCACGAAAACACAGCCATATAGAAGAAGCTCTGAGAGGTGTGCGAAAACACAGCGATATAGTGGAAGCTGTGAGAGGTGCGCGGAAACACGGCGATATAGGGGAAGCTACGGGAGGTGCGCTAAAACACGGCGATATATGTGAAGGTATGAGAGTTGCGTGAAAACACGTCTATATAGGGGAAGGTATGAGAGGTGCGTGAAAACACGTCGATATAGGGGAAGATACGAGAGGTGCACGAAAACACGGCAATATAGGAGGTGGTATGAGAGGTGTGCAAAAACACATTGATATTAGGGAAGAAATGGGAGTTGAGTGAAATCACAGCGATAGAGGGGAAGGTATGAGAGGTGCGCGAAAACACAGTGATATAGGGGAAGCTATGGGAGGTGGGCAAAAACACGGCGATATATGTGAAATTATGAGAGGTGCGTGAAAACACGTCAATATAGGGGAAGATATGAGAGATGAACGAATACTCAGCTAAAAAGGGGAAGGTTTGAGAGGTGCGCGAGAACACGGCGATATAGGCAAAGCTATGAGAGTTCAGAAAACCACAGTGATATAGGGGAAGGTATAAGAGGTGCATGAAAACACAGCGATATAGGGGAAGGTATGAGAGATGCGTGAAAACACAACGATATAGGGGACGCTATGCGAGATGGGCGAGAACATGGTGATATAGGCAAATCTATGAGAGGTCAGAAAAACAGCGATTTGGGGGAAACTATGAGAGGTGAGCGAAAACATTGCAATATATGGAAACCTATGAGAGGTGCACAAGCACACAGCAATAGAGGGGAAACTATGGGAGGTGCGTGAAAACGGCAATATAGGGGTAGGTATGAGAGGTGCGCGAAAACACATCGATTTAGGGGAAGCTACGAGAGGTGTGTGAAAACACATCGATATAGGGGAAGGTATACGAGGTGCACGAAAACACAGCCATAGGGGAAGCTATGGGAGGTGCGCGAAAACACGGCGATATACGTGAAGGTAGAGAGGTGCACGAAAACATGTTGATATAGGGGAAGATATGAGCGGTGCACAAAGAACAGGGCGATATAGGGGAAGCTATAAGAGGTGAGCGAAACACAGCGATATGGGGGAGGTATGAGACGTGTGCGAAAACACATTGATATTGGGGAAGCTATGGGAGTTGAGCGAAATCACAGCGATAGAGGGGAAGGTATTAGAGGTGCGCGAAAACACAGTGATATAGGGGAATATATGGGAGGTGTGCGAAAACACGGCGATATACGTGATGGTATGAAAGGTGTATGAAAACATATTGATATAGGGGGAGGTATGAGGGATGAGCGAAAGCACAGCTAAAAAGGGGAAGATATGAGAGGTGCGCGAGAACACGGAGATATAGGCAAAGCTATGAGAGGTCAGAAAAACACAGCGATATAGGGGAAGGTATGAGAGGTGTGCCAAAGCACAGTGATATAGGGGAATCTATGGGAGGTGTGCGAAAACACGGCAATATAGGGGATGGTATGAGAGGTGCACTAAAACACAGCGATATAGGGGATGGTATGATAGGCACGCAAAAACACAGCGACATATGGGAAGGTATGGGAGGTGCGTGAAAAGACGGCGAAATAGGGGAAGCTATGAGAGGTGCGCAAAAACACGGCAAAAAATGGGAAGCTATGGGAGGTTCGTGAAAACAGGGGAATACAGGGGAAGTGAGGAGAGGTGCAGGAGAGCACAGCGACATAGGGGAAGCTATGGGATGTGCGAGAAAACAGAGCAATATGGGGGAAGCTATGAGAACTGCTTGATAACACAGCGATATAGCGGAAGATATGAGCGGTGCGCGAAAACGCGGTAATATAGGGGAAACTATGAGAGGTGACCGAAAACACAGCGATATAGGGGAACCCTTGGGAGGAGCGCGAATTCAAAAGTGATATCGGGGAAGGGATGAGAGGTGCGTGAAAACACAGCGATATAGGGGAACCTATGGGAGGTGCGTGAAAACACAGCGATATAGGGGAATGTATGGGAAGTGAGTGAAAACACAGCAATATAGGGGAAGATATGAGAGATGAGTGAGAACACGGCGATATAGGCAAAGCTATGAGAGGTGAGCAAAAACACAGCGTTATAGTGGAAGGTATGAGAGGTGCCCGAAAACAGCCCGATATAGTGGAAGGTATCAGAGGTGTGAGAAAACACGGCGATATAGGGGAAGCTATGGGAGGTGCACGAAAAGAGAGCGAGAAAGGAGATGGTATGAGAGGTGTGAGAAAACACGGCGATATAGGGGAAGCTATGGGAGGTGCGTGAAAACACGTCGATATAGGGGAAGGTATGAGAGGTGCGCAAAAACACAGCTATTTGGGGTTAGCTATAAGAGATGCGCGAAATCATCGCAATATACGGGAAGCTATGAGAGGTGCACGAAAACATGGTGAAAAATGGGAAGCTGTGGGAGGTGTGTGACAACTCAGCGATATTGGGAAAGGTATGCGAGGGGCGCGAAAATACAGCGATATAGGGGAAGGTATGAGAGGTGCCCTAAAACACAGCAATATAGGGGAAGGTATGAGAAGTCTGCGAAAACACGGCAATATAGGGGAAGGTGCAAGAGGTGCGCGAAAACACAGTGAAATAGGGAAAGCTTTGGGAGGGGCTCGAAAACATGGCGATATAGGGGAAGGTATGAGAGGTGTGCGACAACACGGCGATATATGGGAAACTATGGGAGATGCGTGAAAACAGGGCGGGATAGGGGAAGGTATGAGAGGTGCACAAAAACACAGCGATGTAGGGGAAGCTATGGGAGGTGTGCGAAAGCAGAGCGATATAGGGGAAGTGATTGGAGGTTCACGAGAGCATCGCGACATACGAAAAGTTATGGTAGATGCATAAAAACACAGCCATACGGGGAAGGTACGAGATTGGCGCTAAAACACAGCAATATAGGGGAAGGTATGAGAGGTCTGCAAAATCACGGCGATATAGGGGAAGGTATGAGAGATGAGCGAAAACTCAGCTAAAAAGGGGAAGGTATGAGACGTGTGCGAGAACACGGCGATGTAGGCAAAGCTATGAGAGGTGAGCAAAAACACAGTGATATAGGAGAAGGTATGAGAGGTGCGCGAAAAAACAATGATATAGTGGAAGCATTGCGAGCTGCGCGAAAACAGAGTAATATACGTGAAGCTATGAGAGGTGCTAGAAAACACAGCGATATAGTGGAAGGTTTGAGAGGTGTGCAAAAAGACAGCGATATATGGGAAGCTATGGGAGGTGCACGAAAACAGAACGACATAGGGGAAGGCATGAGATGTGCGCGAAAACACAGCGATTTGGGGGAAGCTATGAGAGGTGTGCGAAAACAGGGCAAAAAATGGGAAGTTATGGGAGGTGCATTAAAACGCAGCGATATTGGGGAAGGTGTGAGGTGTGCGTGAAAACACAACGATATAGAGTAACGTATCAGAGGTGCACAAAAACACAGCGATGTAGTGGAAGGTATGACTGGTGTACGAAAACACAGCGATATATGGGAAGCCATGGGAGGTGCACGACAACAGAGCGATATAGGGGACGCTATGTGAGGTGCGTGAAAACACAGCGATCTGGGGAAGCCATGAGCGGTGTGTGAAAACATCGCCATATATGGCAAGCTGTGAGAGGAGTGCGAGAACAGGGATATAGCGGTAGCAATGGGAGGTATGCGAAAGCACAGCAATATACGGGAAGCTATGAAAGCTGCTTGATAACACAGCGATATAGGGGAAGGCATGAGAGGTGCGCGAAAACACAGCGATATATGAGAAGCCATGGGAGATGCACGACAACAGAGCGATAGAGGGGACGCTATGTAAGGTGCGTGAAAACACAGCGAGCTAGGGGAAGCCATGAGCGGTGTGTGAAAACATCGCCATATATGGCAAGCTATGAGAGGTGTGCGAGAACAGCGATAAAGTGGTAGCAATGGTTGGTATGCGAGAACACAGAAAAATAGGGGAAGGCATGAGAGGTGCACGAAAACACATTGATACAGTGGTAGGTATGAGAGGTGCGCGAAAACACAATGATATAGGGGAAGGTATGCGAGTTGTGCGAAAACACAGCGATATAGTGGAAGCAATGAGAGGTGCGCGAACACAAGGCGATATATGTGAAGGTATGAGAGGTGCTTGAAAATACGTCGATATAGGTGAAGTGATGAGACGTGCACGAAAATGCAGATATATAGGGGATGGTATGAGAGATGCGTGAAAACACAGTCATATGGGGTAGGTATGGTAGGTGCGTGTAAAAATAGTGATATAGGGGAAGGTATGAGAGGTGCGCGAAAACACAGCAATGCAGGGGAAGCTGTGGGAGGTGCAAGAAAACACAGCAATATATAGGAAGGTATGGGACGTGCGTGAAAACAGTGATATAGCGGTAGGTATGCGAGGTGCGTGTAAACACAGTGATATAGGCGAAGGCATGAGAGCTGCACGAAAACATAGCGATTTGGAGGAATTATGAGAAGTGCGTGAAAACATTGCAATATATGGGAAGCTACTAGAAGTGCGCGATAACATGGCGAAAACTGGGAAGCTATGGGAGCTGCGGGAAACACAGTGATATAGGGGAAGGTATGAGAGGTGTGCGAAAACACATCAATATAGTGGAAGGTATGAGAAGTGCGTGAAAACACAACAACATAGGAGAAGGTATGCGAGGTGCGCAAAAACACAGCGATATAGGGGAAGGTATGAGAGGTGCGCGAAAACACGGGAAAAAATGGGAAGCTATGGGAGGTTCGTGAAAACAGGGCAGTACAGGGGAAGTGATGAGAGGTGCAGGAGAGCACAGCGACATAAGGGAAGCTATGGGATGTGCGAGAAAACAGAGCAATATGGGGGAAGCTATGAGAACTGCTTGATAACACAGCGATATAGCGGAAGATATGAGCGGTGTGCGAAACGCGGTAATATAGGGGAAATTATGAGAGATGACCGAAAACACAGTAAAAAAAGGGGAAGCTATGGGAGGTATGCAAAAACACAGCAATATAAGGGAAGCTATGAAAGCTGCTTGATAACACAGCGATATAGGGGAAGGCATGAGAGGTGTGCAAAAACACATCGATACAGTGGTAGGTATGAAAGGTGCACGAAAACACAATGATATAGGGGAAAGTATGCCAGGTGTGCGAAAACACAGCGATATAAGGGAAGCAATGGGAGGTGCGCGAACACAAGGTGATATACGTGAAGTTATGAGAGGTGCTTGAAAATACGTCGATAGAGGTGAAGTGATGAGACGTGCGCGAAAATGCAGCGATTTCGGGGAAGCTATGAGAGGTGAGCGAAAACATCGCAATATATGGGAAGCTATGAGAGGTGCGCGAAAACAGGGCAAAAAATGGGAAGCTATGGGAGGTGCATGAAAACGCAGCGATATTGGGGAAGGTGTGAGGTGTGCGTGAAAACACGATATAGGGTAACGTATCAGAGGTGCACAAAAACACAGCGATGTAAGGGAAGGTATGACTGATGTGCGAAAACACAGCGATATATGGGAAGCCATGGGAGGTGCACGACAACAGAGCGATTTAGGGGATGCCATGTGAGGTGCGTGAAAACACAGCGATCTAGGGGAAGCCATGAGCGGTGTGTGAAAACATCGCCATATATGGCAAGCTATGAGAGGTGTGCGAGAACAGCGATATAGCGGTAGCAATGGGAGGTATGCGAAAACACAGAAATATAGGGGAAGCTATGAAAGCTGCTTGATAACACAGCGATGTAGGGGAAGGCATGAGATGTGCGTGAAAACACATCGATACAGTGGTAGGTATGAGAGGTGCGCGAAAACACAATGATATAGGGGAAAGTATGCGAGGTGTGCGAAAACACAGCGATATAGGGGAAGCAATGAGAGGTGCGCGAACACAAGGCGATATACGTGAAGGTATGAGAGGTGCTTGAAAATACGTCGATATAGGTGAAGTGATGAGACTTGCGCGAAAATGCAGTGATATAGGGGACGGTATGAGAGATGCGTGAAAACACAGTGATATAGGGGTAGGTATGCTAGGTGCGTGTAAACACAGTGATATAGGGGAAGTTATGAGACGTGCGTGAAAACACAGCAATATAGGGGAAACTGTGGGAGGTGCAAGAAAACACAGCAATATATAGGAAGGTATGGGACGTGTGTGAAAACAGTGATATAGGGGTAGGTATGCGAGGTGCGTGTAAACACAGTGATTTTGGGGAAGACATGAGAGCTGCACGAAAACATAGCGATTTGGAGGAATTATGAGAAGTGCGTGAAAACATCGCAATATATGGGAAGCTACTAGAAGTGCGTGATAACATGGCGAAAACTGGGAAGCTATGGGAGCTGCGGGAAATACAGTGATATAGGGGAAGGTATGAGAGGTGTGCGAAAACACATCAATATTGTGGAAGGTATGAGAGGTACGCAAAAACACAACAATATTGGGGAAGGTATGCGAGGTGCGCGAAAACACAGCAATATAGGGGAAGCTATGAGAAGTGCGCGAAAACACATTGATATAGGGGAGGGTATGCGAGGTGCGTGAAAACACAGCAATATAGAGGAAGCTATGAAAGGTGGGCGAAAACACGGTGATATAGGGGAAGCCATGAGAGGGCAGCGTTAACAGCGATGTATGGGAAAGTATGAGAGGTGCACGAAAACACAGCGATAAAGGGGAAAGTATAAGAGGTGTGCGAAAACACAGCCATATTGGGGAAGCTATTACGAGGAGCGTGATAACACAGTGATATATGGGGAGCTATGGGAGGTGGGAGGTGCGCTAAAACAGAGCGATCTTGGGGAAGGTATGAGAGGTGAGAGAAAACACAGCGATATAGGGGAAGCTATGAGAGGTGCGCAAAAACACAACGATATAGGGGAATGTATATGACTTATTTGAAAACACAGCGATATAGAGGAATCTATGGGAAATGCAGGAAAACACAGCCATATAGGGGAAGGTATGATAGGCATGCGAAAGCACAGCGATATTAAGTAAGCTATGGGAGGTGCGTGAAAACATGGTGAAATACGGGAAGCTATGAGAGCTGCGCAAAAACGCAGCGATGCAGGGGAAGATACGAGAGGTGCGCGAAGACACAGCGATATATGGGAAGCTATGGGAGGTGCACGAAAACAGAGCAACATAGGGGAAGGCATGAGATGTGCGCGAAAACACAGCGATTTGGGGGAAGCTATGAGAGGTGAGCGAAAACATCGCAATATATGGGAAGCTATGAGAGGTGCGCGAAAACAGGGCAAAAAATGGGAAGTTATGGGAGGTGCATGAAAACGCAGCGATATTGGGGAAGGTGTGAGATGTGCGTGAAAACACAACGATATAGGGTAACATATCAGAGGTGCACAAAAACACAGCGATATAGTAGAAGGTATGAGAGGTGCCCAAAAACACAGCCACATATGGGAAGCTATGGGAGGTGCACGAAAACAGAGCGAGAAAGGAGAAGGTATGAGAGGTGTGAGAAAACACGGCGATATAGGGGAAGCTATGGGAGGTGCGTGAAAACACGTCGATATAGGGGAAGGTATGAGAGGTGCGCAAAAACACAGCTATTTGGGGTTAGCTATAAGAGATGCGCGAAATCATCGCAATATACGGAACCTATGAGAGGAGCACGAAAACATGGCGAAAAATGGGAAGCTGTGGGAGGTGTGTGACAGCTCAGCGATATTGGGGAAGGTATGAGAGGGGCGCGAAAATACAGCGATATAGGGAAAGGTATGAGAGGTGCGCTAAAACACAGCAATATAGGGGAAGGTATGAGAGGTCTGCGAAAACACGGCGATATAGGGGAAGGTATGAGAGGTGCGTGAAAACACAGTGAAATAGGGAAAGCTTTGGGAGGTGAACGAAAACACGGCGATATAGGGGAAGGTATGAGAGGTGTGCAAAAACACGGCGATATATGGGAAACTATGGGAGATGCGTGAAAACAGGGCAGTGTAGGGGAAGGTATGAGAGGTGCGCAAAAACACAGTGATGTAGGGGAAGCTATGGGAGGTGTGTGAAAGCAGAGCGATATAGGGGAAGTGATTGGAGGTTCACGAGAGCATAGCGACATATGAGAAGTTATGGTACATGCATGAAAACACAGCCATACGGGGAAGGTATGAGATTGGCGCTAAAACACAGCAATATAGGGGAAGGTATGAGAGGTCTGCGAAATCATGGCAATATAGGGGAAGGTATGAGAGGTGCGCGAAAACATAATGATATAGGGAAAACTTTGGGAGGTGCACATAAACACGGCAATATAGGGGAAGGTATGAGAGATGAGCGAAAACTCAGCTAAAAAGGGGAAGGTACGAGAGGTGTGCGAGAACACGGCGATATAGGCAAAGCTATGAGAGGTGAGCAAAAACACAGTGATATAGGAGAAGGTATGAGAGGTGCGCGAAATAACAATGATATAGTGGAAGCAATGCGAGCTGCGCGAAAACAGAGCAATATAGGTGAATCTATGAGGGGTGCTAGAAAACACAGCGATATAGTGGAAGGTGTGAGAGGTGTGCAAAAAGACAGCGATATATGGGAAGCTATGGGAGGTGCACGAAAACAGAGCGACATAGGGGAAGGCATGAGGTGTGCGCGAAAACACAGCGATTTGGGGGAAGCTGTGAGAGGTGAGCGAAAACATCGCAATATATGGGAAGCTATGAGAGGTGCGCGAAAACAGGGCAAAAAAAAGGAAGCTATGGGAGGTGCATGAAAACGCAGCGATATTGGGGAAGGTGTGAGATGTGCGTGAAAACACAACGATATAGGGTAACATATCAGAGGTGCACAAAAACACAGCGATATAGTAGAAGGTATGAGAGGTGCCCAAAAACACAGCCACATATGGGAAGCTATGGGAGGTGCACGAAAACAGAGCGAGAAAGGAGAAGGTATGAGAGGTGTGAGAAAACACGGCGATATAGGGGAAGCTATGGGAGGTGCGTGAAAACACAGCGATTTGGGGGAAGCTATGAGAGGTGAGAGAAAACATCGCAATATATGGGAAGCTATGAGAGGTGCGCGAAAACAGGGCAAAAAATGGGAAGCTATGGGAGGTGCATGAAAACGCAGCGATATTGGGGAAGGTGTGAGGTGTGCGTGAAAACACGATATAGGGTAACGTATCAGAGGTGCACAAAAACACAGCGATGTAAGGGAAGGTATGACTGATGTGCGAAAACACAGCGATATATGGGAAGCCATGGGAGGTGCACGACAACAGAGCGATTTAGGGGATGCCATGTGAGGTGCGTGAAAACACAGCGATATATGGGAAGCCGTGGGAGGTGCACGACAACAGAGCGATATAGGGGACGCTATGTGAGGTGCGTGAAAACACAGCGATCTAGGGGAAGCCATGAGCGGTGTGTGAAAACATCGCCATATATGGCAAGCTATGAGAGGTGTGCGAGAACAGCGATATAGCGGTAGCAATGGGAGGTATGCGAAAACACAGAAATATAGGGGAAGCTATGAAAGCTGCTTGATAACACAGCGATATAGGGGAAGGCATGAGATGTGCGCGAAAACACATCGATACAGTGGTAGGTATGAGAGGTGCGCGAAAACACAATGATATAGGGGAAAGTATGCGAGGTGTGCGAAAACACAGCGATATAAGGGAAGCAATGAGAGGTGCGCGAACACAAGGCAAGAGGTGCTTGAAAATACGTCGATATAGGTGAAGTGATGAGACTTGCGCGAAAATGCAGTGATATAGGGGACGGTATAAGAGATGCGTGAAAACACAGTCATATAGGGGTAGATATGCTAGGTGCGTGTAAAAACAGTGATATAGGGGAAGGTATGAGAGGTGCGCGAAAACACAGCAATACAGGGGAAGCTGTGGGAGGTGCAAGAAAACACAGCAATATATAGGAAGGTATGGGACGTGTGTGAAAACACAGTGATATAGGGGTAGGTATGCGAGGTGCGTGTAAACACAGTGATTTTGAGGAAGACATGAGAGGTGCACGAAAACATAGCGATTTGGAGGAATTATGAGAAGTGCGTGAAAACATCGCAATATATGGGAAGCTACTAGAAGTGCGTGATAACATGGCGAAAACTGGGAAGCTATGGGAGCTGCGGGAAACACAGTGATATAGGGGAAGGTATGAGAGGTGTGCGAAAACACAACAACATAGGGGAAGGTATGGTAGGTGTGCGAAAACACGGTGATATAGGGGATGGTATGTGAGGTGCGTAAAAACACGGGAAAAAATGGGAAGCTATGGGAGGTTCGTGAAAACAGGGCAGTACAGGGGAAGTGATGAGAGGTGCAGGAGAGCACAGCGACATAGGGGAAGCTATGGGATGTGCGAGAAAACAGAGCAATATGGGGGAAGCTATGAGAACTGCTTGATAACATAGCGATATAGCGGAAGATATGAGCGGTGCGCGAAAACGCGGTAATATAGGGGAAACTATGAGAGGTGACCGAAAACACAGCAAAAAAAGGGGAAGCTATGGAAGGTGCGCGAAAACACATCGATATAGTGGAAGGTATGAGAGGTGCAAGAAAATGCAACTACATAGGGGAAGGTATGCGAGGTGCACGAAAACACAGCGATATAGGGGAAGCTATGAGAGGTGCGCGAAAACACATCGATATAGTGGAAGGTATGAGAGGTGCAAGAAAATACAACGACATAGGGGAAGGTATGCGAGGTGCACGAAAACACAGCGATATAGGGAAAATTATGAGACGTGCGCGAAAACACAGCGATATAGGGGAAGCTATGAGAGGTGCGCGAAAACACGGCGATATAGGGGAAGGTATTACAGGTGCAGGAAAACAAAGCATTATAGGGGAACCTACGGGAGGTGTGTGAAAAGACCGCAGTATAGGAGAAGGTATGAGAGGTGCGCCAGAACATAATTATATAGGGGAAGTTATGAGAGGTGCGCAAAGACACAGCTATTTGGGGAAAGCGATGAGAGGTTCGCGAAAACATCGCAATATATGGGAAGCTATGAGAGGTGCGCATAAGCACGGCGAAAAAGGGGAAGCTATGGGAGGTGCATAAAAACACAGCGATATAGGGGAAGGTATGAGAGGTGCGCAAAAACACAGCGACATATGGGAAGCTATGGGAGGTGCACGAAAACAGAGCGAGAAAGGAGAAGGTATGAGAGGTGTGAGAAAACACGGCGATATACAGGTAGCTATGGGAGTTGCGTGAAAACACGTCGATGTACGGGAAGGTATGAGAGGTGCGCAAAAACACATCGATATAGGGGAAGCTACGAGAAGTGTGCGAAAACACAGCGATATAGTGGAAGGTATGAGAGGTGCCCGAAAACACAGCGACATATGGGAAGTTATGGGAGGTGCACGAAAACAGAGCAAGAAAGGAGAAGGTATGAGAGGTGTGAGAAAACACGGCGATATAGGGGAAGCTATGGGAGGTGTGTGAAGATACGTCGATATAGGGGAAGGTATGAGAGGTGCGCAAAAACACAGGAATTTGGGGTTAGCTATAATAGATGCGAGAAATCATTGCAATATACAGGAAGCTATGAGAGTTGCGCGAAAACATGGCGAAAAATGGGAAGCTGTGGAAGGTGTGTGAAAACACAGCGATACTGGGGAAGGTATGAGAGGGGGATGAAAATACAGCGATATAGGGGAAGGTATGAGAGGTGCACTAAAACACAGCAATATAGGGGAAGGTATGAAAGGTCTGCAAAAGCACGGCGATATAGGGGAAGGTATGAGAGCTGTGCGAAAACACGGTGATATATGGGAAACTATGGGAGATGCGTGAAAACAGGGCAGTATAGGGGAAGGTATGAGAGGTGCGCAAAAGCACATCGATATAGGGGAAGCTACGAGAAGTGTGCGAAAACACAGCGATATAGTGGAAGGTATGAGAGGTTCCCGAAAACACAGCGACATATGGGAAGCTATGGGAGGTGCACGAAAACAGAGCAAGAAAGGAGAAGGTATGAGAGGTGTGAGAAAACACGGCGATATAGGGGAAGCTATGGGAGGTGTGTGAAGATACGTCGATACAGGGGAAGGGATGAGAGGTGCTCAAAAACACAGCAATTTGGGGTTAGATATAATAGATGCGAGAAATTATCGCAATATACGGGAAGCTATGAGAGGTGCGCGAAAACATGGCGAAAAATGGGAAGCTGTGGGAGGCGTGTGAAAACACAGCGATACTGGGGAAGGTATGAGAGGGGGATGAAAATAAAGCGATACAGGGGAAGGTATGAGAGGTGCACTAAAACACAGCAATATAGGGGAAGATATGAGAGGTCTGCAAAAACACGGCGATATAGGGGAAGGTATGAGAGGTGTGCGAAAACACGGTGATATATGGGAATCTATGGGAGGTGCGTGAAACAGAGCGGTATAAGGGAAGGTATGAGAGGTGCGCAAAAACACAGCAATGTAGGGGAAGCTATGGGAGGTGTGTGAAAGCAGAGCGATATAGGGGAAGTGATTGGAGGTTCACGAGAGCACAGCGACAAAGGGGAAGGTATGAGAGGTGCATGAAAACACAGCCATACGGGGAAGGTACGAGATGGGCACTGAAACATAGCAATATAGGGGAACGTATGAGAGGTCTGCGAAAACACGGCGATATTGGGGAAGGTGTGAGATCTGCGTGAAAACACAACGATATAGGGGAACGTATCAGAGGTGCACAAAAACACAACGATGTAGGGGAATGTATGAGTTGTGCGCGAAAACACGGCGATATATTGGAAGGCATGGGAGGTGCACGACAACAGAGCGATATAGGGGACGCTATGTGAGGTGTGTGAAAACACAGCGAGCTAGGGAAAACCATGAGCGGTGTGTGAAAACATCGCCATATATGGCAAGCTATGAGAGGTGTGCGAGAACAGCGATATAGCGGAAGCTATGGGAGGTATGCGAAAACACAGCGATATAGGGGAAGCTATGAAAGCTGCTTGATAAGACAGCGATATAGGGGAAGGCATGAGAGGTGTGCAAAAACACATCGATACAGTGGTAGGTATGAGAGGTGCACGAAAACACAATGATATAGGGGAAGGTATGCGAGCTGTGCGAAAACACAGCGATATAGGGGAAACAATGGAAGGTGCGCTAACACAAGGCAATATACGTGAAGGTATGAGAGGTGCTTGAAAACACATCGATATAGGTGAAGTGATGAGACGTGCGTGAAAATGCAGTCATATAGGGGACGGTATGAGAGATGCGTGTAAACACAGTGATATAGGGGAAGTTATGAGAGGTGCGCTAAAACACAGCAATATAGGGGAAGGTATGAGAGGTCTGCGAAAACACGGCAATATAGGGGAAGGTATGAGAGGTGCGTGAAATAACAGTGAAATAGGGAAAGCTTTGGGAGGTGAACGAAAACACGGCAATATAAGGGAAGGTATGAGAGGTGTGCAAAAACACGGCGATATATGGGAAGCTATGGGAGATGCGTGAAAACAGGGCGGTATAGGGGAATTGATTGGAGGTTCACGAGAGCATAGCGACATACGAGAAGTTATGGTACATGCATGAAAACACAGCCATACGGGGAAGGTACGAGATTGGCGCTAAAACACAGCAATATAGGGGAAGGTATGAGAGGTCTGCGAAATCATGGCGATATAGGGGAAGGTATGAGAGGTGCGCGAAAACACAATGATATAGGGAAAGCTTTGGGAGGTGCACATAAACACGGCAATATAGGGGAAGGTATGAGAGATGAGCGAAAACTCAGCTAAAAAGGGGAAGGTATGAGAGGTGTGCGAGAACACGGCGATATAGGCAAAGCTATGAGAGGTGAGCAAAAACACAGTGATATAGGAGAAGGTATGAGAGGTGCGCGAAAAAACAATGATATAGTGGAAGAAATGCGAGCTGCGCGAAAACAGAGCAATATAGGTGAAGCTATGAGAGGTGCTAGAGAACACAGCGATATAGTGGAAGGTGTGAGAGGTGTGCAAAAAGACAGCGATATATGGGAAGCTATGGGAGGTGCACGAAAACAGAGCGACATAGGGGAAGGTATGAGATATGCGCGAAAACACAGCGATATGGGGGAAGCTATGAGAGGTGAGCGAAAACATCGCAATATATGGGAAGCTATGAGAGGTGCGCGAAAACAGGGCAAAAAATGGGAAGCTATGGGAGGTGCATGAAAACACAGCGATATTGGGGAAGGTGTGAGGTGTGCGTGAAAACACGATATAGGGTAACGTATCAGAGGTGCACAAAAACACAGCGATGTAGGGGAAGGTATGACTGGTGCGCGAAAACACAGCGATATATGAGAAGCCATGGGAGGTGCACGACAACAGAGCGATATAGGGGACGCTATGTGAGGTGCGTGAAAACACAGCAATCTAGGGGAAGCCATGAGCGGTGTGTGAAAACATCGCCATATATGGCAAGCTATGAGAGGTGTGCGAGAACAGCAATATAGTGGTAGCAATGGGAGGTATGCGAAAACACAGAAATATAGGGGAAGCTATGGAAGCTGCTTTGATAACACAGCGATATAGGGGAAGGCATGAGATGTGCGCGAAAACACATCGATACAGTGGTAGGTATGAGAGGTGCGCGAAAACACAATGATATAAGGGAAAGTATGCGAGGTCTGCGAAAACACAGCGATATAAGGGAAGCAATGAGAGGTGCGCGAACACAAGGCGATATACGTGAAGTTATGAGAGGTGCTTGAAAATACGTCGATATAGGTGAAGTGATGAGACGTGCGCGAAAATGCAGTGATATAGGGGACGGTATGAGAGATGCGTGAAAACACAGTCATATAGGGGTAGGTATGCTAGGTGCGTGTAAAAACAGTGATATAGGGAAGGTATGAGAGGTGCGCGAAAACACAGTAATACAGGGGAAGCTGTGGGAGGTGCAAGAAAACACAGCAATATATAGGAAGGTATGGGACATGTGTGAAAACACAGTGATATAGGGGTAGGTATGCGAGGTGCGTGTAAACACAGTGATTTTGAGGAAGACATGAGAGGTGCACGAAAACATAGCGATTTGGAGGAATTATGAGAAGTGCGTGAAAACATCGCAATATATGGGAAGCTACTAGAAGTGCGTGATAACATGGCGAAAACTGGGAAGCTATGGGAGCTGCGGGAAATACAGTGATATAGGGGAAGGTATGAGAGGTGTGCGAAAACACATCAATATAGTGGAAGGTATGAGAGGTGCGCGAAAACACAACAACATAGGGGAAGGTATGCGAGGTGTGCAAAAACACAGCGATATAGGGGAAGGTATGGGAGGTGTGCGAAAACACGGGAAAAATGGGAAGCTATGGGAGGTTCGTGAAAACAGGGCAGTACAGGGGAAGTGATGAGAGGTGCAGGAGAGCACAGCGACATAGGGGAAGCTATGGGATGTGCGAGAAAACAGAGCAATATGGGGGAAGCTATGAGAACTGCTTGATAACATAGCGATATAGCGGAAGATATGAGCGGTGCGCGAAAACGCGGTAATATAGGGGAAACTATGAGAGGTGACCGAAAACACAGCGAAAAAAGGGGAAGCTATGGGAGGTGCGTGAAAACACAGCCATATAGGGGAAGGTATGAGAGGTACGCGAAAACACATCGTTATAGTGGAAGGTATGAGAGGTGCACGGAAATACAATGACATAGGGGAAGGTATGCGAGGTGCACGAAAACACAGCGATATAGGGGAAGCTATGAGAGGTGCGCGAAAACACATCGATATAGTGGAAGGCATGAGAGGTGCACGAAAATACAACGACATAGGGGAAGGTATGCGAGGTGCACGAAAACACAGCGATATAGGGAAAAGTATGAGACGTGCGTGAAAACACAGCGATATAGGGGAAGCTATGGGAGATGCAGGAAAACAGAGTGAGAAAGGAGAAGGTATAAGAGGTGTGAGAAAACACGGGGATATACGGGTAGCTATGGGAGGTGCGTGAAAACACGTCGCTGTAGGGGAAGCTATGGGAGGTCTGTGAAGATACGTCGATATAGGGGAAGGTATGAGAGGTGCGCAAAAACACAGGAATTTGGGGTTAGCTATAATAGATGCGAGAAATCATTGCAATATACGGGAAGCAATGAGAGGTGCGCGAAAACATGGCGAAAAATGGGAAGCTGTGGAAGGTGTGTGAAAACACAGCGATACTGGGAAAGGTATGAGAGGGGGACGAAAATACAGCGATATAGGGAAAGGTATGAGAGGTGCACTAAAACACAGCAATATAGGGGAAGGTATGAGAGGTCTGCAAAAGCACGGCGATATAGGGGAAGGTATGAGAGGTGTGCGAAAACACGGTGATATATGGGAATCTATGGGAGGTGCGTGAAACAGAGCGGTATAAGGGAAGGTATGAGAGGTGCGCAAAAACACAGCAATGTAGGGGAAGCTATGGGAGGTGTGTGAAAGCAGAGCGATATAGGGGAAGTGATTGGAGGTTCACGAGAGCACAGCGACAAAGGGGAAGGTATGAGAGGTGCATGAAAACACAGCCATACGGGGAAGGTACGAGATGGGCACTGAAACATAGCAATATAGGGGAACGTATGAGAGGTCTGCGAAAACACGGCGATATTGGGGAAGGTGTGAGATCTGCGTGAAAACACAACGATATAGGGGAACGTATCAGAGGTGCACAAAAACACAACGATGTAGGGGAATGTATGAGTTGTGCGCGAAAACACGGCGATATATTGGAAGGCATGGGAGGTGCACGACAACAGAGCGATATAGGGGACGCTATGTGAGGTGTGTGAAAACACAGCGAGCTAGGGAAAACCATGAGCGGTGTGTGAAAACATCGCCATATATGGCAAGCTATGAGAGGTGTGCGAGAACAGCGATATAGCGGAAGCTATGGGAGGTATGCGAAAACACAGCGATATAGGGGAAGCTATGAAAGCTGCTTGATAAGACAGCGATATAGGGGAAGGCATGAGAGGTGTGCAAAAACACATCGATACAGTGGTAGGTATGAGAGGTGCACGAAAACACAATGATATAGGGGAAGGTATGCGAGCTGTGCGAAAACACAGCGATATAGGGGAAACAATGGAAGGTGCGCTAACACAAGGCAATATACGTGAAGGTATGAGAGGTGCTTGAAAACACATCGATATAGGTGAAGTGATGAGACGTGCGTGAAAATGCAGTCATATAGGGGACGGTATGAGAGATGCGTGTAAACACAGTGATATAGGGGAAGTTATGAGAGGTGCGCTAAAACACAGCAATATAGGGGAAGGTATGAGAGGTCTGCGAAAACACGGCAATATAGGGGAAGGTATGAGAGGTGCGTGAAATAACAGTGAAATAGGGAAAGCTTTGGGAGGTGAACGAAAACACGGCAATATAAGGGAAGGTATGAGAGGTGTGCAAAAACACGGCGATATATGGGAAGCTATGGGAGATGCGTGAAAACAGGGCGGTATAGGGGAATTGATTGGAGGTTCACGAGAGCATAGCGACATACGAGAAGTTATGGTACATGCATGAAAACACAGCCATACGGGGAAGGTACGAGATTGGCGCTAAAACACAGCAATATAGGGGAAGGTATGAGAGGTCTGCGAAATCATGGCGATATAGGGGAAGGTATGAGAGGTGCGCGAAAACACAATGATATAGGGAAAGCTTTGGGAGGTGCACATAAACACGGCAATATAGGGGAAGGTATGAGAGGTCTGCGAAATCATGGCGATATAGGGGAAGCAATGAGAGGTGCGCGAAAACATGGCGAAAAATGGGAAGCTGTGGAAGGTGTGTGAAAACACAGCGATACTGGGAAAGGTATGAGAGGGGGACGAAAATACAGCGATATAGGGAAAGGTATGAGAGGTGCACTAAAACACAGCAATATAGGGGAAGGTATGAGAGGTCTGCAAAAGCACGGCGATATAGGGGAAGGTATGAAAGCTGTGCGAAAACACGGTGATATATGGGAAACTATGGGAGATGCGTGAAAACAGGGCGGTATAGGGGAAGGTATGAGAGGTGCGCAAAAGCACATCGATAGAGGGGAAGCTACGAGAAGTGTGCGAAAACACAGCGATATAGTGGAAGGTATGAGAGGTTCCCGAAAACACAGCGACATATGGGAAGCTATGGGAGGTGCACGAAAACAGAGCAAGAAAGGAGAAGGTATGAGAGGTGTGAGAAAACACGGCGATATAGGGGTAGCTATGGGAGGTGCGTGAAGATACGTCGATATAGGGGAAGGTATGAGAGGTGCGCAAAAACACAGCGATTTGGGGTTAGCTATAATAGATGCGAGAAATCATCGCAATATACGGGAAGCTATGAGAGGTGCGCGAAAACATGGCGAAAAATGGGAAGCTGTGGGAGGCGTGTGAAAACACAGCGATACTGGGGAAGGTATGAGAGGTGCACTAAAACACAGTAATATAGGGGAAGATATGAGAGGTCTGCAAAAACACGGCGATATAGGGGAAGGTATGAGAGGTGTGCGAAAACACGGTGATATATGGGAATCTATGGGAGATGCGTGAAAACAGGGCGGTATAGGGGAAGGTATGAGAGGTGCGCAAAAACACAGCGATGTAGGGGAAGCTATGGGAGGTGTGTGAAAGCAGAGCGATATAGGGGAAGTGATTGGAGGTTCACGAGAGCACAGCGACATAGGGGAAGGTATGAGAGGTGTGTGAAAGCAGAGCGATATAGGGGAAGTGATTGGAGGTTCACGAGAGCACAGCGACATAGGGGAAGGTATGAGAGGTGCATGAAAACATAGCCATACGGGGAAGGTACGAGAATATAGCTGAAACATAGCAATATAGGGGAATGTATGAGAGGTCTGCGAAAACACGGCGATATTGGGGAAGGTGTGAGATCTGCGTGAAAACACAACGATATAGGGAAACGTATCAGAGGTGCACAAAAACACAACGATGTAGGGGAATGTATGAGTCGTGCGCGAAAACACGGCGATATATTGGAAGGCATGGGAGGTGCACGACAACAGAGCGATATAGGGGACGCTATGTGAGGTGTGTGAAAACACAGCGAGCTAGGGGAAGCCATGGGCGGTGTGTGAAAACATCGCCATATATGGCAAGCTATGAGAGGTGTGCGAAAACAGCGATATAGCGGAAGCTATGGGAGGTATGCGAAAACACAGCGATATAGGGGAAGCTATGAAAGCTGCTTGATAAGACAGCGATATAGGGGAAGGCATGAGAGGTGTGCAAAAACACATCGATACAGTGGTAGGTATGAGAGGTGCACGAAAACACAATGATATAGGGGAAGGTATGCGAGCTGTGCGAAAACACAGCGATATAGGGGAAACAATGGGAGGTGCGCTAACACAAGGCAATATACGTGAAGGTATGAGAGGTGCTTGAAAACACATCGATATAGGTGAAGTGATGAGACGTGCGTGAAAATGCAGTGATATAGGGGACGGTATGAGAGATGCGTGAAAACACAGTGATATAGGGGTAGGTATGCTAGGTGCGTGTAAACACAGTGATATAGGGGAAGTTATGAGACGTGCGTGAAAACACAGCAATATAGGGGAAGCTGTGGGAGGTGCAAGAAAACACAGCAATATATAGGAAGGTATGGGACGTGCGTTAAAACACTGATATAGGGGTAGGTATGCGAGGTGCATGTAAACACAGTGGTATAGGGGAAGGCATGAGAGGTGCACGAAAACATAGCGATTTGGGGGAAGTTATGAGAGGTGCGTGAAAACATCGCAATATATGGAAAGCTATGAGAAGTGCGCGATAACACGGCCAAAAATGGGAAGCTATGGGAGGTGCGGGAAACACAGCCATATAGGGGAAGTTATGAAAGCTGCTTGATAACACAGTGATATAGGGGAAGGTTTTAGAGGTGAGCGAAAACACATTGATACAGTGGTAGGTATCAGAGGTGCACAAAAACACAATGATATAGGGGAAGGTACGCGAGATAAGCGAAAACACAGTGATATAGGGGAAGCAATGAGAGGTCTGCGAAAACACGGCGATATACGGGCAGGTATGAGAGGAGCGCAAAAACACAGCGATACAGGGGAAGCTACCAGAGGTGCGCAAGAATACAATGATATAGGGGAAGGTATGCGAGGTGTGCGAAAACACAGCGATATAGGATAAGCTATGAGAGGTGTGTGAAAACGGCAGTATAGGAGCTATGAGAGGTGTGTGAAAACAGCAATATAGGAGAGGGTATGAGAGGTTCGCGAAAACAGAGTGATATAGGGGAAGCAATGTGAGGTGCGCGAACACAAGTCGATATACGTGAAGCTATGAGAGATGCTTGAAAACACAGTGATATAGGGGCATGTATGCGAGATGCGCGTAAACACAATGATATAGGGGAAGGTACGAGAGGTGCACGAAAACACAACAACATAGGGGAAGGTATGCGAGGCATGCAAAAACACAGCGGTGTAGGGTAAGATAAGAGAGGTGTGCGAAAACACAGCGAGATATTGGAAGTTATGGGAGGTGCACAAGAACAGAGCGACACAGGGGAAGGTATGAGAGGTGCATGAAAACAGCGATTTAGAGGAAGTTATGAGAGGCGCGCAAAAACGCAGCGGTGTAGGGGAAGATACGAGAGGTGCGCGAAAACACAGCGAAATATGGGAAGCTATGGGAGGTGCACGAGAACAAAGCGACATAGGGGAAGGTATGAGAGGTGAACGAAAACAGCGATTTGGGGGAAGTTATGAGAGGTGCGTGAAAACATCGCAATATATGGGAAGCTATGAGAGGTGAACGAACGCAGGGCGAAAAATGGGAAGCTATGGGAGGTGCGGGAAAAACAGCGATATAGGGGAAGTTATGAGAGGTGCGCGAAAACACATCAATATAGTGCAAGGTATGAGAGGTGTGCGAAAACACGACGATCTAGGGGAAGGTATGAGAGGTGTGCGAAAACACATCAATATAGTGCAAGGTATGAGAGGTGCTCAAAAACAGAGTGATATAGGGGAAACAATGGGAGGTGCGCGAACACAAGGCGATATACGTGAAGGTATGAGAGGTGCTTGAAAACACATCGATATAGGGGACGCTATGAGAGGTGCGAGAAAACGCAATGATATAGGGGAAGCTATGAGAGGTGTGCGAAAACACAGCGATATATGGGAAGCTATGGGAGGCGCACGAAAACAGAGCGATATAGGGGAAGGCATGAAAGGTACCAGAGAACACAGCGATATAGGGGAATTTCTGTGAGGTGCGCGAAAACAGCGCAATATAAGGGAAGTTATGAGAGGTGCGTGAAATCTCGGCGATATAGGGGAAGGTATGAGAGGTGCCTCGCCTCTAGCCTCTAGCCAGGACTCGTCTGTAGCTTCTCGCCTCAAGCCAAGCCTCGCTTCTAGTCTCTACCCAAGCCTCCAAGCCTTTAGCCAATACTCGCTTCTAGCCTCTCGCCTCTAGCCTCTCGCCTCTAGCGATACCTCGGCTCGCCAATTTAAACTTGTGCAGAGAGGTATTTTTTGAAGGTTTTGAAATGATTCTTTCTTTGGCATACTCCAATGCGGGTGTCAGAGGGTTTGGTGTTGTTCCCGGATTTGGGTGTGTCTGTGGGTTTTCAACAGTGACGAATCTCAAGTTTGTTTCATTTTTAGGGATTATAGACACTTTATGTTTTTTTTCAGATTTGTTCGTATTGTGTTTTTAAATTGGAGGTTGCTACTCAAAATTTGCATACGAACACCTTCCTGTTTGCCTTTAACGCTCACAGCCTCGTCGACTTCCTGACTTCATCTCCGGACCTCGTTCCTTGCAACACAACGACTAAATCTGCGCGCATCTCAATAATCCACATGAGCTACTAGAAGCTGTGTGCACCCCTGCATCTTATGACAAACCTCTAAAGCTACTCAATCCCCAAATCAGTGCGCACCGTCATGCTGCGTTTTTTAATGTCGAGGCGCCATTTTCCGAACTGTTTGACACGGTTTATGCTCGAAGATAATCGCATGTGCGTTTGGATTCAATACGGGCTTGAAGTTACACCAAGATTTGCAAAGAATTTACAATGATTATTTTTCTTCCCGAGACAACCATTGGTTCTGAATATGCGTGCGCACGGAGTTTTGGGGTGAACATGATTTGGGGGTGCACACTGATTTAGGGCTGCGTTCTCGCACATGAGGGTGCGCATTGATTTGGAGATTGAGTAGCTTTAGAGGTTTGTCATAAAATGCAAGGGTGCACACGGATTCTGGTGGCTCATGTGGATTTGGAGATGCGCGCAGATTAAGTCGTTGTGTTGCAAGAAACGAGGCCCGGAGATTAACGTAGGAAGTAGACGAGGGTGTGAGCGTTAACGGCAAACAGGAAGGTGTTCAGGGAAGCAGAAGGTAAGGGGAACTATCCTGACACGGAGCGTAGAAAGGAAAGCGGCAGACAAAACCTCTCGGTACGGAGAGACGGAATTACACAGGTAAACCTCGGTGCTGAAGTAAAACTTAGAATACTTACACGGAGAGACTGAGTTTCAGAGGTCACCAACGGAACTGAATTGGAAGTTGGAAAACTTACCCCGACACGGAGAGACTGAGTTTCAGACGTCACCATCGGAACTGAATTAGAAGTTGGAAAACTTACCTTGACACGGAGAGACTGGGTTCCACAGGTAAATCTCGGGACTGGAGCAAACTTAAACACACAATCCGAAGGGCCGGAAAACGAGAGGTGAAGTATGGCAAGAGGCTCGAGGCGAGAGGCGAGGCACATCTCATACCTTCCCGCTACATCGCTGTGCTTTCGCTACTCTCATAACTTCCCCTAAATCGGTGTATTTTCTCCCACCTCTGATACATTCCCCTATATCGCCGTGTTTTTGCGCACCTCTCATACTTTCCCCTATATCGCCGTGTTTCCGCGCACCTCCCATAGCTTCCGCTACATCGCTGTGTTTTCGTGCACCTCTCATACCTCGCCCTATATCGCTGTCTTTTTGTGCACCTCTCATAGCATCCCCCATATCGCCGTGTTTTCATGCACGTCTCATAACGTCCCCTATATCGCCGTGTTTTCGTGCATCTCTCATGTCTTTACCTATATCTTTGTTTTCGCGCCTCTCATTACTTCCCCTACATCGCTGTGTTTTCTCACACCTCTGATACATTCCTCGGTATCGCCGGGTTTTCGCGCACCTCTCATAGCTTCCCCTACATTGCTGTGATTTCCCGCACATCTCATAACTTCCCGTACATCGCTGTCTTTTCGCGCACCTCTCATTGCTTCCCCTATATCGCCGTGTTTTTGCCCTCCTCTCATAGCGTCCCCGACATCGCTGGGTTTTCGCGCAACCCCCATACCTTCCCCTATATCGTTGTGCTTTCACGCACTACCCTTAGATTCCCCTATATTGCGATGTTTTCATGCACCTCGGCGACATAGGGGGAGCTATGAGAGGTGTGTGAAAACACGGCGATGTAGGGGAAGCTGTGGGAAGTGCGCGAAAACACAGCGATGTAGGAGAATATATGAGAGGTGCGCGAAAACATGGTGAAATATGGGAAGTTAAGAGAGGAACGCAAAATCACAGCAATGTAGGGAAAGCTATGGGAGGTGCAGGAAAACACGGCGATATAAGGGAAGCTATGGGAGGTGCGCAAAAACAGGGCAATATAGGGAAAGGTATGAGAGGTGCGTGAAAACATGGCGATATAGGGGAAGCTATGGGAGGTGCGAGAAAAGACAGGGGTATAGGGGCACGTATGAGAGGTGCATGAAAACACAGTGATATAGGGGAAACTATCAGAGATGCGCGAAAACACGGCAATACTGGGGAAGGTATGAGAGGTGCGCGAAAAAACAGCATTATTGCGGAAACTATGGGAGGTGCGCGAAAACACAGTGATATTGGGGAAGCTATCGGAGGTGTTGGAAAACACAGCGATATGGGGAAGCTATGAGAGGTGCGCAAAACACAGCAATATATGGGAAGCTATGGGAGGTGTGCGAAAACACAGCGATACAGGGGAAGGCATGAGAGTTGCGCGAAAACACAGCCATATTGGGGAAGTTATGGGTGGTGGGCGGAAACACAATGATATTTGGGAACGAATGGATGGTGTGCAAAAACACAGCGATATATGGGAAGCTATGGGAGGTGTCCAAAAACACAGCGATATAGGGGAAGATATGGGAGGTGCACGAAAACACAGCGATATACGAGAAGCTATGGGAGGTGTGCGAAAACATAGTGATACAGGGGAAGATATGAGAGGTGCGGGAAAAGACAGCCATATTTTGGAAGGTATGGGTGGTGCGCGAAAACACAGCGATAAGGGGAAGGTATGGGAGGTGCGCGAGCACACGGCGATATAGGCAAAACTCTGAGAGGTGTGCGAGAACACAGCGATATAGAAGAAGCTATGAGAAGTGTGCGAAGACACAGCAATACAGGGGAAGGTATGAGAGTGCACGAAAACACGGCGAAATAGGGGAAGTTATGGGGGGAGAGCGAAAACAGAGCGATATAGGGGAAAGTATGAGAGGTGTGTGAAAACAGAGCGATATAGGGGAAAGTATGAGAGGTGTGCGAAAACAGCGATGTAGGGGAAGTTATCAGAGGTGCGGGAACACAGAGTGATACAGGGGAAGCTATGGAAGGTGCATGAAAACACAGTGATATAGGGGAAGACATGAGAGGTGAGCGAAAACACGGCGATATAGGGGAAGCTATGAGAGGTGAGCAATAACACCGCGATATGGGGCAAGTTATGGGAGGTGCGCGAAGACACCGCAATATAGGGGAAGTTATGGGGGTGAGCGAAAACACAGCAATATAGGGAAAAGGATGAGAGGTGAGCAAAAACACAGTGATATAGGAGAAGCTTCGGGAGGTGCATGAAAACGCAGCCAAATAGGGGAAGGTATGAGCGGTTTGGGAAAATACAGCGATATAGCGGAAGCTATGGGAGGTGCACGAAAACACCACAATATAGGGGAAGTTATGGGGGTGAGTGAAAACAGAGAGATATAAGGGAAGGTATGAGAGCTGTGCGAAAACACAGCGATGTAGGGGAAGTAATCAGAGGTGCGGGAAAACACAGTGATACAGGGGAAACTATGGGAGGTGCATGAAAACACGGCGATATAGGGGAAACTATGAGAGGTGCCCGAAAACGTAGACATATAGGGGAAGCTATGAGAGGTTTGGGAAAACACAGCGATATAGGGGAAGGTATGAGAGGTGCACGAAAACACGACGATATTGGGGAAGATATGAGATGTGCACGAAAACACAGTGATGTAGGGGAAGCTATGGGAGGTGCTCAAAAACACTGCAATATAGGGGAAGCTATAAGAGGTGCGTGAAAAAAAAGCGATTTAGGGGAAGGTATGAGAAGTGCGTGAAAACACAGCGATATCGGGGAATCTATGGGAGGTGCGCGAAAACAGTGCAATATAACGGAAGCTATGAGAGGTGCGCAAAAAGTTAGTGATATGGGGGAAGCTATGAGAGTTGCGTGAAAATGCAGCGATATAGGGGAAGGTATGAGATGTGTGCGAAAAGACTGCGATATTAGGGAAGCTATGAAGGTGCGCAAAAACACTGCGATGTAGGGGAAGGTATGCGAGGTGCGCGAAAACACGGCGATATTAGGGAAGCTATGAGAGGTGCACGAAAACATCACAATATAAGGGAAGCTATAGGAGCTGTCTGAGAACACAGCGATATAGGGGAAGCTATGAGAGGTGCGCAAAAACAGGGCAATATAGGGGAAGTTATGGGAGGGGCGCAAAATCACAGTGATACAGGGGAAGCGACGAGAGGTGCGTGAAAACACAGTGGTATAGGGGAAACTATGGGAGATGCACGAAAACACAGCGATATAGGGAAATCTATGAGCGGTGAGCAAAAACACAGCGATATAGGGGAAGCTATGGGAGGTGCCTGAAAACAGAGCGATATATGGGAAGGTAGGACAGGCACGCAAAAACACAGCGATACATGGGAAGCTATGTGATGTGCATGAAAACAGAGCGATATAGAGGAAATTATGAGAGTTGTGCGAAAACACATCAATATAGTGGAAGCTACGAGAGGTGCGCGAAAACAGCGATATAGTGGAAGGCATGACAGGTGCGCGAAAACACAGTGATATATGGGAATCTCTGGGAGGTGCACAAAAACAGAGCGATATAGGGGAATTGATGAGAGGTGCAGAAGATCACAGCGACATAGGGGAAGCTATGCAAGTTGCGCAAAAACAGCGATATATGGGAAGCTATGGGAGGCGCACGAAAACAGAGCGATATAGGGGAAGGCATGTGTGGTGCGCGATAACAGCGCAATATAAGGGACGCTATGAGTGTTGCGTGAAATCTCGGCGATATAGGGGAAGGTATGAGAGATGCTCGAAAACAACGGAATATAGGGGCAGCTATGGGAGGTGGGCGAAAACACACCAATATTGGGGAAGGTATTGGAAGTGTGCGGAAACACTGCGATATAGAGGAAGGTATGAGAGGTGCTCCAAAACACTGCGATGTAGGGCAATGTATGAGAGGTTGGCAAAAATACAGCGATAATGGTGAAGTTATGGGTGTTGCGCGAAAACACAGTGATGTAGGGGAAGCTATGAGAGGTGCACGAAAACAAAGCGATGGCGTGTTAGCTATGAGAGGTGCGCAGAAACACGGTGACAGAGGGGAAGCTATGAGATTTGTGTGAAAAGACAGCGTTATAGAGGAAGCTATGGGAGGTGCGCGAATAGACAGTGATATAGAAGAAGCTATGAGAAGTTCAAGAAAACAACGATATAGGGAAAGGTATGTGAGTTGCGCAAAAACACGGCGATATAGTGGAAACTATGGGAGGTGCATGAAAACACAGTGATGTAAGGGAAGGTATGAGAGCTGCACGAAATCACAGCGACATAGGGGAAGGTAGGAGAGCTGCACAAAAACAAGGCGATATATAGGAAACTATTGGATGTGCGTCAAAACACAGCGATATAGGGGAAGGTATGAGTAGTGCGCGAAAACACGGCGATGTAGGGGAAGCTATGAGAGGTGCGCAAAAGCGCAGCGATATAGGGGAAGCTATGAGAGCTGTGCAAAAACAGGGCGATACAGCAGAAGCTATGAGAGGTGTGCAAAAACAGAACGATATAGGGGAAGGTATGAGAGGTGCACCTAAACATGGCAGTAACGGGGAATCTATGGGAGGTGCGCGAAAAAAGCGTTATAGCGGTAGCTATGGGAGGTGCACGAAGGAACGGCGATGTACGGGATGTTGTGAGAGGTGCACGAAAACAGGGCGATATAGGGGAAGGTATGAGAAGTGCCCGACAACTCAGTGATGTAGGGGAAGCAATGGGAGGTGCGCGAAAACACAGCGATATAGGAGAAGCTATGGGAGGTGCGCGAAAACACAGCGATATAGGGGAATGGATGAGAGGTGAGCAAATAATCAACGACATAGGGGAAGGTATGGGAGATCTGCATAAACACGGCGACATAGGGGAAGGTATGAGAGGTGCATGAAAACATCGCAATATACGGGAAACTATGCGAGGTGAGTGAAAACACAGCGATTTAGGTGAATCTATGAGAGGTGCGTGAAACACAGCGATATAGGGGAAGCTATACGAGGTGCACAAAATCACACCAATATACAGGAAGGTATGAGCAGTGCGCGAAAACATGGAGATGTAAGGGAATGGATGAGATGTGAGCAAAAACACAGCAATATACGGGAAGCTATAGGAGGTGCGCGAAGACACGGCGATATAGGGGAAGGTATGGGATGTCTGCATAAACACGGCGATATAGGGGAAGGTATGAGAGGTGCGCGAAAACATGGCAATATCGGGAAATCTATGGGAAATCTATGGGAAATCTCTGCAAAAGCACAGAGACATAGGGGAAGGTATGGGAGATCTGCATAAACACAGCGATATAAGGGAAGGTATGAGAGGTGAGAGAAAACACAGCGATATATGGGAAGCTATGGGAGGCGCACGAAAACAGAGCCTTTCACACACCTCTCATAACTTGCCCAATATTGCCGTGTTTTCGCGCACCTCTCATACTTTCCCCTATATCGCTGTGTTTTCGCGCACCTCTCATGGCTTCCCCGATTTGCCGTGTTTTCATGCACATCTTATACTGTTCCCTATATTGCTGTCTTTTCGCGCACCTCTCATACCTTCCCCTATACCGTTGTCTTTTCGCGCCCTGCCATAGCTTCACCTTTATCGCCGTATTTTTGCTCACTTCTCATAGCTTCCCCTATATCACCGTGTTTTTGCGCATCTCTCATGTCTTTACCTATATTGCTGTGTTTTCGCACCTCTCATTACTTTCCCTACATCGCTGTGTTTTCTCGCACCCCTGAAACATTCCCATGTATCGCTGTGTTTTCGCGCACCTCTCATAGCTTCCCCTATATTGCTGTGGTTTTCCGCACATCTCATAACTTCCCGTACATCGCTGTCTTTTCGCGCACCATTCATTGCTTCCCCTATATCGCCGTGTTTTTGCGCACCTCTCATAGCGTCCCTGACATTGCTGTGTTTTCGCGCAACCCTCATAGCTTCCCTTATATCGTGTGTTTTCACGCACCTCCCTTAGATTCCCCTATATTGCCGTGTTTTCATGCACCTCGGTGACATAGGGGAAGCTATGAGAGGTGTGTGAAAATACGGCGATGTAGGGGAAGCTGTGGTAGGTGCGCGAAAACACAGCGATGTAGGAGAATGTATGAGAGGTGCGCGAAAACACGGTAAAATATGGGAAGTTAGGAGAGGTACGCAAAATCACAGCAATGTAGGGAAAGCTATGGCAGGTGCAGGAAAACACGGCGATATAGGGGAAGCTATGCGAGGTGCACGAAAACAGGGCAATATAGGGGAAGGTATGAGAGGTGCGCGAAAACATGGCGATATAGGGGAAGCTATGGGAAGTGCGGGAAAACACAGCGATTAAGGAGAAGGCATGAGGGGTGTGCAAAAACAAAGCAATACAGGGGAATCTATGAAAGGTGCGCGAAAACAGCGATATAACCGAAGATATGGGAGGTTCGCGAAGACACGGCGATATAGGGGATGGTATGAGAGGTGCACGAAAATACCGCAATGTAGGAGAATGTATGAGAGGTGCACGAAAAAGCAGTGATACAGGGGAATGTGTGAGAGGTGGGGGAAAACACGGCGATATCGGGGAAGCTATGTGAGGTGCGTAAAAACAGAGCGATATGTTGGAAGGTATAAGAGGTGTGCAAAAACAGCGATTTTGGGGAAGGTGTGGGAGGTGCGCAAAATCACTGCAATATAGGGTTAGCTATAGGAGGTGCGCGAGAACACAGCGATATCGGGGAATCTATGGGAGGTGCACGAAAACAGCGCAATATAAGGGAAGCTATGAGAGGTGTGTGTAATGTCGGCAATATAGGGGAATGTGTGAGAGATGCGCGAAAACACGGCGATATGGAGGAAGCTATAAGAGGTGCATGAAAACACAGCGACAAAGGGGAAGCTATGAGAGGTGTGCGAAAACACAGCGATAAAGGGAAAGCTATGGTAGGTGCGTCAAAACACAGTGATGTAGCGGAACGTATGAGAGGCGTGCAAAAACATGGCAATATAGGGGAAGGTATGAGCGTGCGCAAGAACACGGTGATACAGGGCATTGTATCAGAGGTGTGCTAAAACACAGCGATAAAGGGGAAGACATGAGAGGTGCGCGAAAACATGGCGATATAGGGGAAGGTATGAGATATGAGCGAAAACACAGCTAAAAAGTGTAAGGTATGGGATGTGCGCAAGCACACGGCGATATAGGCAAAGCTATGAGGGGTGCGCGAGCACACGGCGATATAGGCAAAGCAATGAGAGGTGCGCGAGAACACAGCGATATAGGAGAAGCTATGAGAGGTGTGCGAAGACACAGCAATACAGGGGAAGGTATGAGAGTGCGCAAAAACACGGCGATAACGGGCAATATATCAGAGGTGCGCTAAAACACAGCATCATAGGGGAAGGTATGAGAGAGTAAAAACACAGCGATATAGGGGAAGCTGCGGGAGGTGCAAGAAAACACAGCGAGATAGCGGAATGTATTAGAGGTGCGCGAAAACGCTGCGATATAGGGGAAAGTATGAGAGGTGTGCAAAAACACGGCGATGTAGGGTGAGGCATGAGAGGTGCGCAAAAACATGGCGAAGTATGGGAATGTATGAGAGTGGCATGAAAACACGGCAAAATAGGGGAAGTTATGGGGGGAGAGCGAAAACAGAGCAATATAGGGGAAGGTATGAGAGTTGTGCGAAAACACAGCGATGTACGGGAAGTTATCAGAGGTTCGGGAACACAGGGTGATACAGGGGAAGCTATGGGATGTGCATGAAAACACAGTGAAATAGGGATGCTATGGGAGGTGCGTGAAAACAAGGCGATATAGGAGAAACTATGAGAGGTGCTCGAAAACACTGCAATATAAGGGAAGTTATCAAGGTGCGGGAAAATAGAGTGATACAGGGGATGCTATGGGAGGTGTATGAAAACGCACCGATATAGCGGAAGCTATGAGAGGTTTGAGAAAATACAGCAATATAGCGGAAGCTATGGGAGGTGCGCGAAAACACAGTGATCTATGGGAATGGATGAGAGGTGCGCAAAAACACAGCGATGTTGGGGAAGTTATCAGAGGTGCAGGAAAACACAGTGATACAGGGGAAGCTATGAGAGGCGCAGCGATATAGGGAACAGTATGAGAGGTGCGTGAAAAGATAGTGATATAGGGGAAGCTATGGGAGGTGCGGAAAACACAGCAATATCGGGGAAGGTGTGGTCGTAGCGCGAAAACACAGCAATATATCGGAAGGTATGGGACGTGCGCGAAAACACAGCGATACTGTGGAACGTATGAGAGGTGTATGAAAACACAGCGATATATAGGAAGATAAAGGAAGTTGCGCAAAAACAGAGTGATATAGGGGAAGGTATGAGAGGTGCGAGAAAACACGGCGATATAGTGGCAGCTATGGATGTGAGCAAAAACACAGTGATATGGATTTGTGAAAGGAAAATCATGTCTGACGAATCTCATGGAATTTTTTGAGGATGTAACTAGTAGAGTGGATAGGGGAGAACCAGTGGATGTGGTATATTTGGATTTTCAAAAGGCTTTTGACAAGGTCCCACACAGGAGATTAGTTTGCAAACTTAAAGCACACGGTATTGGGGGTAAGGTATTGGTGTGGGTGGAGAATTGGTTTGCAGACAGGAAGCAAAGAGTGGGAATAAACGGGACCTTTTCAGAATGGCAGGCGGTGACTAGTGGTGTACCGCAAGGCTCAGTGCTGGGACCCCAGTTATTTACAATATATATTAATGACTTGGATGAGGGAATTAAATGCAGCATCTCCAAGTTTGCGGATGACACGAAGCTGGGTGGCAGTGTTAGCTGTGAGGAGGATGCTAAGAGGATGCAGGGTGACTTGGATAGGTTGGGTGACTGGGCAAATTCATGGCAGACGCAATTTAATGTGGATAAATGTGAAGTTATCCACTTTGGTGGCAAAAATAGGAAAACAGATTATTATCTGAATGGTGGCCGATTAGGAAAAGGGGAGGTGCAACGAGACCTGGGTGTCATTATACACCAGTCATTGAAAGTGGGCATGCAGGTACAGCAGGCGGTGAAAAAGGCGAATGGTATGCTGGCATTTATAGCGAGAGGATTCGAGTACAGGAGCAGGGAGGTACTACTGCAGTTGTACAAGGCCTTGGTGAGACCACACCTGGAGTATTGTGTGCAGTTTTGGTCCCCTAATCTGAGGAAAGACATCCTTGCCATAGAGGGAGTACAAAGAAGGTTCACCAGATTGATTCCTGGGATGGCAGGACTTTCATATGAAGAAAGACTGGATGAAATAGGCTTATACTCGTTGGAATTTAGAAGATTGAGGGGGGATCTGATTGAAACGTATAAGATCCTAAAGGGATTGGACAGGCTAGATGAAGGAAGATTGTTCCCGATGTTGGGGAAGTCCAGAATGAGGGGCCACAATTTGAGGAAAAAGGGGAAGCCTTTTAGGACCGAGATTAGGAAAAACTTCTTCACACAGAGAGTGGTGAATCTGTGGAATCCTCTGCCACAGGAAACAGTTGAGGCCAGTTCATTGGCTATATTTAAGAGGGAGTTAGATATGGCCCTTGTGGCTACGGGGGTCAGGGGGTATGGAGGGAAGGCTGGGGCGGGGTTCTGAGTTGGATGATCAGCCATGATCATAATAAATGGCGGTGCAGGCTCGAAGGGCCGAATGGCCTACTCCTGCACCTACTTTCTATGTTTCTATGTTTCCATATCGCTGTGTTTTCCCGCATCTCTGATACCGTTACCAATATGGCTGTGTTTTCGTGCATCTTTCATACCTATCCCTATATCACTGTGTTTTCACGCACCTCGCATACCATCCAAATACATCGTTGCATTTTCGCACACCTCTCATCGCTTCCCCGATATTGACGTGTTTTCACACACCTCTCATTCCTTCCCGTATATCGCCGTGTTTTCACGCACCTCCCATAGCTTCCCCTATATCACTTTGTTCTCACACAGCTCTCATATCTTCCCCGATATCGCTGTAATTTGGGAAACCTCCCATAGCTTCCCCTATATTGTCGTGTTTTCGCGCACCCCTCATATATTCCCCTATAGTGCTGTGTTTTCGCACACCTCTCATAGCTTTCCCAAAATCTCTGTTTTCGCACACCTCACGTGGCTTCCCCATATTGATGTGTTTTCGCGCACATCTCATACCTTCCCCTACATTGCCAAGTTTTCACGCACCTCCCATAGCTTCCGATACATCACTGTGTTTTCGCAGACCTCTCATAACTTCCCCTATATTGCTGTGCATTAGTGCACCTCTCGTACCTTCCCCTATATAGCTGTGTTTTGATGCACCTCCCATAGCTTCCCATATATCGCAGTGTTTTTGGGCACCTGTCATAGCTTCCCATATATTGCAAGGTTTTTGCACACTTCTCATAGGTTCCCCCAAACTCGGTTATATAGTGGCAGCTATGAGAGGTGAACAAAAACACAGCGATATAGGGGAAGGTATGAGAAGTGCGCGAAAACACAGCAATATATGGGAGTCTATGGGAGGTGCAGGAATACAGAGCGATATAGGAGAAGGCATGAGAGGTGCAAGAAAATACAGCGATATTGGGGAACGTATGGGAGGTGTGTGAAAACACGGCGATATAGGAGAAGATACGAGAGGTGCGCGAAAACACAGAGATTTTGGGAAAGCTATGAGAGGTGCGCAAAAACACAGTGCTAAAAGGGAATATATGAGAGGTGCGCGAAAACATGGCGAGATAGGGGAACCTATGGGAGGTGCGCGGAAACACAGCAATATACGGGAGGTTATGGGACGCACGCAAAAACACAGTGATATAGTGAAAGGTATGAGTGGTGTGCGAAAACATCGCGATATAGGGGAAGCTATAAGAGGTAAGTGAAAACACAGCGATATTGGGGAATGTATCAGAGGTGTGCAAAAACACAGCGATATATGGGAAGATATGGGAGTTGCGCGAAAACGTAGCGATATAGGGGAAGGTATGAGAGGTGTGAGAAAACACAGCGATATATGAGAGTCTATGGGAGGTGCAGGAAAACAGAGCGATATAGGGGAAGGCATGAGAAGTGCAAGAAAATACAGCGATATTGGGGAACATATGGGAGGTGTGTGAAAACACGGCAATATAGGAGAAGATACGAGAGGTGCGCGAAAACACAGAGATTTTGGGAAAGCTATGAGAGGTGCGCAAAAACAGTGCTATAGGGGAATATATGAGAGGTGCGCGAAAACATGGCGAGATAGGGGAACCTATGGGAGGTGCGCGGAAACAGCAATATACGGGAGGTTATGGGACGCACGCAAAAACACAGTAGTGGAAGATATGAGTGGTGCGCGAAAACATCGCGATATAGGGGAAGCTATAAGAGGTAAGCGAAAATACAGCAATATTGGGGAAGGTATCAGAGGTGTGTAAAAACACAGTAATATATGGGAAGATATGGGAGTTGCGCGAAAACCTAGCGATACAGGGGAAGGTATGAGAGGTGCGAGAAAACATAGCGATATAGGGGAACCTATGGGAGGTGCGCGAAAACATCCCAATATATGGGAAACTATGAGAGGTGCACGAGAACACAGTGGTAGAGGGTTAGCTATGAGAGGTGCACGATAACACAGTGATATAGGGGAAGGTATGAGAGGTGCGTAAAAACACGCCGATATATGGGAAGCTATGGGAGGTGCATGAAAGCAGGGTGATATAGGGGAAGGCATGAGAGGTGCGCAAAAGCACAGCGATGTAGGGGAAGCTATGAGAGGTGCGTGAAAGCAGAGCGATATAGAGGAAGTGATGAGAGGTGCACAAAAACACTGCAACATAGGGGAAGCTATGGGAGATGCGTGAAAACTAAGCAATATAGGGGAAGTTATGAGAGCTGCTTGATGACACTGATATAGGAGAAGATATGACATGTGCGCGAAAACACAGTGATATTGGGGAAGGTATGAGAGGTGCGTGAAAAAACAGCGATATAAGGGAAGGTATCAGAGGTGCGCTGAAGCACAGCAATATGGGGAAGACATGAGAGGTCTGCAAAAACACGGCGATATAGGGGAAGGTATGAGAGGTGCGCGAAAACACAGCGATGTAGGGGAATGTATGAGAGGTACGCGTAAAAAAGGCGAATTAGCGGAAGGTATGAGACGTGAGACATAACTCAGCTCTATAGGGAAGGTATGTGAGCTGCACGAAAATATGGCAATTTCGTGGCAGCTATGAGAGGTGAGGAAAAACACAGCGACATAGGAGAAGGTATGAGAAGTGCGCGAAAATGGAGCGATATAGGGGAAGCTATGAGAGGTGTGCGATAACACCGTGATGTAGGCGAAGATATGAGAGGTGCGCAGAAACACGGCGATGTAGGGAAGCAATGCGAGGTGCGTGAAAACACAGTGAAATAGGGTAAGGTATGAGAGGTGCGCGAAAACACAGAGATTTTGGGAAAGCTATGAGAGGTGCGCGAAAACAGCGCTATAGGGGAATGTATGAGAGGTGCGCGAAAATATGGTGATATAGGGGAACCTATGGGAGGTGCGCGGAAACACAGCAATATACAGGAAGTTATGGGAGGCGCGCAAAAACACAGTGATATTGTGGAAGATATGAGTGGTGCACGAAAACATCGCGATATAGGGGAAGCTATAAGAGGTAAGCGAAAACACAGCGATATTGGAGAAGGTATCAGAGGTGCACGAGAACACAATGATATTGGAAAGCAATGGGAGGTGCGGGAAAACACAGCGATATAGGGGAAGTTATGGGAGGTGTGCGAAAACACAGCGATATGGGGAAGCTAAGAGAAGTGCGCGAAAACATAGCGATATAGGGGAAGGTATGAAGGGTGCGCAAAAACATGGCGATATAGGGGAACCTATGGGAGGTGCGCAGAAACACAGCAATATACAGGAAGTTATGGGACGCGCGCAAAAACATCGCGATATATGGCAAGCTATGAGAGGTATGCAAAAACACAGCAATATAGGGGAACCTATGAAAGCTGCTTGATAACACAGCGATATAGGGGAAGGCATGAGGGTGCGCGAAAACACATCGATACGGTAGTAGGTATGAGAGGTGCGCGAAAACACAATGATATAGGGGAAGGTATGCGAGGGGTGCGAAAACACAGCGATATAGGGGAAGCAATGGGTGGTACGCGAACACAAGGCGATATACGTGAAGGCATGAGAGGTGCTTGAAAACACGTCGATATAGGTGAGGTGATGAGACGTGTGCGAAAATGCAGTGATATAGGGGACGGTATGAGAGATGCGCGAAAACACAGTGATATAGGGGTAGGTATACTAGGTGCGTGTAAACGCAGTGTTTATTGGGGAAGTTATGAGAAGTGCGCGAAAACAGTGATATAGGGGTAGGTATGCGAGGTGCGTGTAAACACAGTGATATAGGGGAAGGCATGAGAGGTGCACGAAAACATAGCGATTTGGGGGAAGTTATGAGAGGTGCGTGAAAATATCGCAATATATGGGAAGCTATGAGAAGTGCGCGATAACACGGCGAAAACTGGGAAGCTATGGGAGGTGCGGGAAACACAGCGATATAGGGGAAGGTATGCGAGGTGCGTGTAAACACAGTGATATAGGGGAAGGCATGAGAGGTGCACGAAAACATAGCGATTTGGGGGAAGTTATGAGAGGTGCGTGAAAATATCGCAATATATGGGAAGCTATGAGAAGTGCGCGATAACACGGCGAAAACTGGGAAGCTATGGGAGGTGCAGGAAACACAGCGATATAGTGGAAGGTATGCGAGGTGCGTGAAAACACAGCAATAAAGGGGAAGGTATGACAGGTGCGCGAAAACACAGCCATATTGGCAAAGCTATGAGTGGTGCGCGAGAACACGGCGATATAAGGGAAGCTATGGGAGGTGTGCGAAAACACAACGATATATGGGAAGTTATGAGAGGTGCAAGAAAACACAGCAATATAGGGCAAGCTACGGGAGGTGCGTGAACAGATGGTGATAACATAGGAGGTATGAGAGGCGCGCAAAAACACAGCGATGTAGGGGAAGCTATGCGAGGTGCGCAAGAACACGGCAATATGGGGGAAGATATGAGAGGTGTGCAAAAACACAGCGATTTGGGGAAAGCGCTGAGAGGTGCGCGAAAACATCGCAATATATGTGAAGCTATGAGAGGTGCGCAAAAACACAGTGAGAAAGGGGAAGCTATCTGAGGCGCGTGAAAACACAGCGATATAGGGGAAGGTATGAGAGGTGCGCGAAAACACATCGATATAGTGGAAGGTATGCGAGGTGCGCGAAAACACAGCGATATAGGGGAAGCTATGAGAGGCGCGCGAAAAGACACTGATATAGTGCAAGGTATGAGAGGTGCGCGAATACACAGTGATACAGGAGAATCTATGGGAGGTGTGCGAAAACACGGCGATATACGTGAAGGTATGAAAGGTGCATGAAAACACGTCGATATAGGGGGAGGTATGAGAGATGAGCAAAAACTCAGCTAAAAAGGGGAAGGTATGAGAGGTGCGCGAGAACACAGCGATATAGGGGAATATATGAGAGGTGCGCAAAAACACAACGATATAGGGAAGGTATGTGAGGTGAGAGAAAACACAGCGATATAGGGGACGGTATGAGAGATGAGCAAAAACTCAGCTAAAAAGGGGAAGGTATGCGAGGCAAGCGAAAACACAGCGATATAGGGGACGGTATGAGAGGTGCGGAAAAACACAGCGATATAGGAGGAAGTATGAGAGGTGCGTGAAAACACAGCGATATATGGCAAGCTATGAGAGGTGTGCGAAAACAGCGATATAGCGGAAGCTATGGGAGGTATGTGAAACTACAGCAATATAGGGGAAGCTATGAAAGCTGCTTGATCACACAGCGATATAGGGGAAGATGTGACAGTTGAGCGAAAACACAGCTATATAGGGGAAGGTATCAGAGGTGTGCACAAACACAATGATATTGGGGAAGTTATGTGAAAACACGCGATATAGGGGCAGGTATGAGAGGTGCGTGAAAATACAGCGATGTAGGGGAAGGTATGAATGGAGTGCGATAAGACAGCGATATATAGGAAGCAATGGGAGGTGCACGACAACAGAGCGATATAGGGGAAGATATCAGAGGTGAGAGAAAACAGCAATATAGGGAAAGCTATGGGAGGTGTGCGAAATCATGGCGCTATAAAGGACGCTATGTGAGGTGCGTTAAAACACAGCGATCTAGTGGAAGCCATAAGACGTGTGTGAAAACATCACCATATATAGCAAGCTATGAGAGGTGTGTAAAAACAGCGATATAGCGGAAGCTATGGGAGGTATGCGAAAACACAGCAATATAGGGGAAGCTATGAAAGCTGCTTGATAACACAGCGATATAGGGGAAGCTATGAGAGGTGCGCAAAAACACGGTGAAATAGGGGAAGCTATGAGAGGGGAGTGCTAACTCAGCGATATATGGGCAAATATGAGAGGTGTGCGAAAACACAGCAATATAGTGGAAGTTATGAGAGGTGCGCGAAAACACAACAATATAGGGGGAGGTATGCGAGGTGCGTGAAAACACAGCGATATAGGGGAAGCTATGAGAACTGCGCGAAAACACGGCGATATACGTGAAGGTATGATAGGTGTATCAAAACAAGTCGATATGGGGGGGTATGAGAGATGAGCGAAACTCAGCTAAAAAGGGGAAGGTCTGAGAGGTGCGCGAGAACACGGCGATACAGGCAAAGCTATGAGAGGTCAGAAAAACACAGCGATATAGGGGAACGTATGAGAGGTGCGCCAAAGCACAGTGATATAGGGGAATCTATGGGAGGTGTGCGAAAACACGGCGATATACGTGAAGCTATGAAAGGTGCGTGAAAACACGTCGATATAGGGGAAGGTATGAGAGATGCGCAAGAACACGGCGATATAGGCAAAGCTATCAGGGGTGAGCAAAAACACAGCGTTATAGGGGAAGATATGAGAAGTGCGCGAAAACACAACAATATAGGGAAGCCATGTTTGTGCACGAAAATACAGCGATATAGTGGAAGTTATGAGAGGTGAGCGAAAAAACAGCGATATAGGGGAAGCTATGGGAGGTGCGTGAAAGCACGGCGATAGACGGGATAGTATGAGAGGTGCACGAAAACACGGCGACATGGGGAAGCTATGAGAGGTGCGCGAATACACAGCGATATAGGTGAAGATACGAGAGGTGCGTGAAAACATCATCGATGTAGTGGAAGGAATGAGAGGTGTGCGAAAACACAACAATATAGGGCAAGGTATGCGAGGTGCATGAAAACACAGCCATATAGGGGAAGCTCTGAGAGGTGCGCGAAAACACAGCGATATAGGGGAAGGTATGATAGGCACGTGAAAACACAGCGACATATGGGAAGCTATGGGAGGTGCGTGAAAAGACGGCAAAATAGGGGAAGCTATGAGAGGTGCGCAAAAACACGGCAAAAAATGGGAAGATATGGGAGGTTCGTGAAAACAAAGCAATATAGGGGAAGTGAGGAGAAGTGCAGGAGAGCACGGCGACATAGGGGAAGCTATGGGATGTGCGAGGAAACAGAGCAATATGGGGGAAGCTATGAGAGCTGCTTGATAACACAGCGATATAGCGGAAGATATGAGCGGTGTGCGAAAATGCGGTAATATAGGGAAAACTATGAGAGGTGACCGAAAACACAGCGATATAGGGGAAGCCGTGGGAGGAGCGCGAAATCACAGTGATATAGGGGAATGTATGGGAAGTGAGTGAAAACACAGCAATATATGGGAATGTATGGGAAGTGAGTGAAAACACAGTGATATAGGGGAATCTATGGGAAGTGCGCGAAAACACGGCAATATACGTGATGGTATGAAAGGTGCATGAAAACACATTGATACAGAGGAAGGTATGAGAGGTGCGCAAAAACACAGCGATTTGGGGTTAGCTATAGGAGATGCGCGAAATCATTGCAATCTACGGGAAGCTATGAGAGGTGCGCGAAAACATGGCGAAAAATAGGAAGCTGTGGGAGGTGTGTGAAAACACAGCGATATTGGGGAAGGTATGAGTAGGGCGTGAAAATACAGCGATATAAGGGAAGGTATGAGAGGTGCGCTAAAACAGCAATATAGGGGAATGTATGAGAGGTCTGCAAAAGCATGGCGATATAGGGGAAGTTATGAGAGGTGCGCGAAAACACTGTGATTGAGGGAAAGCTTTGGGAGGTGCATGAAAACACGGCGATATAGGTGCAGCTATGAGAGGTGCAAGAAAACACAGCGAAATAGTGGAAGGTGTGAGAGGTGCGCGAAAACATGGCAATATAGGGGAAGCTCTGAGACGTGCGCGAAAACACAACGATATAGGGGAAGCTATGGGAGGTGTGCGAAAACACAGTGATTTGGGGGAAGCTATGAGAGGTGAGCGAAAACATCGCAATATATGGGAAGCTATGGGAGGTGCATGAAAACGCAGCGATATTGGGGAATGTGTGAGATGTGCGTGAAAACACAACGATATAGGGTAACGTATCAGAGTGTACAAAAACACAGCGATGTAGGGGAAGGTACAAGTGGTGAACGAAAACACAGCGATATATGGGAAGCCATGGGAGGTGCACGACAACAGAGTGATATAGGGGACGCTATGTGAGGTGCGTGAAAACACACCGATCTAGGGGAAACCATGAGCGGTGTGTGAAAACATCGCCATATATGGCAAGCTATGAGAGGTGTGCGAAAACAGCGATATAGCGGAAGCTATGGGAGGTATGCGAAAACACAGCAATATAGGGGAAGCTACGAAAGCTGCTTGATAATACAGTGATATAGGGGAAGGCATGAGGGTGCGCGAAAACACATCGATACAGTGGTAGGTATGAGAGGTGCGCGAAAACACAATGATATAGGGGAAGTTATGCGAGGTGTGCGAAAACACAGCGATATAGGGGAAGCAATGGGAGGTGCACGAACACAAGGCGATATACGTGAAGGTATGAGAGGTGCTTGAAAACACGTTGATATAGGTGAAGTGATGAGACGTGCGCGAAAACAGCGATATAGTGGAAGGTATGAGAGGTGCGCGAAAACACAGCAATACAGGGGAAGCTGTGGGAGGTGCAAGAAAACAGAGCAATATATAGGAAGATATGGGACGTGCGTGAAAACACAGTGATATAGGGGAAGGCATGAGAGGTGCACGACAACAGAGCGATATGGGGGAAGTTATCAGTGGTGCGAGAAAACACAGCGATATAGGGGAAGCTATGAGAGGTGCGCGAAAACACAGTGATATAGGGGAAGCTATGAGAGGGGAACGTTAACAGCAATATATGGGAAAGTATGAGAGGTGCATGAAAACACAGCCATATTGGGGAAGCTATGTGAGGTGCGCGAAAACATGGCAATATAGGGGAAGCTCTGAGACATGTGCGAAAACATAGCCATATAGTGGAAGGTATGATAGGCATGCGAAAACACAGCGATATTTAGGAAACTGTGGGAGCTGCGTGAATACATGGTGAAATAGGGGAAGGTATTAGAGCTGCGCAAAAACGCAGCGATGTAGGGGAAGATACGAGAGGTGCGCGAAAACACAGGATATAGCGGAAAATATGAGAGGTGCGTGAAAACACAACGATATATGGGAAGCTATGGGAGGTATGCGAAAACACAGCAATATAGGGGAAGCTATGAAAGCTGCTTGATAACACAGCGATATAGGGGAAGGTTTCAGAGGTGAGCGAAAACACATCGATACAGTGGTAGGTATCAGAGGTGCGCGAAAACACGGCGATATAGGGGAAGCTATGACAGGCCTGCGAAAACACGGCGATATAGGGGCAGGTATGAGAGGTGCGCGAAAATACAGCGATATAGGGGAAGGTATGAATGGAGCGCGATAACACAGCGATATATGGGAAGCAATGGGAGGTGCACGACAACAGAGCGATATAGGGGAACGTATCAGAGGTGCGAGAAAACACAGCAATATAGGGGAAGCTATGGGAGATGTGCGAAATCATGGTGCTATAGGGGACGCTATGTGAGGTGCGTGAAAACACAGCGATCGAGTGGAAGCCATGAGAGGTGTGTAAAAACATCGCCATATATGGCAAGCTATGAGAGGTGTGCAAAAACAACGATATAGCGGAAGCTATGGGAGGAATGCGAAAACACAGCAATATAGGGGAAGCTATGAAAGCTGCTTGATAACACAGCGATATAGGGGATGCTATGAGAGGTGTGCGAAAAAATGACCATATATGGCAAGCTATGAGAGGTGCGCGAAAACAGCGATATAGCGGAAGCTATGGGAGGTATGTGAAAACACAGCAATATAGGGGACTCTATGAAAGCTGCTTGATCACACAGCGATATAGGGGAAGATGTGAGAGGGTGAGCGAAAACACAGCTATATAGGGGAAGGTATCAGAGATCTGTGAAAACAATGATATTGGGGAAGCTATGGGAGGTGCGGGAAAACACAGCGATATAAGGGAAGCTATGGGAGATGTGCGAAAACACAGCAATACAGGGGAAGGTAGGGGAAGGTATGAGAGGTGCGCGAAGACACAGCCATATTGGGGAAGCTATGATAGGTGCGCGAGAACACAGCGATATAAGGGAAGCTATGGGAGGTGTGCGAAAACACAGCGATACAGGGGAAGGTATGAGAAGTGCGCGAAAACAGCGATATATCGGAAGTTATAAGAGGTGCGCAAAAACACATCAATATAGTGGAAGGTATGAGACGTGCGCGAAAACACAGCGATGTAGGGGAAGCTATGCGAGGTGCACCAGAACACGCATATATGGGGGAAGATATGAGAGGTGCGCAAAAACACAGCGATTTGGTGAAAGCTATGAGAGGTGCGTGAAAGCACGGCGAAAAAGGGAAAGCTATGGGAGGTGCATAAAAACAGAGCGATATAGGGGAAGGTATGAGAGGTGCGCGAAAACACATCGATATAGTGGAAGGTATGTGAGGTGCGCAAAAACACAGAGATATAGGGGAAGGTATGAGAGGTGTGCGAAAACACGGTGATATAGGGGATGGTATGTGAGGTGCTCAAAAACACGGCAAAAAATGGGAAGCTATGGGAGGTTTGTGAAAACAGGGCAATACAGGGGATGTGATGAGAGGTGCAGGATAGCACAGCGACATAGGGGAAGTTATGGGATGTGCGAGAAAACAGTGCAATATGGGGGAAGCTATGAGAACTGCTTGATAACACAGCGATATAGCGGAAGATATGAGCGGTGCGCGAAAATGCGGTAATATAGGGGAAACTATGAGAGGTGACCGAAAACACAGTGAAAAAAGGGGAAGCTATGGGAGGTGCGTGAAAACACATCGATATAGTGGAAGGTATGAGAGGTGCACGAAAATACAACGACATGGGGAAGGTATGCGAGGTGCACGAAAACACAGCGATATAGGGGAAGCTATGAGAGGCGTGCAAAAACACGGCGACATAGGGGAAGGTATGACATGTGCAGGAAAACAAAGCTATATAGGGGAAGCTACGGGAGGTGCGTGAAAAGACCGCAGTATAGGAGAAGGTATGAGAGGTGCGCGAAAACACAGCGATGTAGGGGAAGCTATGCGAGGTGCACCAGGACACGGATATATGGGGGAAGATATGAGAGGTGCGCAAAAACACATCGATATAGTGGATTGTATGAGAGGTGTGCGAAAACACATCAACATAGGGGAAGGTATGCGAGGTGCGCAAAAACACAGCAATATAGGGGAAGCTATGAGAGGTCTGCGAAAACACGGTGATATAGGGGAAGGTATGAGAGGTGCGCAAAAACACGGCAATAAATGGGAAGCTATGGGAGGTTTGTGAAAACGGAAATACAGGGGAAGTGATGAGAGGTGCAGGAGAGCACAGCGACATAGGGGAAGCTGTGGGATGTGCGAGAAAACAGAGCAATATGGGGGAAGCTATGAGAACTGCTTGATAACACAGCGATATAGCAGAAGATATGAGCGGAGTGCGAAAACGCGGTAATATAGGAGAAAATATGAGAGGTGACCAAAAACACAGTGATATAGGGGAAGCCTTGGGAGGAGCGCGAAATCACAGTGATATCGGGGAAGGGATGAGAGGTGCGTGAAAACACAGCGATATAGGGGAATGTATGGGAAGTGAGTGAAAACACGGCGATATACGTGAAGGTATGAAAGGTGCGTGAAAACACGTCAGTATAGGGGAATGTATGAGAGATGAGTGAAAACTCAGCTGAAAAGGGGAAGATATGAGAGGTGAGCGAGAACACGGTGATATAGGCAAAAATATGAGGGGTGAACAAAAACACAGCGTTATAGGGGAAGGTATGAGAGGTGCGCGAAAACACAACAATATAGGGGAAGCTACGTACGTGCATGAATACACAGCGATATAAGGGAATTTATGAGAGGTGCGCAAAAACACATCGATATAGGGGAAGCTACGAGAGGTGTGCGAAAACACAGCGATATAGTGGAAGGTATGAGAGGTGCCCGAAAATACAGCGACATATGGGAAACTATGGGAGGTACATGAAAACAGAGCGAGAAAGGAGAAGGTATGAGAGATGTGAGAAAACACGGCGATATAGGGGAAGCTATGTGAGGTGCATGAAAACACGTCAATATAGGGGAAGGTATGAGAGGTGCGCAAAAACACGGCAAAAAATGGGAAGCTATGGGAGGTTTGTGAAAACAGGGCAATACAGGGGAAGTGAGGAGAGGTGCAGGAGAGCACAGCGACATAAGGGAAGCTATGGGATGTGCGAGAAAACAAAGTAATATGGAGGAATCTATGAGAGCTGATTGATAACACAGCGATATAGCGGAAGACATGAGCGGTGCGCGAAAATGCGGTAATATAGGGGAAACTATGAGAGGTGACCGAAAACACAGCGATATAGGGGAAGCCTCAGGAGGAGCACGAAATCACAGTGATATCGGGGAAGGGATGAGAGGTGTGTGAAAACACAGCGATATAGGGGAAGCTATGGTAGGTGCATGAAAACACAGCGATATAGGGGAAACTCTGAGAGGTGCGTGAAAACACATCGATATAGGGGAAGCTACGAGAGTTGTGTGAAAACACAGCGATATAGTGGAAGGTATGAGAGGTGCCCGAAAACACAGCGACATATCGGAAGCTATCGGAGGTGCAGGAAAACAGAGCGAGAAAGGAGAAGGTATGAGAGGTGTGATAAAACACGGCGATATAGGGGAAGCTATGGGAGGTGCGTGAAAACACGTCGATATAGTGGAAGGTATGAGAGGTGCCAGAAAACACAGCGATGTAGGGGAAGCTATGGGAGGTGTGTGAAAGCAGAGCGATATAGGGGAAGTGATTGGAGGTTCACGAGAGCACAGCGACATACGAGAAGTTATTGTAGGTGCATGAAAACACAACCATACGGGGAAGGTACGAGATGGGCGCTAAAACACAGCAATACAGGGGAAGGTATGAGAGGTCTGCGAAAACGCGGCGATATTGGGGAAGGTGTGAGATGTGCGCGAAAACACAATGATATAGGGAAAGCTTTGGGAAGTGCACATAAACACGGCAATATAGGGGAAAGTATGAGAGATGAGTGAAAACTCAGCTAGAAAGGGGAAGGTATGAGAGGTGTGCGAGAACACGGCGATATAGGCAAAGCTATGAGAGGTGCGAGAAAACACAGCGATATAGTGGAAGGTGTTAGAGGTGCGCAAAAAGACAGCGATATATGGGAAGCTATAGGAGGTGCACGAAAACAGACCGACATAGGGGAAGGCATGAGATGTGCGCGAAAACACAGCGATTTGGCGGAAGCTATGAGAGGTGAGCGAAAACATCGCGATATATGGGAAGCTATGAGAGGTGCACGAACGCAGGGCGAAAAATGGGAAGCTATAGGAAGTGCATGAAAACGCAGCGATATTGGGGAAGGTGTGAGATGTGCGTGAAAACACAATGATATACGGTAACGTATCAGAGGTGCACAAAAACACAGCGATATAGTGGAAGGTATGAGAGGTGCCCGAAAACACAGCGACATATGGGAAGCTATGAGAGGTGCACGAAAACAGAGCGAGAAAGGAGAAGGTATGAGAGGTGTGAGAAAACATGGCGATATAGGGGAAGCTATGGGAGGTGCGTGAAAAAACGTCGATATAGGCGAAGGTATGAGAGATGCGTAAAAACACATCGACATAGGGGAATCTGCGAGAGGTGTGCGAAAACACAGCGATATAGTGGAAGGTATGAGAGGTGCCCGAAAACACAGCGACATATGGGAAGCTATGGGAGGTGCGAGAAAACAGAGCGAGAAAGGAGGAGGTATGAGAGGTGTGAGAAAACACGGCGATATAGGGGAAGGTATGAGAGGTGCGCAAAAACACGGCAAAAAATAGGAAGCTATGGGAGGTCCATGAAAACAGGGCAATATAGGGGAAGTGAGGAAAGGTGCAGGAGAGCACAGCGACATAGGGGAAGCTATGGGATGTGCGAGAAAACAGAGCAATATGGGGGAAGCTATGCGAGCTGATTGATAACACAGCGATATAGCGGAAGATATGAGCGGTGCGCAAAAACGCGGTAATATAAGGGAAACTTTGAGAGGTGACCGAAAACACAGCGATATAGGGGAAGCCTTGGGAGAAGCGCGACATCACAGTGATATCGGGGAAGGGATGAGAGGTGCATGAAAACACAGCGATATAGGGGAAGCTATGGTAGGTGCGCAAAAACACAGCGATATAGGGGAATGTATGGCAAGTGAGTGAAAACACAGCGATATATGGGAATATATGACAGGTGCGCGAAAACACAGTGATATAGGGGAATCTATGGGAAGTGCACGAAAACACGGCGATATACATGAAGTTATGAAAGGTGCGTGAAAACACGTCAATATAGGGGAATGTATGAGATATGAGTGAAAACTCAGCTAAAAAGGGGAAGATATGAGAGTTGCGGATTAACATGGCAATATAGGCAAAGCTATGAGAGGTCAGAAAAACACTGCGATTTGGGGGAAGCTATGAGAGGTGCGCGAAAACATTGCAATATATGGAAACCTATGAGAGGTGCACAAGCACACAGCAATAGAGTGGAAACTATGAGAGGTGCGCGATAACACAGCAAAAAAGAGGAAGGTATGAGAGGTGCGCCAAAACACAGTGATATAGAGGAATCTATGGGAGGTGCGCGAAAACACGGTGATATACGTGAAGGTATGAAAGGTGCGTGAAAACACGTTGATATAGAGGAAGGTATGAGAGATGAGCGAGAACATGGCGATGTAAGCAAATCTATGAGAGGTGAACAAAAACACAGCGTTATAGGGGAAGGTGTCAGAGGTGCGCAAAAACACAACTATATAGGGGAAGCTACGTATGTGCGCGAAAGCACAATGATATAGGGGAAGTTATGAGAGGTGCGCAAAAACACATTGATATAGGGGAAGCTACGAGAGGTGTGCGAAAACACAGCGATATAGAGGACGGTATGAGAGGTGCGTGAAAAAACAGTGATATGGGGAAGCTACGGAAGGTGCGTAAAAAGACGGCGATATAGGAGAAGGTATGAGAGGTGCGCGAAAACACAGCAATATAGGGGAATCTATGAGAGGTGTGCGAAAACACATCGATATAGTGGAAGGTATGAGAGGTGCACGAAAGCACAATGACAGAGGGGAAGGTATGCGAGGTGAGCGAAAACACAGCGATGTAGGGGAAGCTATGAGAGGTGCCCGAAAACACGGCGATATAGTGGAAGGTATGACAGGTGCAAGAAAACACAGCAATATAGGGGAAACTATGGAAGGTGCATAAAAAGACGGCGATGTAGGAGAAGGTATGAGAGGTGCACGAAAACACAGTGATGTAGTGGAAGGTATGAGTGGTGCGCGAAAACACAGTGATATATGGGAATCTACTATGGGAGATGCAAGAAAACACAGCCATATAGGGGAAGGTATGATAGGCATACGAAAACACAGCGATAATTAGGAAGCTATGGGAGGTGTGTGAAAACACGGTGAAATAGGGGATGGTATGAGAGCTGCGCAAAAACGCAGCGATGTAGGGGAAGTTATGGGAGGTATGCGAAAAGACAGCAATATAGGGGAAGCTATGAAAGCTGCTTGATAACACAGCGATATAGGGGAAGGTTTTATAGGTGCGCGAAAACACATCGATACAGTGGTAGGTATCAGAGGTGTGCGAAAACACAATGATATAGGGGAAGGTACGCGAGGTAAGCGAAAACACAGCAATATAGGGGAAGCTATGAGAGGTCTGCGAAAACATGGCGATATAGGGGCAGGTATGAGAGGAGTGCAAAAACACATCAATACAGGGGAAGCTAACAGAGGTGCAAAAGAACACAACGATATAGGGGAAGGTATGCGAGTTCTGCGAAAACACAGCGATATAGGGGAAGCTATTAGGGGTGTGTGAAAATGTGGCGATATAGGAGAAGGTATGAGAGGAGCGCGAAAACACAGCAATATAGTGGAAGCTATGAAAGCTGCTTCATAACACAGCGATGTAAGGGAAGCTATGAGGGGTGCGCAAAAACACAATGACATAGGGGAAGGTATGTGAGGTGCGTGAAAACACAATGATATAGGGGAAGCTATGGGAGGTGTTCGAAAACACAGCGATACAGGGGAAGGTATAAGAAGTGTGCGAAAACACAGCCATATTGGGAAGGTACGGGAGGTGCGCGAAAACATGGCAATCTAGGGGAAGCTCTGAGACGTGCGCGAAAACACAGCGATATAGGGGAAGCTATGGGAGGTGTGCGAAAACTCAGCAATATATGGGAAGGTAATGGACGTGCGTGAATACACAGTGATATAGGGGTAGGTATGCGAGGAGTGTGAAAACAGTGATATATGGGGAGCTATGGGAGGCGCGAAAACACGGTGATATAGAGGAAGATATGACAGGTGCAAGAAAACACAGCAATATAGGCGAAGCTATGGAAGGTGCGTAAAAAGATGCGATATAGGAGAAGGTATGAGAGGTGCACGAAAACACAATGACATAGGGGAAGGTATGCGAGGTGCGCGAAAACACAGCGATGTAGGGGAAGCTAGAGAGGTGCATGAAAACACGGCGATATAGTGGAAGGTATGACAGGTGCAAGAAAGCACAGCAATATAGGGGAAGCTACGGAAGGTGTGTAAAAAGACGGCGATATAGGAGAAGGTATGAGAGGTGCGCGAAAACACAGCGTTGTAGTGGAAGGTATGAGTGGTGCGCGAAAACACAGCGATATATGGAAAGCTATGGGAGGTGCAAGGAAACACAGCCATATAGGGGTAGGAATGATAGGCATACGAAAACACAGCGATAATTAGGAAGCTATGGGAGGTGTGTGAAAACACGGTGAAATAGGGGAAGGTATGAGAGCTGCGCAAAAACGCAGCGATGTAGGGGAAGATACGTGAGGTGCGCGAACACACAGCGATATAGCGGAAGGTATGAGCGGTGCACGAAAACACAGTGATACATGGGAAGCTATGGGAGGTATGCAAAAACACAGCAATATAGGGGAAGGTATGAAAGCTGCTTGATAACACAGCGATATAGGAAAAGGTTTTAGAGGTGCGCAAAACACATGGATACAGTGGTAGGTATCAGAGGTGCGCGAAAACACATCGATACAGGGCAAGCTACGAGAGGTGCGCGAAAACACATCGATATAGTGGAAGTTATGAGAGGTGCGCAAAAACACCACGATAGAGGGGAAGCTATGAGAGGTGTGTGAAAACACAGCGATATAGGGGAAGCTATGAGAGATGTGCAAAAAAAAAGCGATATAGGAGAAGGTATGAGAGGTGCACGAAAACAGATTGATATAGGGGAAGCAATGGGAGGTGCGCGAACACAAGGCGATATGCGTGAAGGTATGAGAGGTGCTTGAAAGCACAGTGATATAGGGGTAGGTACGCGAGATGCGCGTAAACACAGTGATATAGGGGAAGGTATGAGAAGTGCGCGAAAACACAACAACATAGGGGAAGGTACGCGAGGTGCGCAAAAACGCAGCGATTTGGGGGAAGTTATGAGAGGTGCGGGAAAACATCGCAATATATGGGAAGCTATGAGAAGTGCGCGATAACACGGCGAAAAATGGGAAGCTATGGGAGGTGCGGGAAAAACAGCGATATAGGGGAAGGTATGAGAGGTGTGCGAAAACACATCAATATAGTGCAAGGTATGAGAGGTGTGCGAAAACACGACGATATAGGGGAAGGAATGCGAGCTGTGCGAAAACACCGCAACACAGGGGAAGCTATGAGTGGTGTGCAAAACACATTGATATAGTGGAAGGTATGAGAGTTGCGCAAAATACACAACAACATAGGGGAAGCTATGGGAGGTGCGCGAAAACACGGCGATATAGGGGAAGGTATGACAGGTGCAAGAAAACAGAGCAATATATGAGAGGGGAGCATTTACTCAGCTAAATATGGGAAAGTATGAGAGGTGCACGAAAACACAGTGATATAGGGGAAGCTATGGGATGTGTGTGAAAACACAGCGATACAGGGGAAGGTATAAGAGGTGTGCGAAAACAGAGCGATATTGGGGACGTTATGGGAGGGGCGCGAAAACACAGCAATAATGGGAAGGTATGGGATGTTCGTGAAAACACAGTGATATAGGGATAGGTATGCGAGGAGCGTGAAAACACAGTGATATATGCGGAGCTATGGGAGGTGCGCGAAAACACGACGATATAGTAGAAGGTATGACAGGTGCGCGAAAACACAGCGATATACCTGAAGGTATGAGAGGTGCTTGAAAAGACATCGATATAGGGGAAGCGCTGAGAGGTGCATGAAAATGCAGCGATATAGAGGACGGTATGAGAGGTGCGTGAAAACACAATGATATAAGGGAAGCTACGGAAGGTGCGTAGAAAGACGGAGATATAGGAGAAGGTATGAGAGGTGCGCAAAAACACAGCGATGTAGGGGAAGCTATGAGAGGTGCGCGAAAACACGGCGATATAGTGGAAGGTATGACAGGTGCAAGAAAACACAGCAATATAGGGGAAACTACGGAAGGTGCGTAAAAGGACGGTGATATAGGAGAAGGTATGAGAGCTGCGCGAAAACACAGCGATGTAGTGGAAAGTATGAGCGGTGCGCGAAAGCACAGCGATATGTGGGAAGCTATAGGAGGTGCAAGAAAACACAGCCATATAGAGGAAGGTATGATAGGCATACGAAAACACAGCGATAATTAGGAAGCTATGGGAGGTGTGTGAAAACCCGGTGAAATAGGGGAAGGTATGAGAGCTGCGCAAAAACGCAGCGATGTAGTGGAAGATACGAGAAGTGCGCGAAAACACAGCGATATATGGGAAGTTATGGGAGGTATGCGAAAACACGGCGATATAGGGGAAGGTATGACAGGTGCAAGAAAACACAGCAGTATAGGGGAAGCTACGTGAGGTGCGTGAAAAGACGGCGATATAGGAGAAGGTATGAAAGGTGCACGAAAATATAGTGATGCAGGGGAAGGTATTAATGAAGCGCGATAACACAGCGATATATGGGAAGCAATGGGAGGTGCACGACAACAGAGTGATATAGGGGAAGATATCAGAGGTGCGAGAAAACACAGCAATATAGGGGAAGCTATGGGAGGTGTGCGAAATCTTGGCAATATAGGGGACGCTATGTGAGGTGCGTGAAAACACAGCGATCTAGTGGAAGCCATGAGAGGTGTGTGAAAACATCGCCATATACGGCAAACTATGAGAGGTGTGCACAAACAGCGATATAGCGGAAGCTATGGGAGGTATGCGAAAACACAGCAATATAGGGGAAGCTATAAAGCCGCTTGATAACACAGCGATATAGGGGAAGGTATGAGAGATGCGCGAAAACACATCGATACAGTGGTAGGTATCAGAGGTGCGCAAAAACATATTGATATGGGGAAGCTATCAGAGGTCTGCGAAAACACGGCGATATAGGAGAAGGTATAGAGGTGCGCAAAAACACAGCGATATAGGGGAAGATATGGGTAGTGTGCAAAAACACCGCAATACAGGGGAAGGTATGAGAGCTGCGCGAAAACACAGCCATATTGGGACAGGTATGAGAAGTGCGCGGAAGGACAACATTTTTGGAGAAACTATGGGCGGTGCGCGATAGCACAGCGATATAGGGGAAGGTATGGGAGGTGCACGAAAACACGGTGATATGGGGAAGATATGAGAAGTGCACGAAAACACAGCAATTTAGGGGAAGCTATGAGATGTGTGTGAAAACAACAATCTAGTGGAAGCTATGGGAGATGCGTGAAGACACGACGATGTAGGGGATGGTATGAGAGGTGGACGAAAACACACCGATATAGGGGAGGGTATGAGAAGTGCGCAACAACAGTGAGAGGGGAAGCTATGGGAGGTGCATGAAAACACGGCGACACAGGGGAACCGATGAGAGGAGCCCGAAAACACAGCTGTGTTTTTGCGCACCTCTCATAGCTTCCGCTATATAGCTGTGTTTTCGTGCACCTTGCATACCCTCCACTATATTGCTGTGTTTTCGCGCTCCTCTCATGCACCGAAACAACTGACCTGAAACTCCTCCACAGAAACTGATGAACTTGAAACACCTGCCGTGAATCTACTGCCCTGCAACTCCTGCACTGAAACTGTAGCCCTGAAGTTTCTGACCTGAAACCCATGCCCTGAAACTCCTGACATGAAACTCCTGCCGTGTCACCTTCCCTGAAACTCCTGCCCTGAATCTCCTGCCTTGAAACTGCTGCCCTGAATCTCCTACCCTGAATTTCATGCCCCGAAACAACTGACCTGAATCTCCCACCCTGAAATTCCTTCCCAGAAACTGATGACCTTGAAACACCTGCCCTGAATCTCCTGCCCTGATTCTCCCGCCCTTAAACTACTGCCCTGAATCACCTGGTCTGAAAGTCCTGTCCTGTATCTCCTGCCCTGAAACTACTGCCCTGAATCCACTGCACTGAAACTGATGCCCTCAAACTCCTACCCTGAAACTCTTGCACTGAATCTCCTCCCCTGAAATTCCTGCCCTAACACTCCAGCCCTGAATCTACTGCACTGAAACTAAAGCCCTGAGGGTCCTGATACGAAACTGCTATCGTGAGTCTCCTTTACTGCAACCCCTGCCCTGAATCTACAGCCCTGAAACTCCTGACCTGAAAGTACAGAACTTAAATTTCTGCCCAGAACCTGATGATCGTGAAAACCCAGCCCTGAATGTCCTGGCCTGAAACTCATGCCGCGAAACAATTGAACTAAATCTCCCGCCCTGACACACCTTCCCTGAAACACATACCCAGAACTACTGCCCTGAAACTACTGCCCTAAAATGGAAGCCCTGAAAATCCTTCCCTGAAACAAATGCCTTGAAACTACTGAGCTGAAACTCCTGCCCAGAAACTGATGACCTTGAAACCCCTACCCTGAAACTGCAGCCCTTTATCTTCTAACCCTGAATCTCCTACACTGAAACTCATACCCGGAAACTACTGACATGAAGCTCCTGCCCTGAGACTTATGACCTTGAAACTCCAACTCTGAACCTCCTGCCCTGATACCACTGCCCTGTATCTCAATCACTGAATCTGCTGCCCTCAAACCCCTGCCGTAACACTCCTGCCCTACAACTCCTGCCCTGAAACCATAGCCCTGAAAGTACTGAGCTAAAGTTCCTGCCAAGAACCTGATGACCTTGAAAATCCTGCCCTGAAATTCCAGCCCTGAATCTCCTGCCCTGAATCTTCTACCCTGAAACTCATGCCCCGAAACAATTGACCTGAATCTCCCGCACTGAATCTCATTCCCTGAAACTACTGAACTGAAACTCCTACCCAGAAACTGATGACCTTGAAACCCTTGACCTGAAACTCCAGCCCTGGATTTCCTACCCTTAAACTCATGCATCGAAACTACTGACCTGAAACAACTGCCCAGAAACTGATGACCATGAAACTCCTGCCCTGAATTTCCTGCCCTGAAACAACTGCCCAGAATCATCTGCCAAGAAGCTCCTGCCCTGAATCCCCTGCCATGAAACTTCAGCCATGAAGTTCTTGCCCGGAATCTCCTGCCCTGAAACTCCTGCCCTGAAATTTTTGACCTGAAAACCATGCCCTGAAACTCCTGACTTGAAACTGATGTCCTGAATCTCCAACCCTGAAAGTCATGCCCCGAATCTCCTGCCTTGAAACTGCTGCCCTGAATCTCCAACCCTGAAAGTCATGCTGCGAAACAACTGACCTGAATCTCCTGCCCAGAAACTGATGACATTGAAACACCTGCCCTGAATCTCCTGCCCTGAAGCTCCCGCCCTGAAACTCCTGCCCTGTATCTCCTGCCCTGAAACTGATGCCCCGAAGCAGTTGACCTAAATCTCCCGCGCTGACACGCCTTCCCTGAAACGCATGCCCAGAAACTACTGACCTGAAGCTCTTGCCCAGAAACTGGTGACCTTGAAACACCTGCCCTGAAACTCCAGCTCTGAATCTCCGATAATGTATCCCCTACCCTGAATCTCCTCACCTGAAACTCATGCACCGAAACAACTGACCAGAAATTCGTGCCCAGAAACTGACAACCTTGAAACTCCTGCACTGAATCTCTTGCCCTGAAACTACAGCCCTGAAACTCTTTCCCTGAAACTCATGCTCTGAAACTGCTGACATGAAACTCCTGCCCAGAAGCTGATCACCTTAGAACCCCTGCCCTGAAACTGCAGACCTGAATCTTCTGCCCTAAATCTCCTACCCTGAATTCATGCCCCGAAACTACTGACCTAAAACTCTTCCACAGAAACTGATGAACTTGAAACTCCTGCCCTGAAACTCTTGCACTGAATCTCCAGTCCTGAAACACCTGCCGTAAAACTCCTGCCCTGAAACTCATGCCCTGAGACTCCTGCCGTGAATCTCCTGCCCTGAAACTATAGCCCTAAAATTCATGCCCTGACACTACTGAGCTAAAATTCCTGCCAAGAACCTGATGACCTTGAAAACCCTGCCCTGAAACTCCAGCCTGGAATCTCATGCCCTGAATTACCTACCCTGAAACTCATGCCCTGAAACTACAGACCTGCATCTCCTGCACCGAAACCAATGACCTTGAAACCCCTGCCCTGAAACTCCAACCCTGAATCTCCGGCTCTGAATATCATACCCTGAATCTCCTTCCCTGAAACTCTTTCCCTGAAACTACTAATCTGAAACTGCTGCCCAGAAACTGATGACCTTGAAACCCCTGCTCTGAAACTCCAGCCCAGAATCTCTGGCCCTGAATCTCCTACCCTGAAACTCATGCACCGAAACAGCTGACCTGAAACTCCTCCACAGAAATTGATGTACTTGAAACTCCTGCCGTGAATCTGCTGCCCTGCAACTCTTGTCCTGAAACTGTAGCCCTGAAATTTCTGACGAAACCCATGCCCTGAAACTCCTGACATACTACTCCTGCCGTGAGTCACCTTCCCTGAAACACCTGCCCAGAATCTCCTGCCTTGAAACTGCTATCCTGAATCATCTACCCTGAAACTCCTCCCCAGAAACTGATGACCTTGAAGCACCTGCCCTGAATCTCCTGCCTTGAATCTCCCTCCCTGAAACTACTGCCCTGAATCACCTGGCCTGAAAGTCCTGTCCTGTATCTCCTGCCCTGAAACTACTGCCCTGAATCCACTGCACTGAAACTGATTCCCTCAAACTCCTACCCTGAAACTCTTGCACTGAATCTCCTCCCCTGAAATTCCTGCCCTAACACTCCAGCCCTGAATCTCCTGCACTGAGACTAAAGCCCTGAGACTCCTGATATGAAACTGCTGTCGTGAGTCTCCTTCCCTACAACTCCTGCCCTGATTCTCCTGCCCTGAATCTACAGCCCTGAACCTCATGACCTGAAACTACAGAACTCAAATTCCTGCCCAGAATCTGATGACCGTGAAAACCCAGCCCTGATACTCCTGCCTTGAATCACCTGCCTGAATTTCCTGCCCTGAAACTACTGGCCTGAATCACCTTCCCTTAAATTCCTTCCCTGAAGCTACAGCCCTGAAAATCCTTCCCTGAAACAAATGCCCTGAAACTACTGACTTGAAACTCCTGCCCAGAAGCGGATGACCTTGAAACCCCTGCCCTGAATCTCTTGCCCTGAAAGAGCTGCCATTAATCACCTGCCCCGACACTCCTCCTCTGTATCTCCTGCCCTGAACGTGATGACTTTGAAACTCCAGCCCTAAATCACCCGCCCTGAAACTCCAACTCTGAATCTCCTGCCCTGATACTACTGCCCTGTATCTCAAGCACTGAATCTGCTGTCCTCAAACCCCTGCCCTGAAACTCTTGCACTGAATCTCCAGCCCTGAAACACCTGCCGTAACACTCCTGCCCTGAATCTCCTGCTCTGAAACTCATGCCCGGAGACTCCTGCCGTGAATCTCCCGCCCTACAACTCCTGCCCTGAAACTATAGCCCTAAAATTCATGCCCTGAAAGTACTGAGCTAAAATTCCTGCCAAGAACCTGATGACTTTCAAAACCCTGCCCTGAAACTCCAGCCCTGAATCTCCTATCCTGAAACTCATGCACTGAAACAACTGACCTGAAACTCCTCCACAGAAACTGATGAACTTGAAATTCCTGCCGTGAATCTGCTGCCCTGCAACTCCTGCCCTGAAACTGTAGCCCTGAAATTTCTGACCTGAAACCCATGCCCTGAAACTCCTGCCGTGAGTCACCTTCCCTGAAACTCCTGCCCTAAATCTCCTGCCTTGAAACTGCTGCCCTGAATCTCCCGCCCTGAATCTCCCGCCCTGAAACTACTGCCCTGGATCACCTGCCCTGAAAGTGCTGTCCTGCTTCTCCTGCCCTGAAACTACTGCCCTGAATCCACTGCACTGAAACTGATGCCCTCAAACTCCTACCCTGAAACTCTTGCACTGAATCTCCTGCCCTGAAATTCCTGCCCTAACACTCCAGCCCTGAATCTCCTGCACTGAAACTAAAGCCCTGAGCCTCCTGATACGAAACTGCTATCGTGAGTCTCCTTTCCCGCAACTCCTGCCCTGAAACCACAGCCCTGAACCTCATGCCCTGAAACTACTGAGCTGAAACTCCTGCCTAGAAACAGATGGCCTTGAAACCTCTGCCCTGAAACTGCAGCCCTGAATCTTCTGCCCTGGATCTCCTACACTGAAGCTCATGCCCCGAAACTACTGACCTGAAACTCCTGCCCTGAGACTGATGACCTTGAAACTCCAACTCTGAATCTCCTGCCCTGATACTGCTGCTCTGTATCTCAATCACTGAATCTGCTGTCCTCAAACTCCTGCGTAACCCTCCTGCCCTACAACTCCTGCCCTGAAACTATAGCCCTAAAAGTACTGAGCTAAAGTTCCTGCCAAGAACCTGATGACCTTGAAAACCCTGCCCTGAAATTCCAGCCCTGAATCTCCTGCCCTGAATCTCATGCCTTGAAACTACTGAACTGAAACTCCTACCAGAAACTGATGACCTTGAAATCCCTGACCTGAAACTCCAGCCCTGAACCTCCTCCCCTGAAACCCATGCAACAAAACTACTGACCTGAATTTCGTGCCCAGAAACTGACGACCTTGAAACTCCTGCACTGAATCTCCTGCCCTGAAACTACAGCCCTGAAACTCTTTCCCTGAAACTCATGCCCTGAAGATATGTACCTGAAATTCCTTCCCTGAAACTCATGCTCTGAAACTATTGACATGAAACTCCTGCACAGAAGCTGATCACCTTGAAACCCCTGCCCTGAAACTGCAACCCTGAATCTCCGGCTCTGAATATCAGATGCTGAATCTCCTTCCCTGAAACTACTGATCTGAAACTGCTGCCCAGAAACTAATGACCTTGAAACCCCTGCCCTGAAACTCCAGCCCTGAAACTCATGCACCGAAACAACTGACCTGAAACTCCTCCACAGAAACTGATGAACTTGAAACTCCTGCCGTGAATCTCCTGCCCTGCAACTCCTGCCCTGAAACTATAGCCCTGAAATTCATGCCCTGACACGACTGAGCTAAAATACCTGCCAAGAACCAGGTGACCTTGAAAACCCTGTCCTGAAACTCCAGCCCTGAAACTCCAGCCCTGAATCTCCTACCCTGAAACTCATGCACCAAAACTACAGACCTGAAACTCCTACCAGAAACTGATGACCTTGAAACCCCTGCCCTGAAACTCTAGCCCTGAATCTCCGGCCCTGAATCTCCTACCCTGAAACTCATGCCCTGAAACTGCTGTCCCGAAACTCCTGCGCAGAAACTGATGACATTGAAACTCTTACCTTGAATCTCCTACCTGAAACAGGTCCCTGAATCACCTGCCCTGAAAGTCCTACACTGAATCTCCTGGCCTGAAACTACAGCCCTGAAACTCATGCCCTGAAACTACTGAATTGAAACTTCTCACCAGAAACTGATGACATTTGAACCCCTGACCTGAAACAACAGTCCTGAATCTCGTACCCTTAAACTCCTGCCCTGAAATTTCTGACCTGAAACCCATGCACTGAAACTCCTGACATGAAACCCCTGCCGTGAGTCACCTTCCCTGAAACAAATGCCCTGGAACTACTGACCTGAAACTCCTGTCCAGAAACTGATGACATTGAAACCCCTGCCCTGAAGCTGCAGCCCTGAAGCTTCTGCCCTGAATCTCCTACCCTTAAACTCCTGCCCCGAAATTTCTGACGTGAAACCCATGCCCTGAAACTCCTGACATGAAACTCCTGGCGTGAGTCACCTTCCCTGAAACTCCTGCCCTGAATCTCCTGCCCTGAAACTGCTGCCCTGAATCTCCTGCCCTGAATCTCATGCCCTGAATCTCATGCCCTGAAACTACTGAACTGAAACTCCTACCAGAAACTGATGACCTTGAAACCCCTGACCTGAAACTCCAGCCCTGAACCTCCTCCCCTGAAACCCATGCAACAAAACTACTGACCTGAATTTCGTGCCCAGAAACTGACGACCTTGAAACTCCTGCACTGAATCTCCTGCCCTGAAACTACAGCCCTGAAACTCTTTCCCTGAAACTCATGCCCTGAAGATATGTACCTGAAACTCCTTCCCTGAAACTCATGCTCTGAAACTATTGACATGAAACTCCTGCACAGAAGCTGATCACCTTGAAACCCCTGCCCTGAAACTCCAACCCTGAATCTCCGGCTCTGAATATCAGATGCTGTATCTCCTTCCCTGAAACTACTGATCTGAAACTGCTGCCCAGAAACTAATGACCTTGAAACCCCTGCCCTGAAACTCCAGCCCTGAAACTCATGCACCGAAACAACTGACCTGAAACTCCTCCACAGAAACTGATGAACTTGAAACTCCTGCCGTGAATCTCCTGCCCTGCAACTCCTGCCCTGAAACTATAGCCCTGAAATTCATGCCCTGACACGACTGAGCTAAAATACCTGCCAAGAACCAGGTGACCTTGAAAACCCTGTCCTGAAACTCCAGCCCTGAATCTCTGGCCCTGAATCTCCTACCCTGAAACTCATGCCCTGAAACTGCTGTCCCGAAACTCCTGCACAGAAACTGATGACATTGAAACTCTTACCCTGAATCTCCTACCTGAAACAGGTTCCTGAATCACCTGCCCTGAAAGTCCTACACTGAATCTCCTGCCCTGAAACCACAGCCGTGAAACTCATGCCCTGAAACTACTGAATTGAAACTTCTCACCAGAAACTGATGACATTGAAACCCCTGACCTGAAACAACAGCCCTGAATCTCGTACCCTTAAACTCCTGCCCTGAAATTTCTGACCTGAAACCCATGCCCTGAAACTCCTGACATGAAACTCCTGCCGTGAGTCACCTTCCCTGAAACAAATGCCCTGAAACTACTGACCTGAAACTCCTGTCCAGAAACTGATGACATTGAAACCCCTGCCCTGAAGCTGCAGCCCTGAAGCTTCTGCCCTGAATCTCCTACCCTTAAACTCCTGCCCCGAAATTTCTGACGTGAAACCCATGCCCTGAAGCTCCTGACATGAAACTCCTGCCATGAGTCACCTTCCCTGAAACTCCTGCCCTGAATCTCCTGCCTTGAAACTGCTGCCCTGAATCTCCTACCCTGAAACTCATGCACCGAAACAACTGACTTGAATCTCCTGCCGTGAAACTCCTCCCCAGAAACTGATGACCTTGAAACACCTGCCCTGAATCTCCGGCCCTGAAACTACTGCCCTGTATCTCAAACACTGAATCTGCGGTCCTCAATCTCCTGCCGTAACAATCCTGCCCTGCAACTCCTGCCCTGAAACTATAGCCCTGAAATTCATGGCCTGAAAGTACTGAGTTAAAATTCCTGCCAAGAGCCTGATGACCTTGAAAACCCTGCCCTGAAACTCCAGCTCTGAATCTCCTACCCTGAAACTCATGCCCAGAAACTACTGACTTGAAGCTCTTGCCCAGAAACTGGTGACCTTGAAACACCTGCCCTGAAACTCCAGCTCTGAATCTCCGATAATGTATCCCCTACCCTGAATCTCCTCACCTGAAACTCATGCACCGAAACAACTGACCAGAAATTCGTGCCCAGAAACTGACAACCTTGAAACTCCTGCACTGAATCTCTTGCCCTGAAACTACAGCCCTGAAACTCTTTCCTTGAAACTCATGCTCTGAAACTGCTGACATGAAACTCCTGCCCAGAAGCTGATCACCTTAGAACCCCTGCCCTGAAACTGCAGACCTGAATCTTCTGCCCTAAATCTCCTACCCTGAATTCATGCCCCGAAACTACTGACCTAAAACTCTTCCACAGAAACTGATGAACTTGAAACTCCTGCCCTGAAACTCTTGCACTGAATCTCCAGTCCTGAAACACCTGCCGTAAAACTCCTGCCCTGAAACTCATGCCCTGAGACTCCTGCCGTGAATCTCCTGCCCTGAAACTATAGCCCTAAAATTCATGCCCTGACACTACTGAGCTAAAATTCCTGCCAAGAACCTGATGACCTTGAAAACCCTGCCCTGAAACTCCAGCCTGGAATCTCATGCCCTGAATTACCTACCCTGAAACTCATGCCCTGAAACTACAGACCTGCATCTCCTGCACCGAAACCAATGACCTTGAAACCCCTGCCCTGAAACTCCAACCCTGAATCTCCGGCTCTGAATATCATACCCTGAATCTCCTTCCCTGAAACTCTTTCCCTGAAACTACTAATCTGAAACTGCTGCCCAGAAACTGATGACCTTGAAACCCCTGCTCTGAAACTCCAGCCCAGAATCTCTGGCCCTGAATCTCCTACCCTGAAACTCATGCACCGAAACAGCTGACCTGAAACTCCTCCACAGAAATTGATGTACTTGAAACTCCTGCCGTGAATCTGCTGCCCTGCAACTCTTGTCCTGAAACTGTAGCCCTGAAATTTCTGACGAAACCCATGCCCTGAAACTCCTGACATACTACTCCTGCCGTGAGTCACCTTCCCTGAAACACCTGCCCAGAATCTCCTGCCTTGAAACTGCTATCCTGAATCATCTACCCTGAAACTCCTCCCCAGAAACTGATGACCTTGAAGCACCTGCCCTGAATCTCCTGCCTTGAATCTCCCTCCCTGAAACTACTGCCCTGAATCACCTGGCCTGAAAGTCCTGTCCTGTATCTCCTGCCCTGAAACTACTGCCCTGAATCCACTGCACTGAAACTGATTCCCTCAAACTCCTACCCTGAAACTCTTGCACTGAATCTCCTCCCCTGAAATTCCTGCCCTAACACTCCAGCCCTGAATCTCCTGCACTGAGACTAAAGCCCTGAGACTCCTGATATGAAACTGCTGTCGTGAGTCTCCTTCCCTACAACTCCTGCCCTGATTCTCCTGCCCTGAATCTACAGCCCTGAACCTCATGACCCTCTATCATGGGGTTTTTGCGCACCTCTCATACCTTCCACTATATCGATGTGTTTTCGCGCACCTCTCATACCTTGCCCTGTATCGATGCGTTTTCGCGCACCTCTCATAGCTTGCCCTGTATCGATGCGTTTTCGCGCACCTTTCATATCTGCCTCTATATCACCGTGTTTTCGCAGACCTCTCATAGCTTCCTCTATATCATTGTGTTTTCGCGCACCTCTCATACCTACCACTGTATCGATGTGTTTTTGCGCATCTCTCATACCTTCCCCTATATCGCTGTGTTATCAAACAGCTTTATAGCTTCCCCTATATTGCTGTGTTTTCGCATACCTCCCATAGCTTCTGCTATATCGCTGTTTTTGCACAACTCTCATAACTTGCCATATACGGCGATGTTTTCACACACCTCTCGTAGCGTCCCCTATATCGCCAAGATTTCGCACACCTCCCATAGTTTCCCCTATATTGCTGTGTTTTCTCGCACCACTGATACGTTCCCCTATATTGCTCTGTCGTCGTGCACCTCCCATAGCTTCCCATATATCGCTGTGTTATTGCGCTTCATTCAAACCTTCCCCTCCATTGTTGTATTTTCGCGCACCTTTCATGCCTTCTCCTATATCGCCGTCTTTTCACGCACCTCACGTAGCTTCCCCTATATCGCTGTGTTTTCTTGCACCTGTCATACCTTCCCCTATATCGCCGTGTTTTCGCGCACCTCTCATACCTTCCCCTACATCCTGTATTTTCGCGCACATCTCATACCTTCTCCTATAACGCCGTCTTTTCATGCACCTCCCGTAGCTTCCCCTATATTGCTGTGTTTTCACGCACCTCGCATACCTTCCCCTATATCGTTGTGTTTCTGCGCACCTCCCATTGTTTCCCCTATATCGCTGTGTTTTCGTGCACCTCTCATACCTTCCCCTATATCACTGTGTTTACGTGCATCTCACATACCTACCCCTATATCACTGTGTTTTCAAGCACCTCTCATAGCTTCACGTATATCGACTTGTGTTCACGCACCTCCCATTGCTTTGCCTGTATGACTGTTTTCGCGCACCTCTCATACCTTCTCCTATATTGCTGTTTTCACACACCTCTCATAGCTCCTTTATTGCTGTTTTCACACACCTCTCATAGCTTCTCCTATATCGCTGTGTTTTCGCACACCTCACGTACCTTCCCCTATATCGTTGTGTTTTTGCGCACCTCTCATAGCTTCCCCTCTATCGTGGTGTTTTTGCGCACCTCTCATGCCTTCCACTATATCGATGTGTTTTCGCGCACCTCTCGTAGCTTGCCCTACATCGATGTGTTTTCGCGCACCTCTCATACCTGCTTCTATGTCACCGTGTTTTCAAAGACCCCTCATAGCTTCCTCTACATCTTTGTGTTTTCGTGCACCTATCATACCTTCCACTATATCGATGTGTTTTCACGCACCTCTTATAGCTTCCCCTACATCGCTGTGTTTTCACGCACCTCTCATACCTTCTCCTATATCGCCGTCTTTTTAAGCACCTTCTGTAGCCTCCCCTATATGACTGTGTTTTTACGCACCTCTCATACCGTCCTCTATATCGCTGCATTTTCATGCACCTCTCATCGCTTCCCCTATATCGATGTGTTTTCAAGCGCCTCTCATACCTTCAGGTATATCGCTGTGTTTTCGCGCACCTCTCATACCTTCCTCTATATCGCCGTGTTTTCGCACACCTCCCAAAGCTCCCCATATATCACTGTGTTTTCATGCTCCTCACATACCTACCCCTATATCACTGTGTTTTCACGCACGTCTCATACCTTCCCATATATTGCTGAGTTTTCTTGCACATCCCACAGCTTCCTCTGTATTGCTGTGTTTTCGCACACCTCCCATAGCTTCCCCTATATCACTGTGTTTTTGCGCACGTCTCAGAGCTTCCCCTAGATTGCCATGTTTTCGTGCACCTCCCATACCTTCCCATTATCGCTGTGTTTTGGCGCACCTCCCATAGCTTCCCCTGTATCGCTGTGTTTTCGCACACCTCCCATAGCTTCCCCTATATCGCTGTGTTTTCGTGCACCTCTCATACTTTCCCATACATAGCTGAGTTAACGCTCCCTTCTCATAGCTTCCCCTATATTGCTGTGTTTTCTTGCACCTGTCATACCTTCCCCTATATCGCCGTGTTTTCACGCACCTCCCATAGCTTTCCCTACGTCGTTGTGTATTTTGCGCACCTCTCATACCTTCCACTATATCAATGTGTTTTGCGCACCACTCATAGCTTCCACTGTGTCGCTGTGTTTTCGCGCAGATCGCATACCTTCTCCTATATCGTTGTGTTTTCGCGCACCTGTCATACCTTCTACTATATCGTCGTGTTTTCGCGCACCTCCCATAGCTCCGCATATATCACTGTGTTTTCACGCTCCTCGCATACCTATCCCTATATCACTGTGTTTTCACGAACATCCCATACCTTCCCATTATTGCTGTGTTTTCGCGCCCCTCCCATAACGTCCCCAATATCGCTCTGTTTTCGCACACCTCTTATACCTTCCCCTGTATCGCTGTGTTTTCACACACATCCCATAGCTTCCCCTATATCACTGTGTTTTCGTGCACCTCTCATACTTTCCCATATTTAGCTGAGTAAATGCTCCCCTCTCATATATTGCTCTGTTTTCTTGCACCTGTCATACCTTCCCCTATATCGCCGTGTTTTCGCGCACCTCCCATAGCTTCCCCTATGTTGTTGTGTATTTTGCGCAACTCTCATACCTTCCACTATATCAATGTGTTTTGCACACCACTCATAGCTTCCCCTGTGTTGCGGTGTTTTCGCACAGCTCGCATTCCTTCCCCTATATCGTCGTGTTTTCGCACACCTCTCATACCCTGCACTATATTGATGTGTTTTCGCACACCTCTCATACCTTCCCCTATATCGCCGTTTCCCACACCTCCCATAGCTTCCCATTTTTCACCGTGTTATCGCGCACTTCTCATAGCTTCCCATATATTGTGATGTTTTCACGCACCTCTCATAACTTCCCCCAAATCGCTGCGTTTTTGCACATCTCACATACCTTCCCCTATGTTGTTGTGTTTTCGTGCACCTTTCATACCTTCACCTATATTACTGTGTTTAGGCGCATCTCGCAAACATACCCCTATATCACTGTGCTTTCAAGCACCTCTCATACCTTCAGGTATATCGCCTTGTGTTCGCGCACCTCCCATTGCTTCCCCTATATCACTCTGTTTTCGCGCACCTCTCATACCTTTTCTTATATCGCCGTGTTTTCGCACACCTCTCATTCCTTCCCCTCTATCGTGGTGTTTTTGCGCACCACTCATAACTTCCATTATATCGATGTGTTTTTGCGCACCTCTCGTAGCTTGCCCTGTATCGATGTGTTTTCGTGCACCTCTCGTACCTGCCTCTATATCACCGTGTTTTCACAGATCTCTCATACCTTCCCCTATATTGCTGTGTTTTCGATTGCCTGGCATACGTTCCCCTATATCATTGTGTTTTCGCGCACCTCTCATACCTACCACTGTATCGATGTGTTTTTGCGCATCTCTCATACCTTCCCCTATATCGCTGTGTTATCAAGCGGCTTTATAGCTTCCCCTATATTGCTGTGTTTTTGCATACCTCCCATAGCTTCCGCTATATCGCTGTTTTCACACACCTCTCATGGCTTTCACTAGATCGCAGTGTTTTCACGCACCTCACATAGCGTCCCCTATATCGCCAAGATTTCACACGCCTCCCATAGCTTCTCCTATATTGCTGTGTTTTCTCGCACCGCTGATACGTTCCCCTATATCGCTCTGTTATCGTGCACCTCCCATGGCTTCCCATATATCGCTGTTTTATCGCGCTTCATTCATACCTTCCCCTACATCGCTGTATTTTCGCGCACTTCTCATACATTCTCCTATATCGCCGTGTTTTCGCACACCTCTCATAGTTTGCCCTATATCATTGTGTTCTTGCGCACCTCTGTTAGCTTCCCCTGTATCGATGTTTTCTGCGCTCCTCTCATACCTGCCCCTATATCGCCGTGTTTTCACAGACCTCTCATAGCTTCCCCTATATCGCTATGTTTTCACTTACCTCATGCACCTTCCCCTATATCATTGTGTTTTTGCGCACCTCTGATACCTACCACTGTATCGATATGTTTTCGCGTACCTCTAAAACCTTCCCTTATATCGCTGTGTTATCAAGCAGCTTTCATAGCTTCCCCTATATTGCTGTTTTCGCATACCTCCCATATCTTCCCATATATCTCTGTGTTTTCGCGCACCGCTAATACCTTTCGCTATAACGCTGTGTTTTCGCGCACCTCACGTATCTTCCCCTACATCGCTGCGTTTTTGCGCAGCTCTCATACCTTCCCCTATTTCACCGTGTTTTCTTGCACCTCCCATAGCTTCCCATATATCGCTGTGTTTTCGCGCACCTCTCATACCTTCTCCTATATCGCCATCTTTTTACAGACCTTCAGTAGCTTCCCCTATATTGCTGTGTTTTCTTGCACCTGTCATACCTTCCACTATATTGCTGTGTTTTCGCGCACCTTGCATACCTTCCCCTATGGTGTTGTGTTTTCGTGCACCTCTCATGCCTTCCACTGTATCGATGTGTTTTTGCGCACCTCTCATAGCTTCCCCTACATCGCTGTGTTTTTGCGCACCTCTCATACCTTCTCCTATATCGCCGTCTTTTTACGCACCTTCCGTAGCTTCCCCTATATTGCTGTGTTTTCTTGCACCTGTCATACCTTCCTCTATATCACCATGTTTTCGCGCACCTCCCATAGCTCCCCATATATCACTGTGTTTTCATACTCCTCGCATACCTACCCCTATATCACTGTGTTTTCACGCACATCCCATACCTTCCCATTTTTGCTGAGTTTTCTTGCACATCCCACAGCTTCCCCTGTATTGCTGTGTTTTCGCACACCTCCCATAGCTTTCCCTATATCACTGTGTTTTTGCGCACGTCTCAGAGCTTCCCCTAGATTGCCATGTTTTCGTGCACCTCCCATACCTTCCCATTATCGCTGTGTTTTCGCATACCTCCCATAGCTTCCCCAATATGGCTGTGTTTTCGCACACCTCTTATACCTTCCCCTGTATCACTGTGTTTTCGCACACCTCCCATAGCTTCCAATATGGGAAGCTATGAGAGGTGCACGAAAGCGCGGCGATATTGGGGAAGATATGAGTGATGCGCGAAAACATATCGATATGGGGAACCTACGACAGGTGCGTGAAAAAACATCAATATAATGAAAGGTATGAGAGGTGTGCGAAAACACAACGGTATAAGGGAAGGTATGAGAGGTGCGTGAAAATACAGCGATACAGGAGAAACTATGGGAGGTGCGTGAAAACACAGCGATATAGGGGAATGTATGGGAGGTGCGTTAAAACACTGCGATACAGAGGAAGGTATGAGAGTTGCGCAAAGCCACAGCGATATATGGGAAGCTATGAGAGGTGCGCGTAAACACGGTGATATAGGGGAAGGTATGAGAGGTCCGCGAAAACACAGTGATATAGGGGAAGCTCTGGGAGATGCGTGAAAACACGTCGATATAGGGGAAGGTATGAGAGATGAGCGACAACTCAGCAAAAAAGGGGAGGGTATGAGAGGTGTGTGAAAACACAGTGATATAGGGAAGATATGGGAGGTGCGCGAAAACACGGTAATATACGTGAAGGTATGAGAGGTGCGTGAAAACATGTCGATATAGGGGAAGGTATGAGAGATGAGCAAAAACTCAGTTAAAAAGGGGAAGGTATGAGAGGTGCGTGAGACCATGGCGATATAGGCAAAGCTATCAGAGGTGAGCAAAAACACAGCGATATAGGGGAAGGTATTAGAGATGCCCGAAAACACATGAATATAGGGGAAGCTACGAGAGGTGCACGAAAACACAGCGATTTGGGGGAAGCTATGAGAGGTGCGCAAAAATATTGCAACATATAGAAACCAATGAGAGGTGAACGAGAACACAACAATAGAGGGGATGCTAAGAGAGGTGTGTGATAACACAGCAAAAAGGGGGAAGGTATGAGAAGTGTGCAAAAACACAGCAATATATGGCAAAATATGGGAGGTGCGTGAAAACAGGGTGATATAGGGGTACGTATGAGAGGTGCATGAAAAGACAGTGATAAGCGGGAAGCTATGAGAGGTGCGCGAAAACACAGCGATATAGGGGATGGTATGAGTGGTGCGAGAAAACATATCGATATAGGGGAAGCTATGAGAGGTGCGTGAAAAAACATTGATTTAGTGGAAGGTATGACAGGTGTGCGAAAATGCAACGATATATGGGAAGGTATGAGAGGTGCGCAAAATCACAGTGATATAGGGGAAGCTATGGGAGGTGGGCGAAAACACGGCGATATACATGAAGGTATGAGAGGTGCGTGAAAACACGTCGATATAGAGGAAGGTATGAGAGGTGAGCGAAAACTCAGTTAAAAAGGGGAAGGTATGAGAGGTGCGTGAGAACATGGCGATATAGGCAAAGCTATCAGAGGTGAGCAAAAACACAGTGATATAGGGGAAGGTTATTAGAGGTGTGCCAAAACACGATATAGGGGAAGCTATGTGAGGTAGGGGAATGTATGGGAGGTATGCTAAAACACAGCGAGATAGGGGAATGTATGGGAGGTATGCTAAAACACTGCGATACAGGGGAAGGTATGAGAGGTGCGCAAAAACACAGTGATATAGGGGAAGATATAGGAGATGCGTGAAAACACGGCGATATAGGGGAAGGTATAAGAGATGAGCAAAAAGTCAGCTAAAAAGAGGAAGGTTTGAGAGGTGCACGAGTACACAGCAATATAGGCAAAGCTGTGAGAGGTGAGCAAAAATACAACGATATCGGGGAAGCTATGCGAGATGCGCGAAAACACAGCGATATCAGGGAAATTATGAGAGGTGCCCGAAAACACATCAATATAGGGGAAGCTACGAGAGGTGCGTGATAACACAGCGATGTAGTGGAAGGTATAAGAGGTGCGCGAAAACACAGCGATATATGGGAATCCATGGGAGGTGCATGAAAACAGAGCAAGAAAGGGGAAGGTATGAGAGGCGTGAGAAAACACAGAAATATAGGGGGAGCTATGGGACGTGCGTGAAAACACAGCGATATAGTGGAAGGTATGGGAGGTGTGCGAAAACGTGGCGATGTAGGAGAATGTATGAGAGGTGCGTGAAAACACAGCCATATGAGGAAGGTATGAGAGGTGCACTTAAACACAGAAATGTAGGGGAAGGTATGAGAGGTCGGCGAAAACACGGCGATATAGTGGTAGGTATGAGAGGTGCGCGAAAAGACAGTGATATGCGGGAAACTATGAGAGGTGCGCAAAAACACAGCGATATAGGGGAAGGTATGAGAGGTGCACGTAAACACATTGATATAGGGGAAGCTATGAGAGGTGCGCGAAAACAAGGCGATATAGGGGAAAGTATGAGAGGCGCCGAAAACACAACGATATTGGGGAAGCTAAGCGAGGTGCGCGAAAACACAGCGATTTAGGGGAAGCTATGAGAGGTGCGCAAAAACTGAGCAATATATGGGAAGGTATGGGACGTGCGTGAAAACACAGCGATATAGTGGAAGGTATGGGAGGTGTGCGAAAACGTGGCGATGTAGTAGAATGTATGAGAGGTGCGTGAAAACACAGCCATATGAGGAAGGTATGAGAGGTGCACTCAAACACAGAAATGTAGGGGAAGGTATGAGAGGTCGGCGAAAACTCGGCGATATAGTGGTAGGTATGAGAGGTGCACAAAAACACAGCGATATAGGGGAAGGTATGAGAGGTGCACGTAAACACATTGATATAGGGGAAGCTATGAGAGGTGCGCGAAAACAAGGCGATATAGGGGAAGGTATGAGAGGTGCACGAAAAAACAGTGATATAGGGGAAGCTATGGGAGGTGCGCGAACATGGTGATATATGTAAAGGTATGAGAAGTGCTTGATTGTGTGTTTAAGTTTGCTCCAGTCCGGAGATTTATCTGTGGAACTCAGTCTCTCCGTGTCGAGGTAAGTTTTCCAACTTCCAATTCAGTTCCGGTGGTGACCTCTGAACCTCAGTCTCTCCGTGTCAAGTATTCTAAGTTTTACTTCAGCACCGAGGTTTACCTGTGTAATTCCGTGCCTCCGTGCCAAGACAGGTTTTGCCTGCCGCTTTACTTTCTACGCTCCGTGTCAGGATAATTCTGCCTACCTTCTGCTTCCCTGAACACTTTCCTATTTGCCGTTAACGCTCACACAAATCAGTGCGCACCCTCATGTGCGAGAACGCAGCACTGAATCAGTGTGCACCCCTAAATCACGTTCACCCCAAAACTCCGTGCGCACCCATATTCACAGTCACTTCCTTAGTTCTGCGTCTTCCGCAAATTGGTGCGCACCCCATCCCCGCTGACACGCCCGCAGGCATAACAGATTTTTTCAGAACAACAATCATTTCAAACCGTTCAGAAAATTGTTGTCTCGGGAAGAAAAATAATCATTGTAAATTCTTTGCAAATCTTGGTGTAACTTCAAATCCGTATTGAATCCAAACGCACATGCGATTATCTTCGAGCATAAACCGTGTCAAACAGTTCGGAAAATGGCTGCCTCGACTTTAAAAAACGCAGCATGAGGGTGCGCACTGATTTGGGGATTGAGTAGCTTTAGAGGTTTGTCATAAAATGCAGGGGTGCACACGGCTTCTGGTGGCTCATGTGGATTATTGAGATGCGCGCAGATTTAGTCGTTGTGTTGCAAGGAACGAGGTCCGGAGATTAAGTTAGGAAGTAGACGAGGGTGTGAGCGTTAACGGCAAACAGGAAGGTGTTCCTTTGCAAATTTTGAGTAGCAACCTCCAATTTAAAAACACACTACAAACAGATTTGAAAAAATTAAAGGGCCTATAATCTCTACGAATGAAACAGATTTGAGATTCGTCACTATTGAAAATCCAAAGACACACCCAAATCCGGGAACACCACCAAACCCTCTCACACCAGCATTAGTGTATGCCAAAGAAGGAATCATTTCAAAACCTTCAAAAAATATCTCTCTGCACAAGTTTAAAGTGGCGAGCCGAGGTCTGGCTAGTGGCGAGTATTGGCTAAAGGCTAGAGGCGAGGCTTGGCTAGAGGCTAGAAGCAAGGCTTGGCTAGAGGTGAGAGGAGAGTCTTGGCTAGAGGCTAGAGGCTACAGGGGAGGCTTGGTAAAAGAGGCTGGAGGCGAAGTACCTCTCATAGATTTCTTCTATATCACCGTGATTTCTTGCACCTCTCATACTTTCCCCTATATCGTCGTCTTTACGCAGACATCCCATTCCTTCCCCTATGTCGCTGTGTTTTCGCGCACCTCCTATAGCTTCCCCTATATCACTGTGCTCTCGTGCCCCTCTCATGGCTTCTCCTATATCGCAGTCTTTTTGCGCACCTCCCATAGATTCCCATATATTGCTGTGTTTGCACGCACCTCCCATAGCTTCCCCTGTAGCACTGTTTTTGTGTGCCTCTCAAACATTCCCCTATATCGCTGTGTTTTAGCGCATCTCCCATAGCTTCCCCTTTTATCGCCGTGTTTTCGCGCACCTCCCATAGCTTCCCCTACATCTCATATCTTCCCCTATATTGCCCTGATTTCACGCACCTCCCATAGCTTCCCCAAAATCGCTGTTTTCGCGCACCTCTTATACTTTCCTCTATATCGCTCTGTATTTGCGCACCACACATTGCTTCCCCTTAAATCGCCGTGTTTTCGATTACCTCTCACAGCTTCCCCTGCATGGCTGCGTTTTCCAGCACCTCTCATACATTCTCCTACATCGCTGTGTTTTTGCGCACCTCTCATACATTGCACTATATCGCTGTGTTTTCGCACACGTCCCATACCTTTCAGTATATTGCTGTGATTTCGCACACCTCCCATAGCTTCCCCTATATCACTGTGTTTTCGCTTCCCTCTTATAGCTTCCCCTATATCGCCGTGTTTTCGCGCACCTCAGATAGATTCCCCTACATCGCCGTGTTGTCGCGCACTTCTCATACCTTCCCCTATATTGTCGTGTATTCGGGCACCTCTCATATCATACCCTATATCGCCGTCTTTACGCAGACATCCCATAGCTTCCCCTACGTCGCTGTGTTTTTGCTCACCTTTCATCTATTCCCCTACATTGCTGTGTTTTCGCTCATCTCTCATCCATTCCCCTACATTGCTGTGTTTTCGCGCACCTCCCACAGCTTCCCCAACATCGCCGTGTTTTCGCGCACCTCTCATAGCTTCCTCTATATCGCCGTGTTTTCTTGCACTTCTCATACCTTCCGCTATAACGCTGTGATTTCGCGCACCTCTCATACCTTCCCCTACATCGCTGTGTTTTCGCACGCCTCTCATAGACTCCCCAACATCGCCGTGTTTTCGCGCACCACTCATACGTTCCCCTATATCGCTGTGTTTTCAGGCACATCCAATAGTTTCCTGCATATCGCCTAGTTTTTGGGCAGCTCTCCTACCTTCCTGTATGTTGCTGTGATTTTGCGCACTTCTCTTAGCTTCCCCTATATCGCTGTGTTTTCTTGCACCTCTCATAGCTTCCCCTATATGACCGTGTTTTCGCACACCTCTCATAGCTTCCACGACATCGCTTTGTTTTTGTGCACCACTCATACCTTCCCCTTTATCGCTGTGTTTTCGCACACCTCTCATAACTTCCCTATATCGCCGTGTTTTCGCGCACCTCCCTTACCTTCCCCTATATCACTGTTTTTTGTGCACCTCCCATAGATTCCCCTATATCGCTGTCTTTGCACGCAAATCTCATAGCTTCCCCTATATCACTGTGTTTTCGCACACCTCCAATAGCTTCCACCACATCGCCATGTTTTCACGCACCTCTCAAACCTTCCCCTATATCACTGTGTTTTCACACACCTCCAATAGCTTCCCCTACATCGCCATGTTTTCACGCACTTCTCATAACTACCCTATATCGCCGTGTTTTCTTGCGCTTCTCATAGCTTCCCCTACATCGCTGTGTTTTCGTGCACCTCCGTAGCTCCACTATATGGCTGTTTTCACGCACCTCCCATAGATTCCTCTATATCGCTATGTTTTTGTGCACCTTCCATACCTTCCCCTATATCGCTGTGTTTTCGTGCACCTCCCATCGCTCTCCCTACATTGCCGTGTTTTGTTCACCTCTCATACCTTCCCCTATAATGCTGTGATTTTGCGCGCCTCTCATATCTTCCCCTACGTCACTGTGTTTGCTCGTACCTCCCACAGCTTCCCCTACATCGCCGTGTTTTAGCGCACCACTCATTCCTTCCCCTATATCGCTGTGTTTCACGCACATCCAATAGTTTCCTATATATCGCCTTGTTTTTGTGGAGCTCTCCTACCTTCCCCTATGTTGCTGTGATTTCGCGCACCTCTCATACTTTCCCATACATCGCTGCGTTTTCGTGCACTTCTCATAACTTCCCCTATATCACTTTGTTTTCGCACACCTCTCATAGCTTCCCCAATATCGCCCTGTTTTTGCGCAGCTCTCATAGTTTCCCCTATACCGCTGCGTTTTCGCGCACCTCCCATAGTTTCCTCTACATTGCTGTGTTTTCGCGCACCTCCCATAGCTTCTCCAACATCGCCATGTTTTCGTGCACCTCTCATAGCTTCCCCTATATCGCCGTTTTCTTGCGCTTTTCATACCTTCCCCTATATTGCTGTTTTCGTGCACCTCCTATAGTTTCCCCTACATTGCCGTGTTTTGCTCACCTCTCATAGCTTCTGCTATATCGCCGCGTTTTTGTGCACTTCTCATACTTTCCCCTATATCACTGTGTTTTCTTGCACCTCTCATAGCTTCTCCTATATCACTGTCTATTCGCGCACCTCCCACAGCTCCCCCTATATCGCACTCTTTTTGCGCAAATCTCATAGCTTCCCCTATATGACCATGTTTTCGCGCACCCCTTATAGCTTCCACGACATCGCTTTTTCTCACACCTCTCAAATCTTCCCCTATATTACTGTGTTTTCGCACACCTCCAATCGTTTCCCCTACATCGCCATGTTTTCACGCACCTCTCATAACTACCCTATATCGCCGTTTTTTCACGCACCTCCCTTACCTTCCCCTATATCGCTGTTTTATTGTGCACCTCCCATAGATTCCTCTATATCGCTGTGTTTTCACGCACATCCAATAGGTTCCTATATATCACCTTGTTTTTGTGGAGCTCTCTTACCTTCCCCTATGTCTCTGTGATTTCACACACCTCTCATTCTTTCCGGTACATCGCTGCGTTTTCGTGCACCTCCAATAGTTTCCCCTACATCGCCATGTTTTTGCGCACCTCTCATAGCTTCCACTATATCGCTGTGTTTGCACGCACCTCCCATAGCTTCCCCTGTAGTGCTGTGTTTTCGTGTGCCTCTCATACATTCCCGTATATCGCTGTATTTTTGCGCACCTCCCATAGCTTCCCCTACGTCGCTTTGTTTTCGCGCACATCTCATATATTCCCCTATATTGCCGTGTTTTCATGCACCCCCCATAGCTTCACCAAAATCGCTGTTTTGCGCACCTCTTATACCTTCCTCTATATCACTCTGTATTTGCGCGCCACAAATAGCTTCCCCCTATATCACCGTTTTTTCGATCACCTCTCATACCTTCCCCTGTATGGTCGCGTTTTCCAGCACCTCTCATACATTCTCCTACATCGCTGTGTTTTCGCGCACCTCTCATACATTGCACTATATTGCTATGTTTTCGCACACGTCCCATACCTTCAGCTGTATTGTTGTGTTTTCGCATACCACCCACAGCTTCCCCTATATTGCTGTGTTTTCGCGCACGTCTCAGACCTTTCCCTGTATCGCTGTGTTTTGGTTTCCTTCTCATAACTTCCCCTATATCGTCGTGTTTTCACGCATCTCTCATAGCTTCCCCCATATCGCCGTGTTTTCGCACACCTCGCATTGCTTCCCCTATATTGCCGTGTTTTCACGTACCTTCCATACCTTCCGTTCTATTCCTGTGTTTTCGCGCACCTCTCATAGCTTGCCAGATATTGCAATGTATTCGTGCACTTCTGATAGCTTCCCCCAAATCATAGTGCTTTCGCGCACCTCGCGTAACTTCCCCTATATCGTTGTGTTTTCACACACCTCTCATACATTCACGTATATCGCCGTGTTTTCACGCACCTCCCATAGCTTCCCCTATATCACTGTGTTTTCGCGCACCTGTCATAGCTTCCCCTATATCGCTGTGTCATCAAGCACCTCTCATAACTTTCCCTGTATTGCTCAGTTTTCACGCACGTCCCATGGCTTCCCCTATGTCGCTGTGCTCTCGTGCACCTCTCATTACTTGCTCTATATCACCCTGTTTTCACGGACCTCCCATAGCTTCCCATTTTTCACCGTGTTTTTGCGCGCCTCTCATAGATTCCCCCAAATCGCTGTGTTTTTTCACACCTCGCATAACTTCCCCTACATCGCTATGTTTCCACGCACCTCTCATACCTTCTCCTATATCGCCGTGCTTTCACGCACCTCCCATAGCTTCCCCTATATTACTGTGCTTTCTCACACCTCTCATACCTTCCCCTTTCTCGCTGTGTTTTCGTGCTCCACCTATAGCTTCCCATATATCGCTGTCTTTTCGCGAACCTCTCATACCTTCCGCAATATCGCTGTGTTAATGCGCACCTTTCATAGCTTCCCTTCTATCACTGTGTTATCGTGCACCTTTCAAAACTTTCCATGTATTGCAATGTTTTCGCGCAGCTCTCATAGCTGCTCCATATATCGCCATGCTTTCACGCACCTCCCATAGCTTCCCCTATATTGCTGTGTTTTCTCACACCTCTCATACCTTCCCCTTTCTCGCTTTGTTTTCGTGCACCTTCCATAGCTTCCCATATATCGCTATGTTTTTGCGCACCTCTCATACCTTCTCCTATATCGCCATGTTTTCGTGCACCTTCCATAGCTTTCCATATATTGTTGTGTTTTCGCGTACCTCTCATAGCTTCCCTATATCAATGTGTTTTCACGCACAGCCATAGCTTCCCGTATATCGCTGAGTTTTCGCGTGCCTATCATACCTTCCTCCAATATCGCTGTGTTTTCGCACACCTCCCATAGCTTCCTCCATATTGCTGTGTTTTCTGATACCTTCCCCATATTGTTTTTTTCGTGCACCTCTCATAACTTCGCCTATATCGCTGTGTTTTCATGCTCCTCCCACAGCTTCCCCTATAACACTGTGTTTTCATGCACCTCTCATCACTTCCCCTATATCGACGTGTTTTCAAGCAACACTCATACCTTCACGTATATCACCGTGTGTTCGCGCACCTCCCATAGCTTCCCCTATATCATTGTGTTTTCACGCACCTCTCATAGCTTTCCATATATTGCTCTGTTTTCACACACCTCCCATAGCTTCTCCTATGTAGCTGTGCTCTAGTGGACCTCTCACCACTTCCCCTGTATCGCACTGTTTTCATGGACCTCCCATAGCTTCCATTTCTTGCCGCGTTTTCGCACACCTCTCATAGCTTCCCATATATTGCGATATTTTCGCGCCCCTCTAATATATTCCCCCAAATCACTGTGTTTTTGCACACCTCCCATAGCTTCCCCATATCACCGTGCTCTTACGCACCTCCCATAGCTTCCCCTATATTGATGTGTTTTCTCACACCTCTCATACCTTCTCCTTTCTTGCTCTGTTTTCGTGCACTTCCCATAACTTCCCATATATCGCTGTGTTTTCGCGCACCTCTCATACCTTCCACTATATCGCTGTGTTTTCACGCACCTCTCGTAGCTTCCCCTATATCGATGTGTTTTCGCGCACCTCTCATAACTTCCCCTATATTACTGTGTTTTCACGCATCTCGCAGAGCTTCCCCTATATAGCTGTGTTTTTGCTCACCTCTCACAACTTTGCCTATATCGCCGTGTTCTCGCGCACCTCTCATACCTTACCTTTTTTAGCTCAGTTTTTGCTCTTCTCTCATACCTTCCCCAAAAATCGACGTGTTTTCACACACCTCTCATACCTTCACGTATATCGCCGTGTTTTCGTGCACCTCCTATAGTTTCCCCAATATCACTGTTTTCCCGCATCTCTCATACCTTCCCCTATATCGCCGTGTTCTCGCGCACCTCTCATACCTTGCCCTTTTTAGCTCAGTTTTTGCTCTTCACTCATACATTCCCCTATATCGCTGTATTTTCACGCACCTCTCATCTCTTCCCCGATATCACTGTGATTTCGCGCACCTCCCAAGGCATCCCCTATATCGTTGTGTTTCCGCTCATCTCTCATAGCTTCCCCTATATCACTGCATTTTCGCGCACCTCCCATTCCTTCCTCTATATCGCTGTGTTTTTGCGCACCTCTCATACCTTCCCTTATATCACTGTGTTTCCATGCACCTCGCATACCTACCACTATATCACTGTGTTTTTACGCACCTCTCATGCCGTCCCCTACGTCGTTGCGTTTTCGCGCACCTCTCATTGCTTCCCCCATATCGACGTGTTTTCAAGCACCACTCATAGCTTCATGTATATCACCGTGTTTTGGCACACCTCTCATACCTTCTCCTATATCGCTGTGTTATGCACACCTCTCATAGCTTCCCTTCTATCACTGTGTTCTCGTGAACCTCTCATAGATTTCCATATATTGCAATGTTTTTGCGCACCTCTCATAGCTTCTCCATATATCGCCGTGTTTTCACACACATCCTATAGCTTCCCCTATATTGTTGTGCTTTCACACACCTCTCATACCATCTCCTATATCGCCGTGTTTTCACGCACCTCTATAGCTTCCACTATATTGCTGTGTTTTCTGACACCTCTCATACCTTCCCCTTTCTCGCTCTGTTTTCGCGCACCTCCTATAGCTTCCCATATATCGCTGTGTTTTCGCACACCTCTCATACCTTCTCCTATATCGCCGTGTTTTCATGCACCTCCCATAGATTCCCCTATATTGTTGTGTTTTCTCACACGTCTGATACCTTCACGTATATCGCCGTGTGTTCGCGCTCCTCCCGTAGCTTCCCCTATATCACTGTGTTTTCGTACACCCCTCATATCTTCCCCTATATCGCTGTGTTATTGTGCACCTCTCATACCTTCCCCTCTGTCGCTGTGTTCTTGTGCACCTCTCATAACTTTCCATATATTGCAATGTTTTCGTGCACCTCTCAGAGCTTCCTCTTTATCGCCGTGTTTTCGTACACCTCGCATAGCTTCCCTTATATCGCCGCGTTTTCACGCACCTCCCATACCTTCTGTTCTATCGCTGTGTTTTCGTGCACCTTCCATAGCTTTCCATATATTGCTTTGTTTTCGCGTACCTCTCATATCTTCCACTATATCGCTGTGTTGTCGCGCACCTCTCATAGCTTCCCCCAAATAGCAGTGTTTTGGTGCATCTCTCATAGCTTCCCCTATATCGCCGTGTTTTCACGCACCACCATAGCTTCCCATATATCGCTGTGTTTTCGCGTGCCTATCATACTTTACTCTATATCGCTGTGTTTTTGCATACCTCCCATAGATTCCCCTGTATTGTTGTGCTTTCGCGCCCCTCTGATAGCTTCCCCTATATCGCTGCATTTTCGCGCACCTCCCATAGCTTCCTCTACATCACTGTGTTTTTGCGCACCTCTTATACCTTCCCCTATATGGTTGTTTTTTTTTTGGTGCACCTCTCAAACCTTCCCCTATATCACTGTGTTTTCACGCACCTCTCATAGCTTTACATATCTTGCAATGTTTTCTCACACCTCTCATACCTTCTCCTATATCGCCGTGTTTTCATGCACCTCCCATAGCTTCACCAATATTACCGTGTTTTGTCACACCTTTCATATCTTCCCCGATATCGCTCTGTTTTTGTTTCCATATATTACTGTTTTCGCGTACCTCTCATATCTTCCACTATATCGCTGTGTTTTCATGCACCTCCCATAGCATCCCCTACATCGCTGTGTTTTTGCACACCTCTCATACCTTCCCCTATATCATTTATTTTTTTCGTGCAGCTCTCATACCTTCCCCTATATCACTGTGTTCTCGTTCACCTCGCATACCTACCCCTATATCATTGTGGTTTCACGCACATCTCATACCGTCCCCTATATTGCTGTGTTTTTGAGCACCTCGCATCACTTCCCCTATATCGACGTGTTTTCAAGCACCACTCATACCTTCACGTATATCGCCGTGTGTTCGCGCACCTCCCATAGATTCCCCATATCACTGTTTTCGCGCACTCCTCATACCTTCCCCTCTATCACTGTGTCTCGTGCACCTCTCATAGCTTTCCATATATTGCAGTGTTTTCGCGCACCTCTCATAGCTTCCCCCAAATAGCAGTGTTTTCGTGCACCTCTCATACCTTCCATTCTATCGCCGTTTTTTCATGCACCTCTCATTGCTTGCCATATATTGCAATGTTTTCGTGCACTTCTGATAGCTTCTCCCAAATCACGGTATTTTCGCGCAACTCTCATAGCTTCCCCTATATCACCGTGTTTTCGCGCACATCTCATATCTTCTCCTATATCGCTGTCATCCAGCAGCTCTCATAACTGCCCCTATATTGCTCAGTTTTCACGCATCTCCCATAGCTTCCCCTATGTCGCTGTTCTCTCGTGCACCTCTCATCACTTCCTCTATATCGCCCTGTTTTCATGTATGTTTTCATAGCTTCCCAATTTTTGCCGTGTTTTCGCGCACCTCTCATAGAATCTGCAAAATCGCTGTGTTTTTGCACACCTCGCATAACTTCCCCTACATCGCTATGTTTCTGCGCACCTCTCATAGCTTCCCCTATATTGCTGTTTTCTCACACCTCTCATACTTTCCCCTTTACCACTGTGTTTTCGTGCACCTCCTATAGCTTCCCATATATCGCTGTCTTTTCGCACAGCTCTCATACATTCCACTATATTACTGTGTTTTCGCGCACCTCTTGTAGCTTCCCCTATATCGACGTGTTTTCGCGCAGCGCTCATAACGTCCCATATATCGCTGTGTTTTAGCGCAGCTCGCATAACTTCCCCTATATCGTTGTGTTTTCACACTCCTCTCATACCTTTCCCTACATTGCTGTGTTTTTGCTCACCTCTCATAGCTTTGACTATAATGCCGTGTTTTCCCGCACTTCTCATACATTCCCCTTTTTAGCTGAGTTTTCGCTCATCTCTTATATCTTCCCCTATATCGACATGTGTATCGCTCCGTTTTTGCGCACCTCCCATAGCTTTCCCTATATCACTATGTTTTCGAGCACCTCTCATACATTCCCCTTTTTCGTAGTGTTTTCACGCATCTCCCAAACATTCCCCTATATCACTGTGTTTTCATGCACCTCCCATAGCTTTCCCAATATCGCTGTGTTTTCACGCACCTCTCATCCCTTCCCCGATATCACTGTGATTTCGTGCAACTCCCAAGGATTCCCCTATATCGCTGTGTTATCAAGCAGCTCTCATAACCTCCCATATATTGCTCTGTTTTCACGCACCTCCCATAGATTCTGCTATGTCGCTGTGCTCTTGTGCACCTCTCATCACTTCCCCTACATTGCCCTGTTTTCACGGACCTCCCATAGCTTCCTATTTATTGCAGTGTTTTCGCGCACCTCTCATAGCTTTCCATATATTGCAATGTTTTCGCGCACCTCTCTTAGCTTCCCCTGTATCGCCGTGTTTTCACGCATCTCCCATAGCTTCCCCTATATTGCTGTGTTTTCTCACACCTCTCATACCTTCCCCTATATCACTCTGTTTTCGTGCATCTCCCATAGCTTCCCATATATTGCTATGTTTTCGCGCACCTCTCATACCTTCCACTATATCGCTGTGTTTTCGCGCACCTCTCATAGCTTCCCATATATTGCAATGTTTTCGCGCCCCTCTCATATATTGTCCCAAATCACTGTGTTTTTGCGCACCTCCCATAGCTTCCCCATATCACTGTGCTCTTGCGCACCTCGCATAGATTCCCTTACATTGCTATATTTTCACGCACCTCTCACATCTTCTCCTATATCGCCGTGCTTTCACGCACCTCCCATACCTTCCCCTATTTCCTATGTTTTCTCACACCTCTCATACCTTCCCCTATATCGCTCTGTTTTCGTGCATCTCCCATAGCTTCCCATATATTGCTGTTTTCACGCACCTCTCATACCTTCCACTATATTGCTGTATTTTTGCTCACCTCTCACAGCTTTACCTGTATCGTCATGTTCTCACACACCTCTCATACCTTCCCCCTTTTAGCTGAGTTTTTGCTTATCTCTCATACCTTCCACTATATCACTGTGTTTCGTGTACCTCTCGTAGCTTCCCCTATATCGATGTGTTTTCGCGCACCTCTCATAACTTTGCCTATATCGCTGTGTTTTCATGCACCTCACATAGCTTCCCCATATCGCTGTGTTTTCATGCACCTCCTATAGCTTCCCCTACATCGCTGTGTTTTTGCGCACCTCTCATATCTTCCCCTATATCACTGAGTTTTCGCGCACCTCTCATACCTTCCCCTATATCGCTGTGTTTTCACGCACCTCCCATAGGTTCCCCTGTAATACTGTGTTTTCACGCGTCTCTCATCCCTTCCCCTATATCGCTGTGATTTCTCGCACCTCCCATAGTTGCCCGTATATCGCTGTGTTTTCGTTCACCTCTCATAGCTTTCCCTACATCGCCGTGTTTTAACGCACTCCATAGCTTCCCATATATCGCTGTGTTTTTGCGTGCCTATCACACCATCCACTATATCGCTGTGTTTTCGCACACCTCCCATAGGTTCCCCTGTATCGCTGTGCTTTCACGCACCTCTGATACCTTCCCCTGCATCGCTGTGCTTTCACGCACCTCTGATACCTTCCCCTATATCGTTGTGCTTTCGCGCACCTCTCATACCTTCCCCTATATCAATGTGTTTTTATTCACCACGCATACCTACCCCTATATCGCAGTGTTATCAGGCACCTCTCATGGCATCCCCTCTATCGCTGTGTTCTCGTGCACCTCTCATAGCATTCCATATATTGCAATGTTTTCACGCACCTCTCATAACTTCCCCTATATCGCCATGTTTTCGCGCACCTCTCATATATTCTCCCAAATCGCTGTGTTTTTGCGCACCTCCCAAAGCTACCCCATATCACTGTGCTTTCACGCACCTCCCATAGCTTCCTCAATATCGATGTGTTTTCGAGCACCTACTAAAACTTCCCCTATATCGCCGTGTTTTCGTGCACCTCTGATACTTTACCCTATATTGCCGTGTTTTTGCGCACCTCTCATATCTTCCCCGTTATGGCCTTGTTTTCGCGGACCCCTGATACCTACACCTATATGGCTATGTTTTGGCACACCTCCCAAAGCTTCCCTTACATCGCTGTGTATTTGCACACCACTCATGGCTTTCCCTACATCGCTGTGTTTTCACGCACCTCTCATAACTTCCCCTATATCGCCATGTTTTCAACCACCTCTCATATTTTCCCCTATAACGCTGTGTTATCAAGCAGCTCTCATAACTTCCCCTATATTGCTCTGTTTTCACACACCTCCCATAGCTGTCCCTATATCGCTGTGCTCTTGTGCACCTCCCATCACTTCCCCTGTATCGCACTGTTTTCATGGACCTCCCATAGCTTCCCATTTCTCGCCGCGTTTTCGCGCACCTCTCATAGCTTCCCATATATTGTGATGTTTTCGCGCCCCTCTCATATAATCTCCAAAATCACTGTGTTTTTGCGCACCTCCCATAGCTTTCCCATATCACTGTGCTCTTGCGCACCTCGCATAGATTCCCTTACATTGCTATATTATCGCGCACCTCTCACATCTTCTACTATATCGCCGTGCTTTCACGCACCTCCCATACCTTCCCCTATTTCCTGTGTTTTCTCACACCTCTCATACCTTCCCCTATATCGCTCTGTTTTCGTGCATCTCCCATAGCTTCCCATATATTGCAATGTTTTCGCGCACCTCTCATAGATTCCCCCAAATCGCTGTGCTTTTGCGCACCTCTCTTAGCTTCCCATATATCGCCGCGTTCTGGCGCACCTCGCATAGCTTCCCCGATGTCACTCTGTTTTCGCGCACCTATCATGCCTTCTGCTATATCACCGTGTTTTCACGCACCTCTCATAGCTTTCCATATATTGCAATGTTTTCACACACCGCTCATAGCTTCCCCCAAATCGCAGTGTTTTCGCGCACCTTTCATACCTTCCCCTATATCGCCATTTTTCGCACACCTCTCATATTTTCTCCTATAACGCTGTGTTATCAATCAGCTTCATAACTTCCCCTATATTTCTCTGTTTTCACACACCTCCCATAGCTTCCCCTATATTGCTGTGTTTTCGCGCACCTCTCATAGCTTCCCCTATATCGATGTTTCCGCACACCTCTCATAACTTCGCCTATATTGCTGTGTTTTCATGCTCCTCCCACAGCTTCCCCAACATCTCTGTGTTATCATGCACCTCTCATAGCTTCCCCTCTATCACTGTGTTCTCGTGCACCTCTCATAGCTTTCTATATATTGTAATGTTTTCGCGCACCTCTCATAGATTCCACCAAATCGCTGTGTTTTTGCGCACCTCTCTTAGCTTCCCCTATATCGCCGCGTTCTGGCGCACCTCGCATAGCTTCCCCTACGTCGCTCTGTTTTCGCGCACCTCTCATACCTTCTTTTTTGGCCGTGTTTTCACGCACGTCCCATATCTTCCCCTATATTGCTGTGTTTTCTCACACCTATCATACCTTCTCCTATATCGCAGTGTTTTCACGCACCTCTCATACCTTCCCCTATATCGCCGTGTTTTTGCGCACCTCGCATAACTTCCCTTATATCGCCATTTTTCGCGCACTTCTCATATTTTCTCCTATAACGCTGTGTTATCAATCAGCTTCATAGCTTCCCCTATATTGATCTGTTTTCACAAACCTCCCATAGCTTCCCCTATATTGCTGTGTTTTCTCACGCCTCTCATACCTTCCATTATATCACTGTGTTTTCGCGCACCTCTCATAGCTTCCCCTCTATCGCTGTGTTCTCGTGCACCTCTCATTGCTTTCTATATATTGCAATGTTTTCACGCACCTCTTATAGTTTCCCCCAAATCGCAATGTTTTCGCGCACCTCTCATACCTTCCCCTATATCGCCGTGTTTTTGCGCACCTCGCATAACTCTATATCACCATTTTTTCGCGCACCTCTCATATTTTCTCCTATAACGTTGTGTTATCAAGCAGCTTCATAATTTCCCCTATATTGCTCTGTTTTCACACACCTCCCATAGCTTCCCCTATATCGTTGTGTTTTCACGCACCTCTGATCCCTTCCCCAATATCACTGTGATTTCACGCACCTCCCAAGGCTTCCCCTATATCACTGTGTTTTCGCTCACCTCTCATAGCTTCCCCAATATCACCCCGTTTTCACGCACATCTCGTATCTTCTCCTATATCGCTGTATCACCAAGCAGATCTCATAACTTCCCGTATATTGCTCAGTTTTCACGGGTCTCCCATAGAGTCTCCTATGTCGCTGTGCTCTCGTGCACCTCTCATCACTTCCTCTAAATCGCCCTGTTTTCACGGACCTACCATAGCTTCCCATTTTTCGCTGTGTTTTAGCGCGCCTCTCATAGATTCCCCCAAAATGCTGTGTTTTTGTGCACCTCTCATAACTTCCCCTATATCGCCATGTTCTGGCGCACCTCGTATAGCTTCCCCTACATCCCTTGTTTTCGCGCACCACTCATACCTTCTCCTATATCGCCGTGCTTTCACGCACTTCCCAGAGCATCCCCTATATTGCTGTGTTTACTCACACCTATCACACCTTCTCCTATATCGCCATGTTTTCACGCAACGCCCATAGCTTCCCCTATATTGCTGTGTTTTCTCACACCTCTCATACCTTCCCCTATATCACTCTGTTTTCGTGCATCTCCCATAGCTTCCCATATATCGCTGTGTTTTCGCGCACTTCTCATACCTTCCACTATTTCGCTGAGTTTTCGTGCACCTCTCATAGCTTTCCCTATATCGATGTGCTTTCGCGCACCGCTCATAACTTCGCCTATATCGCGGTGTTTTCATGCGCCTCCCATAGCTTCCCCTACATCGCTGTGTTCTCGTGCACCTCTCATAGCTTTCCATATATGGCAATGTTTACACGCACCTCTCATTCCTTCCCCCAAAATGCAATGTTTTCGCGCACCTCTCATACCTTCCCCTATATCGCCGTGTTTTTGTGCACCTCGCATAGCTTTGCCTATATCGCCATTTTCTCGTGCACCTCTCATACCTTCCCTTTTTTAGCTGAGTTTTCCCTCATCTCTCATACATTCCCCTATATCGACGTGTTTTCACGCACCTCTCATACCTTCACATATATCGCCGTGTGTTCGCGCACTTCCCATAGCTTCCCCTACATCACTGTGTTTTCGCGCACCCCTCATGCCTTCCCTAATATCGATGTGTTTTCACGCACTGCTCATAACTTCGCCTATATCGCTGTGTTTTTATGCACCTCCCATAGCTTCCCCTACATCGCTGTGTTTTTGCGCACCTCTCATATCTGCCCCTCTTTCGCCGTGTTTTAACGCACTCCATAGCTTCCCATATATCGCTGTGTTTTCGCGTGCCTATCACACCATCCACTATATCGCTGTGTTTTCGCATTCCTCCCATAGGTTCCCCTGTATCTCTGTGCTTTCACGCACCTCTGATACCTTCCCCTATATCGTTGTGCTTTCGCGCACCTCTCATACCTTCCCCTATATCACTGTGTTTTTATGCACCACGCATACCTACCCCTATATCGCAGTGTTATCAGACACCTCTCATGGCTTCCCCTCTATCGCTGTGTTCTCGTGCACCTCTCATAGCATTCCATATATTGCAATGTTTTCGCGCACCTCTCATAGCTTCCCCCAAATTGCAGTGTTTTCACGCACCTCTCATAACTTCCCCTATATCGCCATTTTTTCGCGCACCTCTCATATATTCTCCCAAATCGCTGTGTTTTTGCGCACCTCCCATAGCTTCCCCTATATTGCTGTGTTTCCTCACACCTCTCATACCTTCCCCTATATCGCTGTGTTTTTGCGCACCTCCCATAGCTTCCACTTTATCGTTGTATTTTTGTGCACCTCCCATTGCTTCCCCAATATCGATGTGTTTTTGAGCACCTCTGATACTTTCCCCTATATTGCCATGTTTTTGCGCACCTCTCATATCTTCCCCGTTATGGCCTTGTTTTCGCGCACCCCTGATACCTACACCTATATGGCTATGTTTTGGCACACCTCCCAAAGCTTCCCTTACATCGCTGTGTATTTGCACACCACTCATGGCTTTCCCTACATCGCTGTGTTTTCGCGCACCTCTCATAACTTCCCCTATATCGCCATGTTTTTGCCCACCTCTCATATTTTCCTCTATAACGCTGTGTTATCAAGCAGCTCTCATAACTTCCCCTATATTGCTCTGTTTTCACACACCTCCCATAGCTTTCCCTATATCGCTGTGCTCTCGTGCACCTCTCATCACTTCCCCTGTATCGCACTGTTTTCATGGACCTCCCATAGCTTCCCATTTCTCGCCGCATTTTCGCGCACCTCTCATAGCTTCCCATATATTGCGATGTTTTCGCGCCCCTCTCAAATATTCTCCCAAATCACTGTGTTTTTGCGCACCTCCCATAGCTTCCCCATATCACTGTGCTCTTACGCACCTCGCATAGATTCCCTTACATTGCTATATTTTCACGCACCTCTCACATCTTCTCCTATATCGCCGTGCTTTCACGCACCTCCCATACCTTCCCCTATTTCCTGTGTTTTCTCACACCTCTCATACCTTCCCCTATATCGCTCTGTTTTCGTGCATCTCCCATAGCTTCCCATATATTGCTGTTTTCACGCAGCTCTCATATCTTCCACTATATTGCTGTGTTTTTGCTCACCTCTCACAGCTTTACCTGTATCGTCATGTTCTCACACACCTCTCATACCTTCCCCCTTTTAGCTGAGTTTTTGCTCATCTCTCATACCTTCCACTATATCACTGTGTTTTCGTGTACCTCTCGTAGCTTCCCCTATATCGATGTGTTTTCGCGCACCTCTCATAACTTTGCCTAGATCGCTGTGTTTTCATGCACCTCCTATAGCTTCCCCTACATCGCTGTGTTTTTGCGCACCTCTCATAGCTTCCCCTATATCGCTGTGTTTTTGCGCACCTCTCATACCTTCCCCTATATCGCTGTGTTTTCACGCACCTCCCATAGGTTCCCCTGTAATACTGTGTTTTCACGCGTCTCTCATCCCTTCCCCTATATCGCTGTGATTTCTCGCACCTCCCATAGTTTCCCGTATATCGCTGTGTTTTCGTTCACCTCTCATAGCTTCCCCTACATCGCCGTGCTTTTGCGCACCTCTCATACTTTCGCCTATATCGCTTTGTTATCGTGCACCTCTCATAGCTTCCCCTCTACTGCTGTGTTCTTGTGCACTTCCCATGTCTTCCCGTATATTGCTGTGTTTTCTCGTACCTCTCATACCTTCCCCTATATTGCTATGTTTTCGCGCAACTCCCATAACTTCCCATATATCGCTGTGTTTTCGTGCAAATTTTATACGTTTCCCTGTATCACTGAATTTTTGCACACCTCCCATAGCTTCCCCTATATCACTGTGTTTTCGCGCAGCTCTCATGGCTTCCCAAAATCATTGGGTTTTTGCACACCTCTGATACCTTCCAAAATATCGCTGTGTTTTCGCTCACCTCTTATAGCTTCCCCTATATTGCCATGTTTTCGCGCACCACTCATATCTTCCACTATATCCCTGTGTTTCCACGCGCGTCCTATAACTTCCCGTATATTGCAGTGTTTTCGTGCACCTCCCATAGTTTCCCATATATCACCGTGTTTACGCACACCTCCCATAAGTTTCCCATTATCGCCGAGTTTTCGCTCGCCTCTCATAGCTTTCCCAAAATCTCTGTGTTTTCACGCACCTCTCATACCTTACCCTATATCACTCAGTTTTCGCGCACCTCCCATAAATACCCCTATATCGCTGTGTTTTTGGACACCTCCCATAGCGTCCCCTATATCGCCGTGTTTTCGCGCACCTCTCATACATTCCCCTACATCACCGTGTTTTTGTGCACCTCTCATACCTGCCCCTATATCGCTGTGCTTTCGCCTCCCTCTCATACCTTCCCCTAAATCGCTGTGTTTTCGCGCACCTCCCATACCTTCCCCTTATCGCTGAGTTTTTGCACACCTCCCATAGCTTCCCCTATATCGCTGTGTTTGGCGTACCTCCCATAGCTTCCCCTATATCGCTGTGTTTTTGCTCACCTCTCATAGCTTTGCCTATATCGCAGTATTCTCGCGCACATCTCATTCCTTCCCCTTTTTAACTGAGTTTTCGCTCATCTCTCATACCTATTTCTATATCGCCATGTTTTCGCACACCTCTCATCGTTTCCCCTATATCGACGTGTTTTCACACACCTCTCATTCCTTCATGTATATTGCTGTGTTTTTGCACACCTCCCATTGCTTCCCCTATATCACTGTGTTTTCGCGCAGCTCTCGTACCTTCCCCTTTATCGCTGTGTTTTCGCGCACCTCCCACAAATACCCCTGTATCGCTGTGTTTTCGCGCACCTCCCATAGAGTCCCGCGCACATCTTATACCTTCCCCTTTTTAGCTGAGTTTTCGCTCGTCTCTCATAGCTTCTTCTATATCGGCGTGTTTTCACACACCTCTCATTCCTTCAGATATATCACTGTGTATTCGCGCAGCTGTCATACCTTCCCCTATATCGCTGTGTTTGCACGCACCTCCCATAAATACCCCTATATTGCTGTGTTTTCGGACACCTCCCTTGGATTTCCCAAAATCTCTGTGTTTTTGCCACCCTTCATACATTCCACTATATCGCTGTGTTTTCGCGCATCTCTCGTAGCTTCCCCATATCGATGTGTTTTCGTGCACCTCTCATACCTTCCCCTATATCGCTGTGATTTTTTGCACCTCTCAGAGCTTACCCTATATCTCTGTGCTTTCGTGCACCTCTCATATTTTCTCCTATATCGACGTGATTTCATGCATCTCCCATAGCTTCCACTATATCGCTGTGTTTGGCGCACCTCCCATAAATTTCCCTATATCGATGTGTTTCCGGACACCTCCCATAGATTTTCCTATCACCATGTTTTGGCGCACCTCTCATATATTCCCCTATAGCGCGGTGTTTACGCGCACCTCTCATAGCATTCCCAAAATCTCTGTGTTTTCGCCACCTCTCATGCATTCCCCCACATCACCGTGTTTTTGCGCACCTCTCATACTTTGCCCTATATCTCTGTGTTTTCGCGCACCTCTGATAGCTTCCACTACATCACGGTGCTTTGACGCACCTCCCATAGCTTCCGCTATATCGCTGTATTTTTGCTCACCTCTCAGAGATTTGCCTATATCGCCGTGTTTTTGCGCACCTCTCAAACCTTCACCTTTTTAGCTGAGTTTTCGCTCGTCTCTCATACCTTCTCCTATATTGCCGTGTTTTCACGCACCTCTCATGCCGTCCCCTATATCGCTCTGTTTTTGCGCACTTCTCATACCTTCCCCTATAGAGCTGCATTTTCTCTCACCTCTCATATATTCCCCTATATCACTGTGTTTTCACGTACCTCTGATACATTCCTGTATATCGCTGTGTTTCGCGCACCTACCGTACCTTCCACTATATCGCCGTGTTTTCAAAGACCTCTGATAACTTCCCCTATATTACTGTGTTATAGCGCACCTCTCATTCCTTCCACTATGTCACTGTTTTTTCAGACACCTCCCATAGTTTCCCCTATATCTCTCAGATTTCAGCATCTCCCATACCTTTCCCTACATCACTGTGCTTTTGCGCACCTCTCATGCCTTCCGCTATATTGCTCTGTTTTCAAGCACCCACAGCTTCCCATATATCGCCGTGTTTTCGCACACCTCTCATAGCTTCCCCTCTACCGCTGTGTTCTCGTGCACCTCTCATAGCTTCCCATAAGTTGCGATGCTTTCACGCACCTCTCATCCCTTCCCCTACATCGCTGTGATTTCGCGCACCTCCCATAGCTTACCCTTTATCGCTGTTTTCACTCACCTCTCATAGCTTCCTCTTTATCGTCCTGTTTTCGCGCACCTGTTATATATTCCCCTACATTGCCGTGACTCTGCACACCTCTCATAGCTGCCACTATATCGCCGTGTTTTCGTGCACCTCTCATACATTCCCCTACATCACCGTGTTTTTTCACACCTTTCATACCTTCCCCTATTTCGCGGTGTTAATCGGACACCTCTCATCCCTTCCCCTATATCGCTGTGCTTTCACCTCCCTCTCATACCTTCCCCCATATCGCTGTGTTTTCACTCACATCTCATAGCTTCCGCTTTATCGCCCTGTTTTCGCGCACTTGTCATATATTCCCCTACATCGCCGTGACTCTGCGCACCTCTCATAGCTGCCACTATGTCGCCATTTTTTCTTGCAGCTCTCATACCTTCCCCTATAAAGCTGCATTTTCTCTCACCTATCATTCCTTACCCTATATCACCGTGTTTTCGCGTACCTCCCATAGAGTCTCCTACATCGCTGTGTTTTCGCTCACCTCTCATAGCTTCCCCTATATCGCCGTGCTTTCGTGCACCTCTCATCACTTCCCCTATATCATCGTGTTTTCACACACCTCTCATTCCTTCACGTATTTCGACGTGTTTTCGCGCACCTCCCATTGCTTCCCCTATATCACTGTGTTTTCGCTTACCTCTCATACATTCCCCTACATCACCAAGTTCTTGCGCTCCTCTCATAGCTTCCCCTAATCGCTGTGTTTTCGCCTCCCTCTCATATATTCCCTTAAATCGCTGTGTATTCGCGCACCTCCCACACCTTCTTTTATCGCTGAGTTTTTGCACACCTCCCGTAGCTTCCCCTATATTGCTGTGTTTTCGCGCACCTCTCGTAGCTTCCCCTATATCACCATGTTTTCGCGTTCCTCTGATAGATTCCACTATATCGCTGTGCTTTCGCGCACCTCTCGTAGCTTCCCCTATATATTTGTGATATTACGCAACTGTCAAACCTTCCCCTATATCACTGTGTTTTCACGCACCTTGCACACCTTCCCCTATATCGCTGCGTTTTCGAGCACCTCTCATCGCTTCCCCTATATCAACGTGTTTTTTTCACACCTCTCATTCTTTGACGTATATCGCCGTGTTTTCGCGCACCTCCCAGAGCTTCCCCTATATCACTGTGTTTTCGTGCAGCTCTCATACCATCCCCTATATCGCCTTGTTTTCATGCCCATGGCATAGCTTCCTCTACATCGCTGTGTATTCGCGCACTTCTCATACATTATCCTATATCGCCTTGTTTTCAGGCACCTCCCATAGTTTTCCATGTATTCCTGTGTTTTCGCACACATCTCATAACTTCTACTGTATTGCTGTGTTTTCGCACACCTCCCCTAGCTTCCCCTATATCGTTGTGATTTTGCGTACCTGTCAAACCTTCCCCTATATCACTGTGTTTTCACGCACCTTGCATACCGTCCCCTATATCGCTGTAGTTTCGCGCACCTCTCATCGCTTCCCCTGTATCGCTGTGTTTTCGCACACCTGCCATAAATACCCCTATATCACTGTGTTTTCGGACACCTCCCATAGATTTCCCTATATCACCGTGTTTTTGCGCACCTCTCATATATTCCCCTAAAGCGCTGTGTTTACAGGCACCTCTCATAGCTTTCCCAAAATCTCTGAGTTTTCGCCACCTCTCATACATTCCACTATATCGCTGTGTTTTCGCGCACCTCTTGTAGCTTCCCCTATATATTTGTGATTTTACGCAACTGTCAAACCTTCCCCTATATCACTGTGTTTTCACGCACCTTGCATACCTTCCCCTATATCGCTGCGTTTTCGAGCACCTCTCATCGCTTCCCCTATATCAACGTGTTTTTACACACCTCTCATTCTTTGACGTATATCGCCACGTTTTCGCGCACCTCCCATAGCTTTCCCTATATCACTGTTTTTCTCGCACCTTTCATGCCTTCCCCATATCGCTCCGTTTTTGTGCACCGCCCATAGCTTCCCATATATTGCTGTGTTTTCGCGCACCTCTCATAGATTTCCCTAGATCTCTGTGTTTTCGCGCACCACTCATATCTTCTCCTATATCGCCGTGATTTCATGCACCTCCCATAGCTTCCACTATATCGCTGTGTTTTCACGCACATCTAATAACTTCCCTTATATTGCTGTGTTTTCGCTCACCTCTCATACATTCCCCTACATCACCGTGTTTTTGCGCACCTCTCACAGCTTCCCCTATATCGCGCACCTCTTATACCTTCCCCTATATCGCTGTGTTTTCGACTCCCTCTCATACCTTTCTCTAAATCGCTGTATTTTCGCGCCACTCCCATAACTTCCCCTTATCGCTGAGTTTTTGCACACCTCCCATAGCTTCCCCTATATCGCTGTGTTTTCACGCAACTCCCATAGCTTCCCCTATATCGCTGTGTTTTCACGCAACTACCATAGCTTCCCCTATATCGCTATGTTTTTGCTCACCGCTCATAGCTTTGCCTATATCGCAGTATTCTCGCGCACATCTCATACCTTCCCCTTTTTAGGTGAGTTTTCGCTCATCTCTCATACCTTCTTCTATACCGCCGTCTTTTCACCCACCTCTCATCGCTTCCCCTACATAGACATGTTTTCACACACCTCTCATTCCTTCCCCTATATCACTGTGTTTTTGCACACCTGCCATAAATACCCCTATATCGCTGTGTTTTCGGACACCTCTCATAGTTTTCCCTACATAACCGTGTTTTCACGCACCCCTCATACATTCCCCATCACGTGTTTTTGCGCACCTCTCATAAATTCCCCTGTGTCACTGTGTTTTCGCGCACCTCCCATTGCTTCCCCTACATCGTTGTGTTTTCGCGCACCTCTAATACCTTCAAGTATATCAATGTGTTTTCACGCACCTATCGTAGCTTCCCCTATATCGCTGTGTTTTTGCGCACCTCTCATAGCTTCCCCTATATCGATGTGTTTTTGCGTACATCAAATAGCTTCCCCTATATCGCTGTGTTTGGTGCACCTCCCATACTTTCCCCTATATCACTGTGTTTTTGCTCACCTCTCATAGCTTTGCCTATATTGCAGTGTTGTCGCGCACATCTCATACCTTCCCCTTTTTAGCTGAATTTTCGCTCATCTCTCATACCTTCTCCTACATCGCCGTGTTTTCGCCCGCCTCTCATTGCTTTCCTTGTATCGACCAGTTTCACGCACCTCACATTCCTTCGCGTATATAGCCGCGTTTTTGCGCACCTTTCATAACTTCCCCTATGTCGCTCTTTTTTCGCGCACCTCCCATTGCTTCCCCTACATCATTGTGTTTTTGCGCACCTCTCATACCTTCAAGTATATCGATGTGTTTTCACGCACCTATCGTAGCTTCCTCTGTATCGCTGTGTTTTTGCGCACCTCTCATAGCTTCCCCTATATCGATGCGTTTGACGCACCTGCCATACTTTCCCCTATATTGCTGTGTTTTTGCTCACCTCTCATAGCTTTGCCTATATCGCAGTGTTGTCGCGCACATCTCATACCTTCCCCTTTTTAGCTGAGTTTTCGCTCATCTCTCATACCTTCTCCTACATCACCATGTTTTTGCCCACCTCTCATCGCTTTCCTTGTATCGACCAGTTTCACGCACCTCACATTCCTTCACGTATATCGACGTGTTTTTGCGCACCTCTCATAACTTCCCCAATGTTGCTCTGTTTTTGTGCTCCTCTCATAGATTCCCCTATATCTCTGTGCTTTCGCGCACCTCTCATATCTTCTCCTATATCGTTGTGATTTCATGCACCTCACATAGCTTCCACGATATTGCTGTGTTTTCGCGCACACCCCATAACTTCCCTTATATTGCTGTGTTTTCGCTCACCTCTCATAGCTCCCCCTATATCACTGTGTTTTCACGCACCTCCCATAGCTTCCCCTATATCGCTGTGTTTTCGCACACGTCTAATAACTTCCCTTATATTGCTGTGTTTTCGCTCACCTCTCATAATTCCCCTACATCACCGTGTTTTTGCGCACCGCTCATACCTTCCCCTATATTACTGTGTTTTCGCGCAGCTCTCATTCCTTCCACTATGTCACTGTTTTTTCAGACACCTCCCATAGTTTCCCCTATATCTCTCAGATTTCAGCATCTCCCATACCTTTCCCTACATCACTGTGCTTTTGCTCACCTCTCATGCCTTCCGCTATATTGCTCTGTGTTTTCACGCACCTCTCATAACTTCCCCTATATCGCTGTGTTTTTGCGCACCTCCCATAGCTTCCCCTATATCGCTGTGTTTTTGCTCACCGCTCATAGCTTTGCCTATATCGCAGTATTCTCGCGCACATCTCATACCTTCCCCTTTTTAGGTGAGTTTTCGCTCATCTCTCATACCTTCTATTATACCGCCGTCTTTTCGCGCACCTCTCATCGCTTCCTCTACATAGACATGTTTTCAAACACCTCTCATACCTTCCCCTATATCGTTGTGTTTTCGCGCACCTGCCATAATTACCCCTATATCGCTGTGTTTTCCGACGCCTCCCATAGATTTCCCTATATCACCGTGTTTTTGCGCACCTCTCATATATTCCCCTATAGCGCTGTGTTTACACGCACCTCTCATAGCTTTCCCAAAATCTCTGAGTTTTCGCCACCTCTCATACATTCCACTATATCGCTGTGTTTTCGCGCACCTCTCGTAGCTTCCCATATATCATTGTGGTTTTGCGCACCTGTCAAACCTTCCCCTATATCACTGTGTTTTCACACACCTTGCATACCTTCCCCTATATCGCTGCATTTTCGAGCACCTCTCATCGCTTCCCCTATATCAACGTGTTTTATACACCTCTCATTCTTTGACGTATATCGCCGTGTTTTCGCGCACCTCCCATAGCTTCCCCTATATCACTGTGTTTTCTCGCACCTTTCATGCCTTCCCCTATATCGCTCTGTTTTTGTGCACTGCCCATAGCTTCCCATATATCGCTGTGTTTTCGCGCACCTCTCATAGATTTCCCTATATCTCTGTGTTTTCGCGCACCACTCATATCTTCTCCTATATCGAAGTGATTTCATGCACCTCCCATAGCTTCCACTATTTTGCTGTGTTTTTGCGCACCTCTCATACCTTCCCCTATATCGTTGTGTTTTTTGCGCACCTGCCATAAATACCCCTATATTGCTGTGTTTTCAGACACCTCCCATAGTTTTCCCTATATCGCCGTGTTTTTGCGCACCTCTCATACATTCCCCTATAGTGCTGTGTTTACACGCACCTCTCATAGCTTTCCCAAAATCTCTGTGATTTCGCCACCTCTCATACCTTCCCCTTATCGCTGAGTTTTTGCATACCTCCTATAGCTTACCCTATATCGCTGTGTATTCACGCACCTCTCATAGCTTCCCCTATATCGCTGTGCTTTCACGCACCTCCCATAGCTTCCCCTATATCGCTGTGTTTTCACGCAGTCTAATAACTTCCCTTATATTGCTGTGTTTTCGCTCACCTCTCATACATTCCCCTACATCACCATGTTATTGCGCACCTTTCATACCTTCCCCTATATCGCTGTGTTTTCGGGCACCTCCCATAGATTTCCCTAGATCACCGTGTTTTTGCGCACCTCTCATATATTCCCCTATAGCGCTGTGTTTACATGCACCTCTCACAGCTTTCCCAAAATCTTTGAGTTTTCGCCACCTCTCATAACATTCCACTATATCGCTGTGTTTTCGCGCACCTCTCGTAGCTTCCCATATATCATTGTGGTTTTGCGCACCTGTCAAACCTTCCCCTATATCACTGTGTTTTCATACACCTTGCATACCTTCCCCTATATCGCTGCGTTTTCGAGCACCTCTCATCGCTTCCCCTATATCAACGTGTTTTTTTCACACCTCTCATTCTTTGACATATATCGCCGTGTTTTCGCGCACCTCCCATAGCTTCCCCTATATCACTGTGTTTTCGTGCAGCTCTCACACCGTCCCCTATATCGCCTTGTTTTCATGCCCATGGCATAGCTTCCTCTACATCGCTGTGTATTCGCGCACCTCTCATACATTATCCTATATCACTGTGTTTTCTCGCACCTTTCATGACTTCCCCTATATCGCTCTGTTTTTGTGCACCGCCCATAGCTTCCCATATATTGCTGTGTTTTTGCGCACCTCTCATACATTCCCCTATAGCGCTGTGTTTACACGCACCTCTCATAGCTTTCCCAAAATCTCTGTGATTTCGCCACCTCTCATACCTTCCACTATATCGCTGTGTTTTTGCGCACCTCCTATAACTTGCCCTTATCGCTGAGTTTTTGTATACCTCCTATAGCTTCCCCTATATCGCTGTGTATTCACGCACCTCCCATAAATACCCCTATATTGCTGTGTTTCCGGACACCTCCCTTGGATTTCCCAAAATTTCTGTGTTTTCGCCACCCCTCATACATTCCACTATATCGCTGTGTTTTCGCACACCTCTCGTAGCTTCCCCATATCGATGTGTTTTCGCGCACCTCTCATACCTTCCCCTATATCGCTGTGATTTTTTGCACCTCTCATAGCTTACCCTATATCTCTGTGCTTTCGCGCACCTCTCGTATCTTCTCCTATATCGCTGTGTTTCCGAACACCTCCCTTAGATTTTCCTATCAACATGTTTTCGCGCACCTCTCATATATTCCCCTATAGCGCGGTGTTTACGCGCACTTCTCATAGCTTTCCCAAAATCTCTGTGTTTTCGCCACCTCTCATACATTCCCCTACATCACCATGTTTTTGCGCACCTCTCATACCTTGCCCTATATCTCTGTGTTTTCGCGCACCTCTGATAGCTTCCACTACATCACGGTGCTTTGACGCACCTCCCATAGCTTCTGCTATATCGCTGTATTTTTGCTCACCTCTCAGAGATTTGCCTATATCACCGTGTTTTTGTGAACCTCTCATATATTCCCCTATAGCTGTTTTTACACGCACCTCTCATAGCTTTCCCATATCGAGTGTGTTTCCGCGCACCTCTCATACCTTCCACTATATCGATGTGTTATCGCGCACGTCTAATAACTTCCCTTATATTGCTGTGTTTTCGCTCATCTCTCATCGCTTCCCCTATATCAACGTGTTTTTACACACCTCTCATTCTTTGATGTATATCGCCATGTTTTCGCGCACCTCCCATAGCTTCCCCTATATCACTGTGTTTTCTCGCACCTTTCATGCCTTCCCCTATATCGCTCTGTTTTTGTGCACCGCCCATAGCTTCCCATATATTGCTGTGTTTTCGCGCACCTCTCATAGATTTCCCTATATCTCTGTGTTTTCGCGCACCACTCATATCTTCTCCTATATCGCCGTGATTTCAGGAACTTCCCATAGCTTCCACGATTTTGCTCTGTTTTTGCGCACGTCCCATAACTTCCCTTATATTGCTGTGTTTTCGCTTACCTCTCATACATTCCCCTACATCACTGTGTTTTTGCGCACCTTTCATACCTTCAAATATTTCGCTGTGTTTTCGTGCACCTGCCAAAAATAACCCTATATCGCTGTGTTTTCGGACACCTTCCATAGATTTCCCTATATCGCCGTGTTTTCGCGCACGTCTCGTAGCTTCCCCATATCGATGTGTTTTTGCGCACCTCTCATATCTTCCTCTATATCGATGTGTTTTCATGCACTTCCCATAGCTTCCACTATATCGCTGTGTATTCGCGCACGTCTAATAACTTCCCTTATATTGCTGTGTTTTCGCTCACCTCTCATACATTCCCCTACATCACCGTGTTTTTGCGCACCTCTCATAGCTTCCCCCATACCGCTGTGTTTTTGCCTCCCTCTCATACCTTCCCCTAAATTGCTGTATTTTCGCGCACCTCCCATAACTTCCCCTTATCGCTGTTTTTGCACACCTCCCATAGCTTCCCCATATCACTGTGTTTTCACGCACCTCTCATAGCTTCCCCTATAATGCTGTGTTTTCACGCACCTCCCATAGCTTCCCCTATATTGCTGTGTTTTCGCGCACCTCTCATAGCTTCCCCTATATCGCTGTGTTTTCGCGCACCTCCAATAGCTTCACCTATATCGCTGTGTTTGGTGCACCTCCCATACTTTCCCCTATATCGCTGCGTTTTCAAGCACCTCTCATCGCTTCCCCTATATCAGCGTGTTTTTACACACCTCTCATTCTTTGACGTATATCGCCGTGTTTTCGCGCACCTCCCATAGCTTCCCGGATATCACTGTGTTTTCATGCAGCTCTCATACCATCCGCTATATTGCCTTGTTTTCATGCACATGGCATAGCTTCCCCTATATCGCTGTGTTTTCGTGCACCTCCCATAGCTTCCCCTATATCACTGTGTTTTCGCTCACCTCTTATAGCTTCCCCTATAGCACCATGTTTTCGCGCACCTCTCATAGCTTCCCGTATATCGATGTGTTTTTGTGCACCTCTCATTTCTTCCCCAATATCACTGTGTTTTCATGCACTTCGCATACCGTCCCATATATTGCTGTGTTTTCGTGCACCTCCCATAGCTTCTACTATATTGCTCTGTTTTCGCGCACATCTCATACCTTCTGCTGTATCGCTGTGTTTTCGCACACCTCCCATAGCTTCCCCTATATAGCTGTGTTTTCGCGCATGTCTCAGCGATTCCCCTATATTGCTGTGTTTTCGGACACCTCTCATAGATTTCCTTATATAACCGTGTTTTCGCGCACCTCTCATACATTCCCCATCACCATGCTTTTTCGCACCTCTCATAACTTCCCCTATGTCGCTATGTTTTGCGCACCTCCCATTGCTTCCCCTACATCGTTGTGTTTTCGCGCACCTCTCATACCTTCAAGTATATCGATGTGTTTTCACACACCTATCATAGCTTCCCCAATATCGATGTGTTTTCGCGCACCTCTCATAACTTCCACTATATCACCGTGTTTTCGCGCACCTCTCATAGCTTCCCGTATATCGATGTGTTTTCATGCACATCCCATAGCTTCCCCTACATTGCTGTGTTTTTGTGCACCTCGCATACCTTCCCGTATATCGCTGTTTTTTCACGCACCTCCCATAGTTTTCCATGTATTCCTGTGTTTTCGCACACATCTCATACCTCCTGCTGTATTGCTGTGTTTTCACACACCTCCCATAGCTTCCCCTATATAGCTGTGCTTTCGCGCACGTCTCAGAGCTTCCCCTATATTGCTGTGTTTTCGCGCACCTCCCCTAGCTTCCCCTATATTGTTGTGATTTTGCGTACCTGTCAAACCTTCCCCTATATCACTGTGTTTTCACGCACCTTGTATACCGTCCCCTATATCGCTGCGTTTTCGCGCACCTCTCATCGCTTCCCCTATATCGCTGTGTTTTCGCGCACCTCCAATAGCTTCCCCTATATCGCTGTGTTTGACACACCTCCCATACTTTTCCCTATATCGCTGTGCTTTTGCTCACCTCTCATAGCTTTGCTTATATCGCAGTGTTGGCACGCACATCTCATACCTTCCCCTTTTTAGCTGAGTTTTCGCTCATCTCTCATACCTTCTCCTACATCACCGAGTTTTCACCCACCTCTCTTGCCTTTCCTATATCGACGTGTTTTCACACGCCTCTAATTCCTTCACGTATAGCGCCGTATTTTCGCGCACCTCCATTGGTTCCCCTATATCACACGTTTCCGAGCAGCTCTCATACCTTCCCCTATATTGCTGTGTTTTCGTGCACCTCCCATAGCTTCCCCATATAGCTGTGTTTTCGCGCACCTCTCATATATTCCCCTATAGTGCCATTTTTTCGAACACCTCTCATACATTCCCCTATAGCTCTGTGTTTTCGCACACCTCCCATACCTTCCCCTTATCGCTGAGATTTTGCACACCTCCCATACCTTCCCCTATATCGCTGTGTTTTCGCGCACCTCTCATAGCTTCCCCTATATCGCTGTGTTTTCGCGCACCTCCAATAGCTTCCCCTATATCGCTGTGTTTGGTGCACCTCCCATACTTTCCCCTATATCGCTGCGTTTTCAAGCACCTCTCACCGCTTCCCCTATATCAGTGTGTTTTTACACACCTCTCATTCTTTGGCGTATATCGCTGTGTTTTCGCGCACCTCCCATAGCTTCCCCGATATCACTGTGTTTTCATGCAGCTCTCATACCATCCCCTATATCGTCTTGTTTTCATGCACATGGCATAGCTTCCCCTATATCGCTGTGTTTTCGTGCACCTCCCATAGCTTCCCCTATATCACTGTGTTTTCGCTCACCTCTTATAGCTTCCCCTATAGCACCATGTTTTCGCGCACCTCTCATAGCTTCCCGTATATCGATGTGTTTTTGTGCACCTCTCATTTCTTCCCCAATATCACTGTGTTTTCATGCACCTCGCATACCGTCCCATATATTGCTGTATTTTCACGCACCTGCCATAGCTTCCGCTATATTGCTCTGTTTTCGCGCACATCTCATACCTTCTGCTGTATCGCTGTGTTTTCGCACACCTCCCATAGCTTCCCCTATATAGCTGTGTTTTCGCGCATGTCTCAGCGATTCCCCTATATTGCTGTGTTTTCGCGCACCTCTCATAGCTTCCCGTATATCGATGTGCTTTTGTGCGCCTCTCATACCTTCCCCAATATCACTGTGTTTTCATGCACCTCGCATACCGTCCCATATATTGCTGTCTTTTCGCGCACCTGCCATAGCTTCCGCTATATGGCCGTGTTTTCGCCTCCCTCTTATACCTTCCCCTAAATAGCTGTGTTTTCGCGCACCTCTCATACATTCCTCTTATCCGTGTTTTTGCACATCTCCCCTTGCTTCCCATATTTGGTTGTGATTTTGCGCACCTGTCAAACCTTCCCCTATATCACTGTGTTTTCAAACACCTTCAATACCGTCCCCTATATCGCTGCGTTTTCGCCCACCTCTCATCGCTTCCCCTATATCAACTTGTTTTTACGCACCTCTCATTCTTTCACGTATATCGCCATGTTTTCGCTCGCCTCCCATAACTTTCCCTATATCACTGTGCTTTCGTGCACTTCTCATACCTTCTCCTATATCGCCGTGTTTTCAGGCACCTCCCATAGCATCCTCTATATCACTGTGTTTTCTCGCACCTCTCATGCCTTCTCCTTATCGCTGAGTTTTTGCACACCTCCCATAGCTTCCCCTATATCGTGGTGTTATCGCGCACCTCTCCTACCTTCCCCTGTATTGCTGTGTTTTCGCCTCCCTCTCATACCTTCCTGTAAATCGCTGGGTTTTCACGCACCTACCATACCTTCCCCTTATCGCTGAGTGTTAGCGCACCTCCAATAGCATCCCCTATATCGCTGTGTTTTTGCTCACCTCTCATACTTTCCCCTATATCGCTGCGTTTTCAAGCACCTCTCACCGCTTCCCCTATATCAGTGTGTTTTTACACACCTCTCATTCTTTGGCGTATATCGCTGTGTTTTCGCGCACCTCCCATAGCTTCCCCGATATCACTGTGTTTTCATGCAGCTCTCATACCATCCCCTATATCGTCTTGTTTTCATGCACATGGCATAGCTTCCCCTATATCGCTGTGTTTTCGTGCACCTCCCATAGCTTCCCCTATATCACTGTGTTTTCGCTCACCTCTTATAGCTTCCCCTATAGCACCATGTTTTCGCGCACCTCTCATAGGGAAGCTATACCGTATATCGATGTGTTTTTGTGCACCTCTCATTTCTTCCCCAATATCACTGTGTTTTCATGCACCTCGCATACCGTCCCATATATTGCTGTATTTTCACGCACCTGCCATAGCTTCCGCTATATTGCTCTGTTTTCGCGCACATCTCATACCTTCTGCTGTATCGCTGTGTTTTCGCACACCTCCCATAGCTTCCCCTATATAGCTGTGTTTTCGCGCATGTCTCAGCGATTCCCCTATATTGCTGTGTTTTCGCGCACCTCTCATAGCTTCCCGTATATCGATGTGCTTTTGTGCGCCTCTCATACCTTCCCCAATATCACTGTGTTTTCATGCACCTCGCATACCGTCCCATATATTGCTGTCTTTTCGCGCACCTGCCATAGCTTCCGCTATATGGCCGTGTTTTCGCCTCCCTCTTATACCTTCCCCTAAATAGCTGTGTTTTCGCGCACCTCTCATACATTCCTCTTATCCGTGTTTTTGCACATCTCCCCTTGCTGCCCATATTTGGTTGTGATTTTGCGCACCTGTCAAACCTTCCCCTATATCACTGTGTTTTCAAACACCTTCAATACCGTCCCCTATATCGCTGCGTTTTCGCCCACCTCTCATCGCTTCCCCTATATCAACTTGTTTTTACGCACCTCTCATTCTTTCACGTACATCGCCATGTTTTCGCTCGCCTCCCATAACTTTCCCTATATCACTGTGCTTTCGTGCACTTCTCATACCTTCTCCTATATCGCCGTGTTTTCAGGCACCTCCCATAGCATCCTCTATATCACTGTGTTTTCTCGCACCTCTCATGCCTTCTCCTTATCGCTGAGTTTTTGCACACCTCCCATAGCTTCCCCTATATCGTGGTGTTATCGCGCACCTCTCCTACCTTCCCCTGTATTGCTGTGTTTTCGCCTCCCTCTCATACCTTCCTGTAAATCGCTGGGTTTTCACGCACCTACCATACCTTCCCCTTATCGCTGAGTGTTAGCGCACCTCCAATAGCATCCCCTATATCGCTGTGTTTTTGCTCACCTCTCATAGTTTTGCCTATATCGCAGTGTTGTCGCGCACATCTCATACCTTCCCCTTTTTAGCTGAGTTTTCGCTCATCTCTAATACCTTCTCCTACATCACCATGTTTTCGCCCACCTCTCATTGCTTTCCCTGTATCGACCAGTTTCACACACCTCTCATTCCTTCACATATATCGCCGTATTTTTGCGCACCTCCCATTGCTTCTCCTATATCACTGCGCTTTCGCGCAACTCTCATAGCTTCCCCTATATCTCTGTGCTTTCGCGCACCTCTCATATCTTCTCCTATATCGCAGTGATTTCAGGAACCTCCCATATAAAACACGATATTGCTGTGTTTTCGCGCACGTCCCATAACTTCTCTTATATTGCTGTGTTTTCGCTCACCTCTCATACATTCCCCTACATCACCGTGTTTTTGCGCACCTCTCATACCTTCCCCTATATCGCTGTGTTTTCGCGCACCTGCCATAAATGACCCTATATCGCTGTGTTTTCGGACATCTCCCATTGATTTCCCTATATCGCCGTGTTTTTGCGCACCTCTCATATATTCCCCTATAGCGCTGTGTTTACACGCACCTCTCATAGCTTTCCTAAAATCTCTGTGATTTCGCCACCTCTCATACATTCCCTTATATCGCTGTGTTTTTGCGCACCTCTCGTAGCTTCCCCATATCGATGTGTTTTTGCGCATCTCTCATATCTTCCCCTATATCGCTGTGTTTTCACGCTCCTCCCATAGCTTCCCCTATATCGCTGTGTTTTCACGCACCTCCCATAGCTTCCCATATATCACTGTGTTTTTGCTCACCTCTCATAGTTTTGCCTATATCGCAGTATTCTCGCGCACATCTCATACCTTCCCCTTTTTAGCTGAGTTTTCGCTCATCTCTCATACCTTCTTCTATACCGGGGTGTTGTCGCGCACCTCTCATTCCTTCCCCTATATCACTGTGTTTTCGCACACCTGCAATAAATACCCCTATATCGCTGTGTTTTCGGACACCTCTCATAGATTTCCTTATATAACCGTGTTTTCGCGCACCTCTCATACATTCCCCATCACCATGCTTTTTCGCACCTCTCATAACTTCCCCTATGTCGCTATGTTTTGCGCACCTCCCATTGCTTCCCCTACATCGTTGTGTTTTCGCGCACCTCTCATACCTTCAAGTATATCGATGTGTTTTCACACACCTATCGTAGCTTCCCCAATATCGATGTGTTTTCGCGCACCTCTCATAACTTCCACTATATCACCGTGTTTCCGCGCACCTCTCATAGCTTCCCGTATATCGATGTGTTTTCATGCACATCCCATAGCTTCCCCTACATTGCTGTGTTTTTGTGCACCTCGCATACCTTCCCGTATATCGCTGTTTTTTCACGCACCTCCCATAGTTTTCCATGTATTCCTGTGTTTTCGCACACATCTCATACCTCCTGCTGTATTGCTGTGTTTTCACACACCTCCCATAGCTTCCCCTATATAGCTGTGCTTTCGCGCACGTCTCAGAGCTTCCCCTATATTGCTGTGTTTTCGCGCACCTCCCCTAGCTTCCCCTATATCGTTGTGATTTTGCGTACCTGTCAAACCTTCCCCTATATCACTGTGTTTTCACGCACCTTGTATACCGTCCCCTATATCGCTGCGTTTTCGCGCACCTCTCATCGCTTCCCCTATATCGCTGTGTTTTCGCGCACCTCCAATAGCTTCCCCTATATCGCTGTGTTTGGCACACCTCTCATAACTTCCTCTATATCACCGTGTTTTCGCGCACCTCTCATAGCTTCCCATATATCGCTGTGTTTTCGCCTCCCTCTCATACATTCACCTAAATCGCTTTATTTTCGCTCACCTCCCATAACTTTCCCTTATCGCTGCATTTCTACACACCAGCCATAGCTTCCCCTATATCACTGTGTTTTCACACACCTCTCATAGCTTCCCCTATATCGCTGTGTTTTCACGCACCTACCATACCTTCCCCTTATCGCTGAGTGTTTGCGCACCTCCAATAGCTTCCCCTATATCGCTGTGTTTCTGCTCACCTCTCATAGCTTTCCATATATTGCAGTATTCTCGTGCACATCTCATACCTTCCCCTTTTTGGCTGAGTTTTTGCTCATCTCTCATACCTTCTTCTATACAGCTGTGTTTTCGCGCACCTCTCTTCGCTTCCCCTATATCGACGTGTTTACACACACCTCTCATTCATTCACATATATCGCCGTGTTTTCGCGCACCTACCATTGCTTCCCCTATATCACTGTGTTTTCGCGCACCTCTCAGTCCTTCCCCTATATGGCTGTGTTTTCGCGCACCTGCCATAAATACCCCTATATCGCTGTGTTTTCGGATACCTCCCATAGATTTCCCTATATCGCCGTGTTTTCGCCTCCCTCTTATACCTTCCCCTAAATAGCTGTGTTTTCGCGCACCTCCCATACATTCCTCTTATCGCTGTGTTTTTGCACACCTCCTCTAGCATCCCCTATATAGTTGTGATTTTGCGCACCTGTCAAACCTTCCCCTATATCACTGTGTTTTCATGCACCTCGCATTCGGTGCCCTATAACGCTACGTTTTCGCGCATCTCTCATCGCTTCCCCTATATAAACGTGTTTTTACACACCTCTCATTCTTTCACGTATATCGCCGTGTTTTGTGCACCTCCCATGGCTTCCCCTATATCACTGTGTTTTTGTGCACCTCCCATACCTTTCCCTATATCGCTTTGTTTTCTCGCACCTGTCATACCTTCCCCTAGATCGCTCTGTTTTCGCGCACCTCCCATAGCTTCCCATATATCACTGTGCTTTCACGCACCTCGCATACCTATCCCTATATTACTATCTTTTCGCGCACCTCTAATGCCTTCCCCTATATCGCATTGTTTTCATGCGTCTTTCATATCTTCCACTATATAGCTGTGTTTTCACTCACCTCTCATAAATTCCCCTGTATTGCCGTGTTTTCGCGCACCTCTCATACATTCTCCTACATCCCCGTGCTTTCGTGCATCTCTCATAACTTCCACTATATTGCTGTGTTTTCGTGCACCTCCCACAGATTCCCCTATATTGCTGTGTCTTCGCGCACATCTCATACAGTCTGCTGTATCACTGTGTTTTTGCACACCTCCCATAGCTTCCCCTATATCGCTCTGTCTTTGTTCACCTCCCATAGCTTCCCATATATTGCTGTGCTTTCGCGCGCATTTCATACCTTCCAATATATTTTTGTATATTCGCGCACCTCTCGTATCTTCCCCTGTATCGATGTGTTTTCACGCACAACTGATAGTTTCCCCTCTATCGCTGTGTTCTCGTGCACCTCCCATATCTTCCTCTATATCGCTGTGTTTTTGCGCACCTCTGATAACTTCCCCTATATCGTTGTGTTTTTGCACACCTCTCATAGCTTCCCCTATATCACTGTGTTTTCACGCACCTCTCATACCGTCCCCTATATCGCTGCGCATTCATGCACCTCTCATCCCTTCCCCTATATGGACGTGATTTGAAGCAACTCTCATATCTTCATGTATATCGCCGTGTGTTCACGCACCTCTCATACCTTCCCTTATATGGCCGTGTTTTCGTGCACCTCTCATAGCTTCCTATTTATCCATGTTTTCGCACACCTCGCATACCTTCCGCTATATTGTTGTGCTTTTGTGCACCTCTCATACCTTCCATTATATCGATGTTTTCTCGCGCACCTCTCATACCCTCCCCTATATCACTGTGTTTTTGCGCACCTCTCATACCTTCCACTATATCTCTGTGTTTTCGATCACCTCGCATGGCTCCCACTATCTCGCTGTGTTTTCGCGCACCTCTCATACCCCTCTCATACCTTCCCCTAGATCGCTGTGTTGTCGCGCACTTCTCATAGCTTCCCCTATACCGCTGTGTTCTAGTGCACCTCTCATAGCTTCCCATATTTTGTGATGTTTTCTCGCACCTTTCATCCCTTCCCCTACATCGCTGTGATTTCGTGCACCTCTCATAGTTTCCGCCTATCGCTGTGTTATCGTGCACCTCTCATAGTTTTCCATATATTGCAATGTTTTTGCACACCTCCCATAGATTCCCTCAAATCGCTGTGTTCTCGTGCACGTCTCGTAACATCGCGTATATCACCGTGCTTTCGCGCACCTCCCATAGCTACCCCTATATCTCTGTGTTTTCGCGCACCTCTCATACCTTCCCCTATATCGCCGTGTTTTCGTGTACCTCTCATACTTTCCCCTATATCGCTCTGTTTTCGCGCACATCCCATAGATTCCCCTATATCGCTGTGTTTTTGCACAGCTCTCATATCTTCCCCTATATCGCCCTGTTTTCACGCACCTCTCAAAGTTTCCGACATATTGCCATGCTTTCGTGTACCTCTCATACTTTCCCCTATATCGCTGTGTTATCGTGTACTTCTCAAAGCTTCCCCTCTATCGCTGTGTTCTCGTGCACTTCTCATAGCTAAACATATATTGCAATGTTTTCGTGCACCTCTGATACTTTCCCCTATATCGATCTGTTGTCGTGCACCTTCCAAAGCTTCCCATATACCGCTGTGTTTTAGCGCACCTCTCACAGCTTCCCCTATATCGTTGTGTTTTTGCGGAAATCTCATACCTTCCACTATATCGATGTGTTCACGCATCTCTCGTAGCTTCCCCATATCAATGTATTTTCGTGCACCTGTCGTACCTTCCTCTATATCGCCGTGATTTCGCGCACCTCCCATAGCTTCCCCTATATCGCTGTGTTTTCGCCCAGCTCGCATACCTTCCCCAATGTCGCTGTTTCTGCTCACCTCTCACAGCTTTGCCTATATCGTCATGTTCTCGCGCATCACTCCTACCTTCACCTTTTTAGCTGAGTTTTTGCTGATCTGTCATACCTTCCCATATACCGACGTGTTTTCACAAACCTCTCATACCTTCACGTATATCGCCGTGTTTTCGTGCACCTCCCATAGCTTCCCCTATATCGCTGTGTTTTCTCGCACCTCTCATACCTTCCCCTATATCGCTGTGTTTTCCCTCACTTCTTATCTTATAGCTTCCCCTATAACGCCGTGTTTTCCTGCACCTCTCATACCTTCCCCTATATCGATGTGTTTTTCACTCACCTCTGATACCTTCACGTATATTGCTGTGTTTCGCACCATCCATAACTTCCCCTATATTGCTGTGTTGTCGCGTAACTCCAATAGCTTCCGCTATATCCCGGTTTTCACGCACCTCCCATAGCTTCCCATTTTTAGCCGTGTTTTTGCGCACCTCTCATAGCTCCCCCTATGTCACTCTGTTTTTGTGCACCTCCCACTGCTTTCATATATCGCCGTCTTTTCGCGCACCTCTCAGACCTTTCACTATATCGCCGTGTTTTCGCGCACCTCTCGTATCTTCCCCAATATCGATGTGTTTTCGCGCAACTCTCATATCTTCTTGTATATTGCCGTGTTTTCGTGTACCTCCCATACCTTTCCCTATATCACTATGTTTTGCGCACCTTTCATACCTTCCCCTATATTGCCGTGTTTTCGCAGACTTCTCATCCCTTTCCCGATATTGCTGTGTTTTAGCGCACCTTTCATAACTTCCCTGTATGACTGTGTTTTCACGCATCTCCATAACTTCCCTTATGTCGCTATGCTCTCGTGCACCTCTCATCACTTCCCCTATATAGCTCTACATTCGCACACCTCCCATAGCTTCCCCTACACCGCTGTGTTTTTACGCACCACTCATACATTCCCCCATATCGCACTGTTATCACGCACCTCCCATAGATTCCCATATATCGCCGTGTTTTCGCACACCTCTCATACTTTACCCTATATCGCTGTGTAATCGCGCACCTCCCAAAGCTTCCCATTTTTCGCCATGCGTACGAGCACCTCTCATAACGTCCTATATATTGCGATGTTTTCGCGCACCTCTCATAGCTTCCCCAAATCGCTGTGTTTTCGCTATCCTCTCATACCTTCCCCTATGTCGCTCTGTTTTCATGCACCTCCATAGCTTGCAATATATCGTTGGTTTTTCGCGCACCTCTCACACCTACCACTATATCGCTTTCCCTTTTTAGCTGTGCTTTCGCTCACCTCTCATAGCTTCCGCTATATCACCGTGTTTACGCGCACCTCTCATATCTTGCCCTATATCACTGTGTTATTAAGCAGCTGTCATAGATTCCCCTATATTGCTCTGTTTTCTTGCACCTCCCATAGCTTCCCCTATATCTCTGTGCTCTTGTGTACCTTTCATCACTTCGCCTATATCGCCCTGTTTTCTCGGACCTCCCATAGATTCCCATTTTTCGCCTTGTTTTAGGGCACCCCTCATAGCTTCCCATATATTGCAATGTTTTCGCGCACCACTCATAGGTTCCCACAAATCGCTTTGTTTTCATGCACCTCCCATAGCTTCCCCTATATCGCTGTGTTTTGCGCACTTTCCATAGCTTCCCCTGTACCCCATGTTTTTCTGCACCTGTCATAGTTTCCCTGACATTGCTGTGTTCTCGTGCACCTCTCATACCTTCCCCTATATCGCTGTGTTTTGCGCACCTTCCATAGCTTCCTCTGTATCCCCATGTTTTTCTGCACCTTTCATATTTTCCCTGACCTTGCCCTGTTTTCGCGCAGCTCTCATAGCTTCCCCTACATAGCTGTGTTCTTGTGCACCTCTCATACCTTCCGCTATGTCGCTGTGGTTTCGCGCACCACTCAGAGCTTCCCCTGCATCACTGTGTTTTCGTGCACCTCTGATACCTTCCCTTATATCGCTTTGTTTACTCGCTCCTCTCATACCTTCCCCTATAACGCTGTGTTTTCGCACACCACTCATACCTTCCCCTAGATTGCTGTGTTCTCGCGCACCTCCCATAGATTCCCTAACATCGCCGTGTTTTGGCGCACCTCCCATTGCTTCCCCTGCAACGCTGTGTTTTCTTGCACCTCACATACCTTCCCCTATATCGCCGTGTTTTCGCGCACCTCTCATATATTCCCTATAGCGCTGTTTTTGCGCACCTCCCAAACCTTCCCTTTATCGCTGTGCTTTCGTGCAACACTCATAACTTCAACTATATTGCTGTGTTCTTGCGCACGTCCCATTCCTTCCCAAATATTGCTGTGTTTTTGCACACCTCCCATATCTTCCCCTATACCGCTCTGTTTTCGCGCACGTCTCAGAGCTTCTCCTATATTGCTGTGTTTTCTGGCACTTCCCATAGTTTCCCCTCTATCGCTGTGTTTTCATTTCCCTCTCATATCTTCACCTGAACTGCTGTGTTTTCGCGTACCTACCATAGCTTCCCTTATATCGCTGTGTTTTCGCGCACCTCTCATGCCTTCCCCTATATCGCTCTGTTTTCGTGCATCTCCCATAGCTTCCCGTATATCGCTGTGTTTTTGCGCACCTCTCATAGATTTCCCAACATCTCTGTGTTTTCGCGCACCTCTCATTCCTTCCCCTATATCACCGTATTTTCACGCACCTCTCATAACTTCCCCTATATAGCTGTGTTTTCGCTCACCTCTCATACCTTCCCCTGTATCGCTGTGTTTTCGCGCACCTCTCATAACATCCACTGTATCGCTGTGTTTTCGAGCACGTCCCGTTCCTTCCCGTATATTGCTGTGTTTTCGTGGAACTACCATAGTTTCCCCTATATCGCTGTCTTTCCACGCAGCTTTCATATATTCCCATATATTGCAATGCTTTCACGCACCTCTCATAGCTTCCCCCAAATTGCTGTGTTATCGTGAACCTCTCATAGCCTCCCCCAAATCGCTGTGTTTTCGCGCACCTCCCATACAATCCCCTGTATTGCTGTGTTTTCGCGCACCTCCCATTGCTTCCCCTATATCACCGTGTTTTTGCGCACCTCTCATAACTTCCCTATATAGTTTTTTTTTTTGCACACCTCTCATAACTTCTCCTATGTCGTGGTGTTTTCACGCACCTGCCATTGTTTCCCTTATAACTGGTTATTTTAAATCTAAACTGCACTGTTTGTACTAACGTTTTTTTTGTGTATTAATATCTCTTGTAAAGTTATATTGCAACTGTGTACCAGTGCCTATATGGTTTACCTTTTGTGTACTAATTCAATAAAAAGACTTAAAAAGAAAAGATTTGGGGGAAGCTGTGAGAGGTGCGTGAAAACGCAGTGATATAGGGGAATGTATGAGAGGTGCGCGAAAAGACATCGATATTGGGGAAGCTACGAGAGGTGCGTGAAAACACATCGATATAGTTGAAGGTAAGAGACGTGCGCGAAAACACAACGATGTAGGGGAAGCAATGCGAGGTGCGAGAAAACACAGCGATATAGGGGAAGGTATGAGAGGCCGGTGAAAACACAGCGATATAGGGGAAGCTATGAGAGGTGCGCGAAAACACGACGATATAGGGGAAGGTATGAGAGGTGCGTGAAAACACATCGATATGGGGAGGCTACAAGAGGTGCGTGAAAACACAGAGATTTTGGGACAGCTATGAGAAGTGCACGAAAACACAGCGCTATAGGGGAAGCTATGGGAGGTGTCCGAAATTACAGCGATATAGAGGAAGTTATCGGAGGTGCACGAAAACACGGCGATATACGTGAAGGAATGAGAGGTGTGTGAAAACACATCAATATAGGGGAAGCGATGAGAGGTATGAGATGGTATGCAAGGTGCATGAAAACAGTGATATAGAGGTAGGTATGAGAGGTGCGCGAAAACACAGTGATATAGAGGAAGCTATAGGAGGTGCGCGAAAACACAGTGATATAGGAGAAGGTACGAGAGATGAGCGAAAACTCAGCTAAAAAGGGGAAGGTATGAAAGGTGCGCAAGAACTCGGCGATATATGTAAAGCTATGAGAGGTGAGCAGAAACACAGCGGTAGAGGGGAAGCTGTGGAAGGTGCACCAAAACACGGCGAGATAAGGGAAGTTACGAGAGGTGAGAGAAAATGCATCTCTATAGGGGAAGGTATGAGATCTGCGCAAAAATATGACGATATAGTGGCAGCTATGAGAGGTGAGCAAAATCACAACGATATACGGGAAGGTATGAGAGGTGCACGAGAACACAGTGGTAGAGGGGAAGCTACGAGACGTGCGTGTAAACACAGCGATATATGGGAAGCTATGGGAGGTGCGCGAAAACACAGCAATTTATGTGAAGGTATCAGAGGGAAGCGAAAACACAGCAATAGAGCGGAAGCTATGGGAGGTGCGCGAAAGCACAGCGATATAGGGGAAGCAATGAGAGGTGTGCGATAATACAGCGATACAGCAGAATGTATGAGATGTGCGCAAAAGCACTGCAATATAGGGGAAACTATGGGAGGTGCGGAAAAATACAGCAATATATGGGAAGTTATGGAACGTGCGTGTAAACACAGCGATATAGTTGAAGGTATGAGAGGTGCGCGAAAACACAGCGATACAGGGGAAGTTATGAGAGGTGAGCGAAAACACAGCTGTATAGGGGAATATACGAGAAGTGCGCGAAAATACTGTGTTTTCGCCTGCCTATCACACCATCCACTATATCACTGTGTTTTCGCACACCTCCCACGGATTCCCCTGTATCACTGTGCTTTCACGCACATCTGATACCTTCCCCTACATCACTGTGTTTTCATGCACCACGCATACCTACCCCTATATCGCTGTGTTATCATGCACCTCTCATAGCTTCCCTTCTATTGCTGTGTTCTCGTGCACCTCTGATAGCTTTCCATATATTGCAATGTTTTTGCGCACCTCTCATAGCTTCCCATATATCGCTGTGTTTTTGCGCACCTCGCATACATTACACTATATCGTTGTGTTTTCGCACACCTCTCATACGTTCTACTATATCGATGTGTTTTCGCGCACCACTCATACCTTCCCCTTTATCACTGTCTTTTCACGCACCTCTCATACCTTCCCCTTTTTTGCTGTGCTCTCGTGCACCTCTCATAGGTTTCTATATATTGCAATATTTTCGTGTACCTCTCATGTCTTCCCCCAAATCGCTGTGTTTTCGTGCTCCTCTCATAGATTCTCCCAAATTGCTGTTTTCGCGCACCTCTCATAGCTTCCCCTATATCGCCGTGTTTTCATGCACCACCCATACATTCCCCTATATCGCTGTGTTTTCGCGCACCTCCCATAGCTTCCACTATATCGCTGTGTTTTCACACACCTCTCTTTCGTTCCCCGATATCGCTGTGATTTTGCGCACCTCCCTATAACGCTGTGTTTTCAATCACCTCTCATAGCTTCCCCTATATCACCGTGTTTTCGCGCACGCATCTCATTACTTCCCCTATATTGCTGTGTTATCAAGCAGCTCACATAACTTCCCCTATATCGCCATGTTTTCAGGGGCCTCCCATAGCTTCCCGTTTCTCACCGTGTTTTCGCGCACCTCTCATAGATTCCCAAATATTGTGATGTTTTCGCGGACCTCTCATAGATTCGCCCAAATTGCTGTTTTTTTGTGCATCTCTCATAACTTCCCCTATATCACCATGTTCTGGCGCATCTTGCGTAGCTTCCCCTACATCGTTATGTTTTTGCGCACCTCTCATACCTTTTCCTATATCGCCGTGCTTTCACGCACCTCCCATACATTTCCCTATATCGCTGTGCTTTCGCGCACCTCCCATAGCTTCCAATATATCGCTGTGTTTTCACGCAACTCTCATCCCTTCACCGATATCACTGTGATTTCGTGCACCTCCCAAGGCTTCCCCTATATCGCTGTGTTTTCGCTCACCTCTCGTAGCTTCCCCTACATCACCGTGTTTTCGCGCACCTCTCATATCTTCCCCTATATCGCTGTGTTATCAAGCAGCTCTCATAGCCTCCCATATATTGCTTTTCACACACCTTCCATAGCTTCTCCTATGTCGCTGTGCTCTCGTGCACCTCTCATCACATCCCCTATATCGCCCTGTTTTCACAGACCTCTTATAGCTTCCCATTTATCGCCGTGTTTTCACACACCTCCCATACCTTCCATTCTGTCGCTGTGCTTTCGCGCACCTCTCATAGCTTGCCATATATTGCAATGTTTTTGTGCACCTCTGATAGCTTTCCCCAAATCGCGGTGTTTTCGCGCACCTCTCATACCTTCACGTATATCGTCGTGCTTTCACGCACCTCCCATAGCTTCCCCTATATTGCTGTGTTTTCTCACACCTCTCATACCTTCACCTATATCGCCGTTTTTTCACACACCTCTCATAGTTTCCCCTATATTGCTGTGTTTTCTCACACCTCTGATACCCTCCCCTGTATCGCTCTGTTTTCGTGCACCGCCCATAGCTTCCCATATATTGCTGTGTTTTCGTGTACCTCTCATACCTTTCACTATATCGCTGTATTTTCGCACACCTCCCATTGCTTCCCCAATATCACTGTGTTTTCACGCACCCCTCATCCCATCCCTGATGTCACTGTGATTTCGCGCAACTCCCAAGGCTTCCCCTATATCGCTGTGTTTTCTCTCACCTCTCGTAGTTTCACATTTATCGCCGTGTTTTCGTACACTTCTCATAGCTTCTCCTATATTGCCGTGTTATCAAGCAGCTCTCATAGCCTCCCATATATTGCTTTTCAGGCACCTCCCATAGCTTCCCCTATGTCGCTGTGCTCTCGTGCACCTCTCATCACATCCCCTATATCGCCCTGTTTTCACACCCCTCCTATAGCTTCCCATTTATCGCCATGTTTTCGCACACCTCTCATAGCTTCCCATATATTGCGATGTTTTCGCGCACCTCTCATAGATTCCCCCAAATCGCTGTGTTTTTGCACACTTCTCTTAGCTTCTCTTATATCGCCACGTTCTGGCGCACCTCACATAGCTTCCCCTACGTCGCTCAGTTTTCGCGCACCTCTCATACCTTCACCTATTTTGGCTGTGTTTTCACGCACGTCCCGTAGCTTCCCCTATATTGCTGTGTTTTCTCACACCTCTCATACAATCTCCTATATCACCGTGTTTTCTCACATCTCTCATACCTTCCACTATATTGCTGTGTTTTCGCGCACCGCTCATAGCTTCCCCTATATCGATGTGTTTTTGCTCACCTCTCAAACCTTCCCCTATATCACTGTGTTTTCACGCACGTCCCATACCTTTCCATATATTGCTGAGTTTTCGCACACCTCTCATCACTTCCCCTATATCGACGTGTTTTCAAGCACCACTCATACCTTCATGTATAGCGCACTGTGTTCGCGCACCTCCCATAGATTCCCCTATATCACTGTGTTTTCGCGCACCCCTCATACCTTCCCCTATATGCTGTGTTATCGCGCACCTCTCATAGATTCCCTCTGTCGCTGTGTTCTCGTGCACCTCTCATAACTTCCCCCAAATCGCAGTGTTTTCGCGCAGCTCTCATAGCTTACCCCATACCGCCGTGTTTCGCACACCTCGCATAACTTCCCATATATTGCTGTGTTTTCACACACCTCCCATAACTTCCGTTCTATCGCTGTGTTTTCGTGCACCTCTCATAGCTTGCCATATATTGCAATGTTTTTGCGCACTTCTGATAGCCTCCCCCAAATCGTGGTGTTTTCGCGCACCTCTCATAGCTTCCCCGAAATCACCGGGCTTTCGCGCACGTCACATAGCTTCCCCTATATCGTTGTGTTTTTGTACACCTCTCATACCTTCCCCTATATCGCTGTGTTTTTGCTCACCTCTTATAGCTTTGCCTGTATCACCGTGTTCTCGCGCACCTCTTATACCTGCATGTATATCGCCCTGTTTTCGCGCGCCTCCCATAGCTTCCCCTATATCACCATGTTTTCGTGCACCTGTCATACCTTCCCCTATATCGCTGCATTTTCATGCACCTCCCATACATTCCCCTAGATCGCTGTCATTTTGCTCACCTCTCATAGCTTCCCCTATATCACCGTGTTTTCGCGCACATCTCATATCTTCTCCTATATCGCTGTGTCATCAAGCAGCTCTCATAACTTCCCATATATCGGTCAGTTTTCACGCTTCTCCCATAGCTTCCCCGATGTCGCTGTGCTCTTGTGCACCTCTCATCACATCCTCTATATCGTCCTGTTTTCACGGTCCTCCCATAGCTTCCCATTTTCACCATGTTTTCGCGCCCCTCTCATAGATTCCCCCAAATCGCTGTGGTTTTGAGGACTTCTCTTACCTGCCCCCATATCGCCGTGTTTTCGCACACCTCGCATAGCTTCCCCTATATCGCCGTGTTTTCACACACCTCCCATAACTTCTGTTCTATCTCTGTGTTTTCGCGCACCTCTCATAGCTTGCCATATATTGCAATGTTTTTGCGCACTTCTGATAGCCTCCCCCAAATCACGGTGTTTTCGCGCACCTCTCATAGCTTCCCGTATATCACCGTGCTTTCGCGCACCTCACATAGCTTCCCCTATATCGTTGTGTTTTCGCGCACCTCTCGTAGCTTTCCATATATCGTAATGTTTTTGCGCACCTCTCATAGCTTCACCCATATCGCCGTGTTTCCGCACAGCTCGCATAGCTTCACCTATATCGCCTTGTTTTCACGCACCTCCCATAACTTCCGTTCTATTGCTCTGTTTTCACACATCTCTCATAGCTTGCCATATATTGCAATGTTTTGCGCACTTCTGATAGCCTCCCCCAAATTGCTGTGTTTTCATGCACCTCCCATTGCTTCCCCAATATCGCTGTGTTTTCACGCACTCCTCATCAGATCCCCGATTTCACTGTGATTTCACGCAACTCCCAAGGCTTCCCCTATATCGCTGTGTTTTCGCTCACCTCTCGTAGCTTCCCCTACATCACCGTGTTTTCGCGCACCTCTCATATCTTCCCCTATATCGCTGTGTTATCAAGCAGCTCTCATAGCCTCCCATATATTGCTTTTCACGCACCTCCCATAGCTTCTTCTATGTCGCTGTGCTCTCGTGCACCTCTCATCCCATCCCCTATATCGGCCTGTTTTCACAGACCTCCTATAGCTTCCCATTTATCGCCGTGTTTTCACACACCTCCCATACCTTGAATTCTGTCGCTGTGTTTTCGCCCACCTCTCATAGCCTGCCATATATTGCAATGTTTTTGTACACCTCTGATAGCTTTCCCCAAATCGCGGTGTTTTCGCGAACCTCTCATACCTTAACGTATATCGCCGTGCTTTCACGCACCTCCCATAGCTTCCCCTATATTGCTGTGTTTTCTCACACCCCTGATACCCTCCCCTGTATCGCTCTGTTTTCGTGCACCGCCCATAGCTTCCCATATATTGCTGTGTTTTCGTGTACCTCTCATAACTTCCACTATATCACCGTGTTTTCGCGCACCTCTCATAGATTCCCCCAAATCGCTGTGTTTTTGCGCACCTCTCTTAGCTTCCCTTATATCGCCACGTTCTGGCGCACCTCGCATAGCTTCCCCTACGTCGCTCAGTTTTCGCGCACCTCTCATACCTTCTCCTATTTTGGCTGTGTTTTCACGCACGTCCCGTAGCTTCCCCTATATTGCTGTGTTTTCTCACACCTCTCATACCTTCCACTATATCACTGTGTTTTCGCGCGCCTATCACACTCCCTCTGTGCTTTCGCACACCTCCCATATATTCCCCTGTATCGTTGTGCTTTCGCGCCCCTCTGATAGCTTCCCCTATATCACTGTGTTTTCATGCACCTCGCATACCTACCCCTATATCACTGTGTATTCACGCACCTCTCATACGGTCCCCTCTATCGCTGTGCTTTCACGCACCTCTCATCACTTCCCCTATATCGACGTGCTTTCAAGCACCACTCATACCTTCACGTATATCGCCATGTGTTCGTGCACCTCCCATAGCTTCCTCTATATCACTGTGTTTTCGCGCACCCCTCATACCTTCCCCTATACGCTGTGTTATCGCGCACCTCTCATAGATTCCCTCTGTCGCTGTGTTCTCGTGCACCTCTCATAACTTCCCCCAAATCGCAGTGTTTTCGCGCACCTCTCATGCCTTCCCCCATATCGCCATGTTTTCACACACCTCCCTTAACTTCCGTTCTATCGCTGTGTTTTCGCGCACCTCTCATAGCTTCCCCTATATCACCGTGCTTTCGTGCACCTCACATAGCTTCCCCTATATCGTTGTGTTTTCGTACACCTCTCATACCTTCCCCTATATCGCTGTGTTTTTGCTCACCTCTTATAGCTTTGCCTGTATCACCGTGTTCTCGCGCACCTCTTATACCTGCATGTATATCACCCTGTTTTCGCGCGCCTCACATAGCTTCCCCTATCTCACCATGTTTTCGCGCACCTGTCATACCTTCCCCTATATCGCTGTCTTTTTGCTCACCTCTCATAGCTTCCCCTATATCACCATGTTTTCGCGCACATCTCATATCTTCTCCTATATCGCTGTGTCGTCAAGCAGCTCTCATAACTTCCCGTATATTGCTCAGTTTTCACTTTTCTCCCATAGCTTCCCCAATGTCGCTGTGATCTCGTGCACCTCTCATCACATCGTCTATATCGTCCTGTTTTCACCAACCTACCATAGCTTCCCATTTTCACCATGTTTTCACACACCTCGCATAGCTTCCCCTATATCGCCGTGTTTTCACGCACCTCCCATAACTTCCGTCCTATCGCTGTGTTTTCGCGCACCTCTCATAGCTTGCCATATATTGCAATGTTTTTGCGCACTTCTGATAACCTCCCCCAAATCACGGTGTTTTTGCGCACCTCTCATAGCTTCCCCTATATCGTTCTGTTTTCGCGCACCTCTCATAGCTTTCCATATATTGTAATGTTTTCGTGCACCTCTCATAACTTCCCCCAAACCGCAGTGTTTTCGCGCACCTCTCATAGCTTCACCCATATCGCCGTGTTTTCGCACACCTGTCATACCTTCCCCTATATTGCTGTGTTTTCACGCACCTCCCATAAATTTCCCTATATCGCTGTCTTTTCGCTCACCTCTCATAGCTTCCCCTATATTACCGTGTTTTCGCGCATATCTCATATCTTCTCCTATATCGCTGTGTCATCAAGCAGCTCTCATAACTTCCCCTATATTGCTCAGTTTTCACGCTTCTTCCATAGCTTCCCCTATGTCGCTGTGCTCTCATGCACCTCCCATCACATCCTCTATATCGCCGTGTTTTCATGGACCTCCCATAGCTTCCCATTTTCGCCGTGTTTTCGCGCACCTCTCGTAGATTCCCCCAAATCACTGTGTTTTTGTGCACCTCTCTTAGGTTCCCCTATATTGCCGCGTTCCGGCGCACCTCACATAGCTTCCCCTATGTCGCTCTATTTTCGCGCACCTCTCATACCTTCTCCTATTTTGTCCGTGTTTTCACGTACGTCCCATAGCCTGTATTCCTGTGTTTTATCACACCTCTCATACATTCTCCTATATCGCCGTGTTTTCACGCACCTCCCATAGCTTCCGCTATATTGCTGTGTTTTCTCACACCTCTCATACCTTCCCCCATATCGCTTTGTTTTTGTGCATCTCGCATAGTTTCCCATTTATCGTTGTGTTTTCACGCACCTCTTATAACTTCGCCTATATCGCTATATTTTCATGCACCTCCCATACCTTCCTCTACATCGCTGTGTTTTTGCGTACCTCTCATACCTTCCCCTATTTCGCCGTGTTTTAACGCACCTCCATAGCTTCCCATATATCGCTGTGTTTTCGCATGCCTATCACACCATCCACTATATCGCTGTGTTTTCGCACACCTCCCATACCTTCCCCTATATCGCAGATTTCACGCACTTCCCATGCATTCCCCTATATCGCTGTGTTTTCGCGCACCTCTCATCTCTTCCCCACTATCACTGTGATTTTGTGCACCTCCCAAGGCATCCCCTATATCGCTGTGTTTTTGCGCACCTCCCATAGCTTCCTCTATATCGCTGTGTTTTTGCGCACCTCTGATTCCCTCCCCTATATCACTGTGTTTTAACGCACCTCTCATACCTCTCATAAGGTCCCACCTATCACTGTGCTTTCGCGCACCTCTCATCACTTCCCCTATATCGACCTGATTTCAAGCACCACTCATAGCTTCACGTATATCGCCGTGTGTTCGCGCACCTCCCATAGCTTCCCCTATATCACCGTGCTTTCGCGCACCTCACATAGCTTCCCCTATATCGTTCTGTTTTCGCGCACCTCTCATAGCTTTCCATATATTGTAATATTTTCGTGCACCTCTCATAACTTCTCCCAAACCGCAGTGTTTTTGCGCACCTCTCATAGCTTCACCCATATCGTCGTGTTTTCGCACACCTCGCATAGCTTCTCCTATATCGCCGTGTTTTCACGCACCTCCCATAACTTCCGTTCTATCGCTGTGTTTTCGTGCACCTCTCATAGCTTGCCATATATTGTAATGTTTTCGTGCACTTCTCATAACTTCCCCCAAACCGCAGTGTTTTCGCGCACCTCTCATAGCTTCACCCATATCGCCGTGTTTTCGCACACCTCGCATAGCTTCCCCTATATCGCCGTGTTTTCACGCACCTCCCATAACTTCCGTTCTATCGCTGTGTTTATGCGCACCTCTCATAGCTTGTCATATATTGCAATGTTTTCGCACACTTCTGATAGTCTCCCCCAAATCGCGGTGTTTTCGCACACCTCTCATACCTTCCCCTATATCGCTGTGTTTTTGCTCACCTCTTATAGATTTGCCTGTATCACCGTGTTCTTGCGCACCTCTTATACCTGCATCTATATCACCCTGTTTTCGCGCGCCTCACATAACTTCCCCTATCTCACCGTGTTTTCGTGCACCTGTCATACATTCCCCTATATCGCTGTGTTTTCACGCACCTCCCATGCTTTACCCTATATCGCTGTCTTTTTGCTCACCTCTCATAGCTCCCCCTATATCACCATGTTTTCGCGCACATCTCATATCTTCTCCTATATTGCTGTGTCATCAAGCAGCTCTCATAACTTCCCGTATATTGCTCAGTTTTCACTTTTCTCCCATAGCTTCCCCAATGTCGCTGTGATCTCGTGCACCTCTCATCACATCCTCTATATCGTCCTGTTTTCACGGACCTACCATAGCTTCCCACTTTCACCATGTTTTCACACACTTCGCATAGCTTCCCCTATATCGCCGTGTTTTCACGCACCTCCCATAACTTCCGTCCTATCGCTGTGTTTTCGTGCACCTCTCATAGCTTGCCATATATTGCAATGTTTTTGCGCACTTCTGATAACCTCCCCCAAATCACAGTGTTTTTGCGCACCTCTCATAGCTTCCCCTATATCGTTCTGTTTTCGCGCACCTCTCATAGCTTTCCATATATTGTAATGTTTTCGTGCACCTCTCATAACTTCCCCCAAACCGCAGTGTTTTCGCGCACCTCTCATAGCTTCCCATATATCGCTGTGTTTTTGTGCACCTTGCATATCTTCCCCTATATCGTTGTGTTTTTGCACACCTCTCATACCTTCCACTATATCGATGTTTTTTCACGCATCTCCCCTAGCTTCCCCTATATCAATGTGTATTCGTGCACCACTCATACCTTCCCCTATATTTCTGTGTTATCGCGCACCTCTCATAGCTTCCCCTCTATTGCTGTGTTCTCGTGCACCTCTCATAGGTTTCTATATATAGCAATATTTTCGCTCACCTCTCAGAGCTTCCCCCAAAACGTTGTGTTTTCGCGCACCTCTCACAGATTCCCCTAAATCGCTGCGTAGTCGTGCACTTCTCATAACTTCCCCTATATCGCCATGTTTTTGCGCGCTTCGCGTAGCTTCCCCTACACCACTGTGTTTCCGCGCACCTCTCCTACCTTATCTTAAATCGCCGTGTTTTCATGCAACTCCCATAGCTTCCCCTATATGGCTGTGTTTTCTCGCACCTCTCATACCTTCCCCTATATCACTCCGTTCTCTTGCACCTCCCATAGCTTCCAATACATCGCTGTGTTTTCGTGCACCTCGCATAGCTTCCCCAACATCGCTTTCGCGCACCTCTCATAACTTCTCCTATGTCGCCGCGTTTTCATGTACCTGTCATTGCTTCCCCTATAACGCTGTGTATTCTCGCACGGTTTTCACGCGCCTCCCATGCCTTCCCATATATCGCAGTGTTTTTGCGCACCTCTGATAGCTTCCCATATATTGTGATGTTTTTGCACACCTCTCATTACTTTCCCCAAATCGCTGTGTTTTCACGCACCTCGAACGGATTTCGCAATATCTCTGTATTTTCGCACATCTCTTATTCCTTCCACTATATCGATGTGTTTTCGCGCCCCTCTCATACATTGCACTATATCGCTGTGTTATCACACACGTCCCATACCTTCCCGTATATTGCTGTGTTTTCGCGCACCTCCCATAGCTTCCACTGTTTTGCTGTGTTTTTGCGCACCTCTCATACATTCCGCTGTATCGCTGTGTCTTCGCACACCTCCCACAGCTTCCGCTATATTGCTGTTTTCCCGCTCGTCTCAGACCTTCCCCTATATCGCTGTGCTTTCGCGCACCACCCATAGCTTTCCCTACATCGCTGTGTTGTCGCGCACTTTTTACACCTTCCCCTATATCACCGTGTTTTTGTGCACCTCTCTTACCATCCCCTATATCGCCGTGTCTTCGCGCACCTCCTATAGCTTCACGTGTATTGCTGTGTTTTTGCTCACCTCTCATCCATTTCCCTACATCTCCATGCTTTCGCGCACTGCTCATACCTTCCTGTATATTGGTGTGATTTTGCGCACCTCGTATAGCTTCTCCTATATTGCTGTGTTTCACGCACCTCTCATAGATTCCCCTAAATCACTGTGTTTTCACTCATCTCGCATAGCTTCCCGTATATTGCGATGTTTTTGTGCACCTCTCATACCTTCCCTTATATCGCTGTGTTTATGCAGATCTCCCATACCTTCCCCTATGTCGCTCTGTTTTTGCTCACCTCTCATCCATTCCCCTATATCGCTGTGTTTTTGCGCACCTCCCATAGATTTCCCGATATTGCCATGTTTACGTGCACCTCTCATACCTTCCCCTATATCGCTGTGTTTTCACGCACATCCAATAGTTTCCTATATATCGCCTTGTTTTTGTGCAGCTCTCCTACCTTCCCCTATGTCGCTGTGATTTCATGCAGCTCTCATACCTTCCCTTACATCACTGTGTTTTCACGCACCTCTCATAGTTTCCCCTACATCGCCGTGTTTTTGCGCACCTCTCATAGCTTCCACTATATCGCCGCGTTTCTGCGCACCTCACATATCTTTCCCTATATCGTTGTGTTTTCTTGCTCCTCTCATAGCTTCTCCTCTATCACTGTCTATTCGCGCACCTCCCATAGCTTCCCCTATAAAGCTGTCTTTTCGCGCAAATCTCATAGCTTCCCCTCTGTCACCGTGTTTCCGCGCACCTCTCATAGCTTCCACGCCATCGCTTTGTTTTCGTGCACCTCTCATAACTTCACGTATATCGCTGTGTTTTCGTGCACTTCTCATACCATCCCCTATATTGCTGAGTTTCAGCTCTCCTCTCATAGCTTCTCCAATATCACCGTGTTTTCGCGCACTTCTCATACCTTCCATTTTTTAGCTGTGTTTTCGCTCATCTCCCATAACTTCCCCTATATCGCTGTGCTTTTCTGCACCTTTCTTACCTTCCCCTATATCGCCATGTTTTCGTGCACCTCCCATTGCTTCCCCTATATGGCTGTGTTTTCGCGCACCTCTCATACATTCCACTATATCGCTGTGTTTTCGCGCATCTCTCGTAGCTTCCGCTATACCGATGTGTATCAGCGCACCTCTCATAACTTCCCCTATATCGCTGTGTTTGCGCAAACCTCTCATACCTTCCCCTGTATCGCCGTGTTTTCACGCACCTCTCATACCTTCCCCTGTATCGCTGTATTTTCACGCACCTCTCATATATTCCCCTATAGTACTGTTTTTTCGCACTCCTCCCTTAGCTTCTCGTGCATCGCTGTGTTTTCGCAAACCTCCCATAGCTTCCCCATATCGCAGTGTTTGCGCGAACCTCTCATACCTTCCCTTTTATCACCGTGTTTTCGCGCACCTCCCATAGCTTCCCCTATATTGCTGTGTATTCATGCACATCCCATAAATTCCCCAATATGGCTGTGTTTTTGCACACCTCTCATACCTTCCCGTGTATTGCTGTGTTTCGCACACCTAACATAGCTTCCCCTATATCGCTGTGTTTTCCGGCACCTCCATAGCATCCCCAATAACGCTGTGTTTTCGCGCATCTCTCATACCTTCCCCTGTATTGCCGTGTTTTCGCGCACCTCCCAGACATTCCCCAATATGGCTGTGTTGACACGCACCTCTCATACCTTCCCCTGTATTGCCGTATTTTCACGCACCTCTCATACATTCCCCTATAGCGCTGTGTTTTCGCACACCTCCCATAGCTTCACGTGCATCGCTGTGTTTTTGCAAACCTCTCATAGCTTCCCCTATATCGCCGTGTTTGCGCGAACCTCTCATACCTTCCCTTTTATCACCGTGTTTTCGCGCACCTCCCATAGTTGCCCCTATATTGCTGTGTTTTCATGCACCTCCCATGAATTCCCCAATATGGCTGTGTTTTTGCGCACCTCTCATACCTTCCCCTGTATCGCCGTGTTTTCGCGCACCTCTCATACCTTCCCCTGTATCGCCGTGTTTTCACGCACCTCTCATACCTTCCCCTATATCGCCGTGTTTTCGCGCACCTCTCATAGCGTCCCTAATATCATTATGTTTTCGCACACCTCCCAGACATTCCCCAATATGGCTGTGTTTTCACGCACCTCTCATACCGTCCTCTGTATCGCCGTGTTTTCACGGACCTCTCATACCTTCCCCTATATCGCCGTGTTTTCGCACACCTCCCATAGCTTCCCGTGCATCGCTGTGTTTTCGCACACCTCCCATAGCTTCCCCTATATCGCCGTGTTTGCGCGAACCTCTCATACCTTCCCTTTTAACACCGTGTTTACGCGCACCTCCCATAGCTGCCCCTATATTGCTGTGTTTTCATGCACCTCCCAGACATTCCCCAAGATGGCTGTGTTTTCGCGCACCCCTCATACCTTCCCCTGTATCGCCGTGTTTTCACGCACCTCTCATACCTTCCCCTATATCGCCGTGTTTTCGAGCATCTCCCATAGCTTCCCCACTCTCGCTGTGATTTCGCGCACTTCCCATACCTTCCCCAATATGGCTGGGTTTTTGCGCACCTCTCTTACATTGCCCTGTATTGCTGTGTTTTTGCACACCTCCCACAACTTCCCCAATATTGCTGTTTTCGCATACCTCTCATAGCTTCCCCTATATTGCTGTGTTTTCGCGCATCTCCCATATCTTCCCCTATATCGCTGTGTTTTGATGCACCTATCATACCTTCCCCTATATCGCTGTGTTTTTGCTCACCTTTCATATCTTTGCCTATATCGCCATGTTCTCGCGCACCTCTCATACCATCCACTTTTTAGCTGTGTTTTCGCTCATCTCTAACACATTCCCGTATATCGCCATTTTCGCACACCTCTCATGCCTTCACGTATATTGCCATGTGTTCGCACTCCTTTCATAACTTCCACATATCACTGTGTTTTAGCGCACCTCTCATACATTCCCCTATATAGCCCTGTTTTCGCGCACCTCTCATACATTCCCCTACTTCGCCGTGTTTTCGAGTACCTCTCACACCTTACTCTATATCACTGTGTTTTCGGGCACATCCAATACATTCCCCAATATTGCTGTGTTTTCACGCACGTCCCATAGCCTCCCCTATATTGAAATGTTTTCGCACACCTCTCACAGCTTCCCCTAAATCGCTGTGTTATCAGGCACATCCCATAGCTTCCCCTATATCGCTGTGTTATCGCGCACGTCCCATAGCTTCCCCTGCATCGCTGTGTTTTCGCGCACCTCCAATACCTTCCTCAATATTGCTGTGTTCTCGCGCACCTCCATAGCTTCCCTGATATTGCGATGTTTTCTCGTACCTCTCATAGCTTCCCCTAAATCGCTGTGTATTCACGCACCTCTCATCGCTTCCCCTATATCGCCGTGTTTTCGCGCACCTCTCATAACTTGCCCTGTATCGCTGTGTTTTTGCACACCTCCCACAGCTTCCCCTATATTGCTTTGTTTTCGCGCACCTCCCATAGTTTCCCCTCTATTGCAATGTTTTCGTGCACCTCTCACAGATTCCCCTAAATAGCTGTGTAGTCGTGCACCTCTCATAGCTTCCCCTATATCACCGTGTTTTCGCGCACCTCTCCTACCTTATCCTAAATCGCCGTGTTTTCATGAAACTCCCATAGCTTCCCCTATATCGCTGTATTTTCGCACATCTCTGATAGCTTCCCCTATATCGCTGTGTTTTCGTGCACCTCCCATAGCTTCCACTGTTTTGCTGTGTTTTTGCGCACCTCTCATACATTCCCCTACATCGCAGTTTTTTGGAGCTCCTCTCATACCTTCCTCTATATTGCAGTGTTTCCGCGCACCTCCAATACCTTCCCCAATACTGGTGTGTTTCGCACACCTCCCATAGCTGCCCCTATATTGCGTTGTTTTCGAGCACCTGTCAGAGCTTCCCCAAATCGCTATTTTCGCGCACTTCCCATAGCGTCCCCAAAATCGCATTCTCTTTGTGCACCTCTCATACCTTCCCATATATCGGCGTGTTTCTGCGCACCTCCAATATCTTCCCCAAATAGCGCTGTGTTCTCGTGCACCACTCATAGCTTCCCCTGGATTGCGATGTTTTCACGCACCTCTCATAGATTCCCCAAAATCGCTGTGTAGTCGCGCACCTCTCATAGCTTCCCCTACATCACTGTGTTTTCGCGCACCTCTCATACCTTGTCCTATATCAGGTGGGGAAGCTATGAGAGGTGTGCAAAAACTTCGCAATATATGGGAAGCTATCAGAGGTGCGCAAAAACACTGCGATATATGGGAAGCCATGGGAAGTGCGTGAAAACAGTGTGAGTATACACAGCGATATAGGGGAAGCAATGACAGGTGCGTGAAAACGCGGCGACATAGGAGAAGTTATGAGAGGTGCGCGAAAGCTATGTTGGGGAAGATATGCGAGATGCACTAAAACACAGCGATATATGGGAAGCTATGGGAGGTGTGAGAAAACAGAGTGATATAGAGGAAGGTATGAGATGTGCGAGAAAACACAGCGATATAGGGGAAGCTATGGGAGTTGCATGAAAACACGGCAATTTAGGATAAGGTAAGAGAAGTGCGCAAAAACACAGCGATGTAGGGGAAGCTATGCGAGGTGCGCGAAAACACAGCAATATGGGGAAGCTATGAGCGGTGCGCGACTACACAGCGATTTAGGGGAATCTCTGAGAGGTGCGCGTAAACATCGCAATAGAGGGGAAGCTATGGGAGGTGCGCGAAAACAAAGCAATATAGGGGAAGCTGTGGGAGGTGTGCAAAAACACAGCGATACAGGGCAAGGCATGAGAGGTGCGTGAAAACACAGCCATAATGGGGAAGGTATGAAAGTTGCGCAAAAACACAGCGATGTAGGGGAAGCGATGAGAGGTGCGTGAGTACAAATCGATTTAGGGGATGCTATGAGAGGTACGTGAAAACATCGCAATATATGGGAACCTATGGAGGTGCACGAGAACACAGCAATATTGGGGAAGGTATTGGAGGTGCGCGAAAACACAGCGATGCAGGGGAAGCGATGGTACGTGCACGATAACACAACGATATAGGGGAAGCTATGGGACGTGCACGATAACTCAGCGATTTAGGGGAAGCTGTGAGAGGTGTGCGAAAACATCTCGATATAGGGGAAGCTTTGTGACGTGCGTGAAAACACAGCAATATTGGGGAATGTATTGGAGGTGCCCGAAAACACAACGATATAGAGGAAGGTATGAGAGCTACTCGAAAACATAGCGAAGTAGGGGAGTGTATGAGAGGTGCGCGAAAACAGGGCTATATAGCGGAAGGTATAAGAGGTACACGAAAACACAGCGATATAGGGGAAGATATAGGAGGTGCGCGAAATCACAGCGATATAGGGGAAAGGATGAGAGGTGTATGAAAACACAGCGATATAGAGGAATGTATGGGAGTTACGCAAAATCATGGCGATATAGGGGAAGTTATGAGAGCTGCGCTAAAACACAGTGATATGTGGAAGTTATGAGAGGAGTGCGAACAGATGGCGATATACGTGAAGGTATGAGAGGTGCGCGAAAATGGCGATATAGGGGAATGTATTAGAGATGAGCGAAAACACAGCTAAAAAGTGGATGATATAAGCGGTGCGCGAGAACACAGCGATATAGGGGAAGCCATGGGAGGTGTGTGAAAACACAGTGATGCACGGGAAGCTATGGGAGGTGTGCGAAAACACAGGGATACACGGGAAGCTTTGGGAGGTGTGTGAAAACACAGCGATATAGGGGAAGCTACGAGAGATGCGCAAAAACACAGCGATATAGTAGAATGTATGAGAGGTGCACGAAAACAAAGCGATGGCGTGGAAGCTATGAGAGGTGCACGGAAACACGGTGACAGAGGGGAAGGTATGAGATTTGCGCGAAAAGACAGCATTATAGGGGAAGCTATGGGAGGTGCGCGAATAGACAGTGATATAGGAGAAGCTATGAGAGGTGCAAGAAAACACAACGATATAGGGAAAGGTATGTGAGGTGCGCAGAAACGCGGTGATATAGTGGAAGCTATGAGAGGTGCGCAAAAACACGGCGATGTAGGGGAAACTATGAGAGCTGCACGAAATCACAGCGACATAAGGGAAAGTAGGAGAGCTGCACAAAAACAAGGCGATATATAGGAAACTATTGGATGTGCGTGAAAACACAGCGATATAGGGGAAGGTATGAGTGGTGCACGAAAACACGGCGATGTAGGGGAAGCTAAGGGAGGTGAGCGAAAACATAGCGATACAGGGAAAGCTGTGAGAGGTGTATGAAAATACAGCGATATATGGGAAGCTATGGGTGGTGCGAGAAAACAGAGTGATATACGGGAAGGTATGAGAGGTGAGAGAAAACACAGCGATATAGGGGAAGCTATGGGAGTTGCACGAAAACACGGTGATATAGGACAAGGTATGATAGGTGCGTGAAAACACAGCGATGTAGGGGAAGGTATGAGTGGTGCGCGAAAACACGGCGATGTAGGGGAAGCTATGAGAGGTATGCGAAAACACAGCAATTCAGGGGAAGCTATGGGAGGTGCGCGAAATCATAGCAATTTAGGGGAAGCTATGGGAGGTGCGCAAAAGCGCAGCGATATAGGGGAAGCTATGAGAGCTGTGCAAAAACAGGGCGATACAGCAGAAGCTATGAGAGGTGTGCAAAAACAGAGCGATATAGGGGAAGGTATGAGAAGTGCACCTAAACATGGCAGTATCGGGGAATCTATGGGAGGTGCGCGAAAAAAGCGTTATAGCGGTAGCTATGGGAGGTGCACGAAGAAACGGCGATGTACGGGATGTTGTGAGAGGTGCACGAAAACAGGGCGATGTTGGGGAAGGTATGAGAAGTGCCCGACAACTCAGTGATGTAGGGGAAGCAATGGGAGGTGCGCGAAAACACGACGATAAAGGGGATGCTATCGGAGGTGCGCGAAAACACAGCGATATAGGGGAAGCTATCAGAGATGCGCGAAAATACAGTGATATAGGAGAACCTATGGGAGGTGCGCGAAAACACAGCGATATAGGGGAATGGATGAGAGGTGAACAAAAACTCAGCGACATAGGGGAAGGTATGGGAGATCTGCATAAACACGGCGATATAGGGGAAGGTATGAGAGGTGCACGAAAACATCGCAATATACGGGAAACTATGCGAGGTGAGTGAAAACACAGCGATTTAGGCGAATCTATGGGAGGTGCGTGAAACACAGCGATATAGGGGAAGCTATACGAGGTGCACAAAATCACACCAATATACAGGAAGGTATGAGCAGTGCGCGAAAACATGGAGATGTAGGCGAATGGATGAGATGTGAGCAAAAACACAGCAATATACGGGAAGCTATAGGAGGTGCGCGAAGACACGGCGATATAGGGGAAGGTATGGGATGTCTGAGTAAACACGGCGATATAGGGGAAGGTATGGGAGATCTGCATAAACACGGCGATATAGGGGAAGGTATGTGAGGTGCGCGAAAACAAAGCAATACACGGGAAGCTATGGGAGGTGCGCGAAAAGAGCGTTATAACCAAAGCTACAGGAGGTGTGCGAAGACACGGCGATATCGGGGATGGTAAGAGAGGTGTAATAAACATGGTGATATACGGGAAGGTATAAGAAGTGCGTGACAACACAGCGATGTATGGGAAGTTATGGGTGGTGCGCGAAAGCACAACGATATAGAGGAAGGTCTGAGACGTGCGGGAAAACAGCAATATAGCGGAAGCTGTGGGAGGTGTGCGAAAACACAGCGATACAGCGGAATGTATGAGAGGTGCGCAAAAACACAGCGGTGTAGGGGAAACTATGAGGGGTGCGTGATAACCCAGCGATATAGGGGTAGGTATGCGTGGTGCATGAAAACACAGCCATATATATGGGAACCTATGGAGGTGCGTTAAAACACGGCGAAATAGGGGAAGTTATGATAGGTGTGCAAAAACACAGCGATGTAGGGGAAGCTATGGGAGGTGCATTAAAACACAGCGATATAGGCGAAGTTATCAGCGGAGCGCGAATGCACAGCAATATAGGGGAAGCCTTGGGAGGTGCGCGAAATCACAGCGATATCTGGGAAGTGATAAGAGGTGCGTGAAAACACAGTGATATAGGGGAAACTATGAGAGGGGCGTGAAAACAGGGCGATATATGGGAAGGTATGAGAGGTGCGTGAAACACGTCGATATAGGGGAAGATATGAGAGATGAGCGAAAACACATCGATATAGGGGAAGCTATGTGAGGTGCGCAAAAACACTGCGATATAGTGGAAGGTATGAGAGGTGCGTGAAAACACAGCAATATATGGGAAGCCATGGGAGGTGCACGAAAACAGAGCGAGAAAGGGGAAGGTATGAGAGGTGTGAGAAAACACAGCAATATAGGGGTAGCTATGGGAGGTGCGTGAAAGCACGGCGATATAGGAGAAGGTATGAGAGGTGCGCGAAAGCATAGCGATGTAGGGGAATCTATGCAAGGTGCACCAGAACACGGCAATATAGGGGAAGCTATGAGAGATGTGCAAAAACACAGAGATTCGGGCGAATCTATGAGAGGTCCGCGAAAAGATTGCAATATATGGGAAGCTATGGTAGGTGAATGAAAACATGGTGAAAAATGGGAAGCTATGGGAGGTCCCTGAGAACATGGCGATATAGGGGATGTTACGTGAGCTGCTTGATAACACAGCGATATAGGGAAGTAATGAGTTGTGCAAGAAAACACGGTGATATAGGGGAAGCTATGAGAGGTGCGTGAAAACACAGCGATATAGTGGAAGCTATGGGAGGTGCGCGAAAACTCAGCGATATAGGGGCATGTATGGGAGGTGCATGAAAACACGGCAATATAGGGGAAGGTATGAGAGGTGAGCAAAAACACTGTGATAGAGGAGAAGCTATGGGAGCTGTGCGAAAACAGGGCGATATACATGAATGTATGAGAGGTGCTTTAATACACGTTGATATAGGGGAATGTATGAGAGATGTGCGAAAACTCAGCTAAAAAAGTGAAGGTATGAGAGGTGCGCGAGAACACGGCAATATAGGCAAAGCTATCAGAAGTGAGCAAAAACACAGCGATGAGGGGAAGGTATGAGAGGTGCGCGAAAATAGAACGATATATGGGAAGCTATGCGAGGTGCGCGAAAACATAGCGATGTAGGAAAGCTATGAGAGGTGCGCGAACACAGCGTTTTGGGGGAAGCTATGAGAGTCAACGAAAATATTGCAATATATAGAAACCTATGAGAGGTGCACGAGAACACAGCAATAGAGGGGAAGCTATGAGAGGTGCGCGATAACACAGCAAAAAAGGGGAAGGTATGAGAGGTGCACGAAAAGACGACGATATAGCGGAAACTATGGGAGTTGCGTGAAAACAGGGCGATATAGAGGTAGGTATGTGAGGTGCGTGAAAAGACAGTGATAAGCGGGAAGCTATGAGAGGTGCGCGAAAACACATCGATATAGTGGAAGGTATGAGAGGTGCGTGAAAACACAAC